>NC_086230.1:13595000-13929375 GCF_036321145.2 Pelmatolapia mariae
AAGTTATAGTTTTCAAACAGCTGAATAAACGTCAAGCAGACAACTGATTAAACAGAAGTGTGAGATGGTCGAGAGTTTACTCCGGTGTTCTGTTATATTTTAGATAGCAAGGAGCAGACAGCTGAGTTTATTAAACTCCACCGAGACAATCTGCAAATTTCATTAAAAGTTTAATAAACTATGATCTTGTCTTTATTTTTAGTTAGCACATACCTTAAACACTTCAAGCTGTAAGCTAATGATAGTTATATAAGAGCAGATGCATGCTAGTGCAATAAGCTGTACGTTTTACGTCCAATGGATGCATGACCTGATTAGTCGACTAATCGCAAAAATAATCGGTGACTAGTCGACTATCAAAATAATCGTTTGTGGCAGCGCTAGCTTCAGATTTGTCTCCATATTTCTGATGTTCTTCCTTTCCTTGCTCCTCATCAAACCCATGTCTCTACTGCTCCGACTCCAGACTATGCATTTCCTGAGAAAGGTGTGTTTGTTTAGCTGGAACTGTGAGCTATGGCTTCAACCTCATCTATGCCTGCCTTGAACAGCTGTACTAAAGTTAAAACAGGCACAGTGTAACCATACAAACACAATTATGTCTGACAAATCAGAGGGGGGAAAAAAAGCTTTGGCTCTTGAGGAACACGTGCTGACTCCCTAGTAAATTTACCATTATGTCATAAACACACACACGCTATGCAGTCATCTAGCAGAAGAAAAATAATTTTTTCTTGTTAGATTTAAAAAGACCACTGAGCCTGAAGACATACTGAGCTGCCACAAAACAGAAAGGCAAATAAACAAAAACTGAAAGCCAACTAAAACACACCAGTTCCTTACCCACCACTGTGGGAATGAACCATATATGGATAATTGAGTCTTCTGGCACACGTTACAGACAAATCTCTGCCTGGTTTCAGAAAACATTTCAACATCCTTAGTTTTCAATCTTTAAAGAGCTGATAAGACGCTAGTTAAATAATTTCTTATCTTGGCATCTCCACTTTGGTTCATGCTGTCTTTAATGATATTCCAATTCCACAAAAGCTAAGGCATCCAACTACATTAAGGCTGCATGAGCACCATGCAATTCCAGCTATGAAGAGAAGGAGGCTGGGTTTTTGTGCTGAAATGGGCTGATTGCCACTTGTGTCATCTTGCGTGGATTTATGTGGTGCTAATGGCACACAAGATTTTTTTCATGTGTGAGAACCATGAGCAGCCACCATTCTTGCAGACACAGTCTCTTGTCTTTGTACATCAGGGGTATCAAACATATGGTGTGTACATATGACCTCTTTTTTTTTTTTTTGTTAAATGTACTTAACATTTGGAGGTGTTTTTGTATGCATCCACATGTGCAGTGTGCAATGTGGATGATGCTGTGTGTTAGTCAAATGCATACTGGTTGAAACGTGTACTGGCATCCAGCATGTTTTTAAACACACTGTTGAACTTGTATGCTAGAACTACACTCTTCTCTGTAGCTGGCTGATGGACCAGCAACGACACAGAGTAGCCCACAAACCGGTTGTGCCACTTATTTCTGATACCAACTCCATCTGACAATAGATGCTCTATGCAGCTGCCTACGCGCTACCTTCACTTAACCATAATTTGACCCATTAGACTGCTTCTGTGACCTAGATAAGTGGCAAAAGAGACAAGTTTTCAAACCTGGCTCTATGTAGCACATGAGTATGTGACACTATAAAACTATTTCTATAAAACCTGCCAAATATTTCTTTTTGTTTTAATTACTGGACAGTAATTACTAGATGTTTTACATTAGATATTTTCCGATTATTTTTATGCATTTTACTTGTTAAAACGCTGAAACAAAAAGGCAGCCATTATCCAAATGTATAAGAATCAACCACAGAAGATAAAAGATAAAATTTAGAGATTTTTAGGCCCAGGGTGAGGTCAATTTTGGTAACTGGGGGCCGGCTTTACACCTACAGTCTCACACGGCCATTTATTCACACCCTGTCTGGACAACAATACTCGGAAAGTTCGTCTGGAATCCCAAAAATCTCCCCTAGCAACTCCCACAGCCTAACGCCTATTGGCCAGATCCTCCATCAGTTTCTGCACTGATGACTCAGCTGCTGTAGCTTCCGCCTCTGAGCCACGCACTCAAACACAATGCACACACAGGAATGTGGGCCATAAATGAGAGCTTGGTGTACACTCCATAAGGATGCTAGACAAGTCTGGGCAGCCTGAAACCAAATGCATGGCAACAAACCCACATCCATAGGCGTACACACACACACACACAGACACAAAGTCATCCTGCTGTGTACAAAGAACTGGGTGGGAGGTTAGGGTGTGAAAGGAAAAGAGTTCAGTTTAGAAACTCCAGCAAAATCACCTAAAGATGTCACCAAGTATGAACAACCCTGTATTGTATTTACTCTACATCATGGAATGAAAGGGATATTATTTCATGCTTTGACAAGAGGTCTGAAATATTATAAAACTGACCCTTAGTGGTTTCCGTGCACTCTGCTACATTGTCACTGTCATGCGTCTCTAGAGAAACGAGTGCATCACTATAAAGGGAAGCAGATTCCTTTGCCATGTGGATAAAAGATGATTGGGGGGGTCTTCTTCCTCTTCTCTGTGTGTGTGTGTGTGTGTGTGTGGGAAAGAGAGAATTAAGGAATGCAGGAGTGCTAGCCAGAGATAGGACAGGGGGAGGGGCAGATTTCAGGATGTAGGCCAAAGTTACACCAACTGTGATACAGTAACCATAATCGAGTACACTGCATGATTTTTTTTTTTTTTTTTTTTTGCTTAAACATATGGCGTGACACCTTTTTATGTGTTAAACCGACTGGTAATTATAATCCAGTACTCACAGCCGTGGTAGGAAGCAGGTGATCCCTCTGACCTGCCATACTCTTCACTGTAGGAAGTGGAGAGGTTGGGTTGAGATGAGCCTCGGCCAAATCCCATATGACTGCTCCCTGTGGACACCTGGGCCATACGCTCTTTGGTCTTCAAAGCCTGAGACCTAGCGAGACAAAAGGGATAATATATGATCAATATCTGTGATCAATCATCTTGACTTAAGCTAAGAAACTCTAGTTTTAGGTCTAACAGAACGAATAAGAATGAGATACTAGGGTGACACGACGATGGAGCCATGAAACCAAACAAAGCGAGAACATCTAATAGCAGAATTACCCTGAGAATCAGGGTTTCAAGTGGTTTCAATCGTAAAGTGCCAAAATGATTATTTTAGATTAAACATGCTGTCAAACAAATCTCCACAGACCAATTAAGATAATACTGGAAACACTACAGTTGCAACCAAAACATTTTCTCTGTTCTGTGTACAGTTCGAGACTGTGTGTGTGTGTGTGTGTGTGTGTGTGTGTGTGTGTGTGTGTGTGTGTGTGTGTGTGTGTGTGTGTGTGTGTGTGTGTGAGATAAAAAGGCAGGTGTCAAAACTGCAAGTCTTGGAATGATCACATATTTCTAAATACACCACTGACTTGAAGTGGAGGAAGAGGGAAAAATAAATAAAATAAAAATCACTGAAAGAACAAAAGTCATGCCAGACTGTTAAGACAGGAAATGTATTAAATCTGTAGCCAGCAACATTCTTTGCACACATTACAAGTGATAAAGATAAGAAGTGTTACAGAGTTATTTCCAAGGATTAACTGTTTTAGTAAGAAGGCATGGAGCTCTTAAACTACACATAAGAATCTCTCGCGTAATACAGATGTTTTGATCTAGTCACGTAGACTAAGACAGCCTTTTGAACTTTGTTGCTTCCTCTGTATTAAAGGTCGTGGTTAGTTTGACCTCTCTAAGATTTGATGCCTGTGCTGCAAGCAGAAGAGCAGAAGTGCAGAAAGGACGGCGATGCACTCTGCTGCAAGAAAATAATTTAAAAAAAAGGTCTCACCTCTCTCCTTTGAGGCGGTCTTCGTCTTTGAGTAGGACCACTAGCTGCTTGCTCTTCTCCCTGACGTTGATGCCCTGGTCCTTGCCATCTCTGTCAATGTACTGGAAGTCCTTCAGAGTCTGGATGGCGAAGATGTTTTCTTTGCACTGCAGCGCTACTCTCTCTGAGCCCGTCTTGATCAGGTAGTCGAGCAAGGTGAGCGCCTTGTAGACGTGGCGCCAGTTCTTGCCGTGGTCGTTGAGTCGTTTCCAGATCATGTTCATGATCTCGCTGAAGGCCACCACGTTGTAAGTGAGGTCGGCGATGTCCGACATGAGTGAAGACGACGGCCCCCAGGGGTCGTTGGACGTGGCCTCTCTGACTTTCTTCTCCGCTTCGGAGTAGTTGTTGACCATGTTCTTCATCTGCCGGCGGATGGTGCTTGGCATGGTGGCGGTTAAGATGGGACAGACAAGAAGAAATCAAACGTACACTCTCACACAAGGAGAGCAGCTGGAACACCAACAATATTTGGGTTACACACACCCAGAAGTTACAAACGTGCCCTTCAGGTGAAGCTTGTGTTGTTTGCCCGCGTTTCTGTGTCCTTTGTCACGGCGGTGTTTTGTTAATGTTTTCGTGTAACAAAGTGGTTTGCGGATGTACGCGGTTGTTTATGAGGCTCCTCCAGGCCAGTGCAGTGTTCCCGAGTCCTCCAACACAGCGTCTGTTAAAACCATTTCCACACCCACAGTGCCGGCTGAACACATGACCATGCCATCACCTAGACCAATACGACAAATAACAGGTTAGTTTACAGAACAATATGAAAAACAAATATAGGCAAGGACCAGAAACCCCCCCCAAAAAACAAGCACACTCTAAAATACTTGCAATCACTCAGAGTATCTTAAACACAACATCAGCTTAATATGTATCTTTTATTTAAGTTTCACGCCCCTAAAGTAATGTCACATGCCAGCAATAACAAATCAAAACCTCAATAGGCCAAGAAAAACCTACGCGTTGCTATATTTCAGATTTCTGAACAGCTGAAGTCACACGCTAATCTGAATGTCTTTCATGAAGTTCCACAGCTAAACAGTAAGCTCACATCAATGTGTAATCACAAGAGCAGCTGTAAGCACCTTCCTTTTTGAAACTAGACAAACATGTTTCATACTTTCACACTTAGATAAGCAATTTCCATGCATGCCCCCTCCATATCATACAAACTCACGGTGCTGTGAACAAGAATTGTTTCCACTTTTATAATTTCACTTAAGTTTACAGTAACTTTGACACGATGGCAAATTACTAGGACGGATGGTGGAGATTTTTGTTAAACAAAACACAAATCTGTGTGGTCACACCATTCCCAAGCTCTTCCAAGAGGGCTTCAGATGCATATTCTTTGTGTGAGCTTGGAGGACAATGTGAAGACAATTACAATGAAAGAACATGCCATATAAAGAGGTCTGCAATAATCTAACATTTTAATCTTGAGCACCAGGTTATGGAGTACAAATATGTCCTTAAAATATTGTTCAGGGATTTTTTAAAAACCTGATAAGGTGTAAATATAACACAGAGAGCAGCGTGTATGTATAATATTGCTCTAAGATCACAGAAGTTATCAAGGTAATTCACTTTGATAGCAGCTGACCAGCAGTAACTTGACCACAGCAGGCACAAAACCGTTAACTAATTTTTAGTGGAGCTGAATTTTAAGTTTTGCTTTTATGCTTTTTGGGTTGTTTTTTTTAACTTTATTTGAAAAAATTTAAATTAACAGTATTGGCAATCACTGAAATGGTTACTCCATCGGTGTGCACAAGCTCTTTAATCAAATTTGTATTTTTAATGCTAAAATATAAAATTATTGTTTTTGAATTTACTGTTTTTCAAAAGCAGAAAAAAATATTAAAGCATATTATTATTTTTTGATTAGGATGCCAAATTACAGCGGAGCAGAAAAAGCAGTAATTTCTGACTTCTCAGAAAAGTCCAGGGTGTCGGCTTAAATTCTGGGTATAAAAACATAAATTCAGTAACATTTAGTTTGTGACATTTTTTAAAACAACAGGTGGTCTAATAAGCACTGTATATATAAAATAAGAGCTTTGCTTTTTTAATTCCCCGATATATTCAAGCACAATTCGCTAACAAGTCTGAGAATGAGACGTCTTTATCTTCACAGCATTAACAGTAAGAATGAGTTTCCACCCTCTGGTGGGTGGCAGGGGAGATAATCCATTTCCAGTCAGATGAATACCACAGAAGTGACTGATGACGCCTCAGTACTTGTTTCTAAAAGATCAGCAAAGCAGCCACTAATCGCTTCCTGCCTGACACAGAGACAAGTATGGATAGTGGGCGGAGACTCACAGCGGCGTAACGTACACACCCAAGTGCCACGTGAAAAACTCTTGACCGTGAAAACTTGCTTAAGTATGCAACACCTAAGGCTTACATAACACGTTTAAATCTGCTGCTGGTGCTGGAAAAGAACAGCATACTACTGCAAGCCCCCATTAACAGAGTTGTGCTTGGACTGCAAATGCAGTTATCACTGTTACCAGTAATAAACTGCAGTTTGGGATGTAGGTGCCCATTGTTTGCCTGCCTCGATGCCTTCTAGGCAAACCTATGACGACTTATCCTCTTCATTGATCAGAGCTCAATGCCAGGCGTGCACAGGCAAGCCCAACAAAGTTCCTTCATACACATAAGTGCAAGTCTGTGTGGACTTTATTAAGCACAAGAATGCGTTTTTTCAATGTATGCAGAAGTTAAATACAGACAACTTGTGCATGCATTTGTTTCAGGGAGCTTCCTGTCTAGCAATGTCATGGAAAGACAGCTGGAGGGGACGGGGGTGAAGAAACGAGGATAAGAAAACAACTTGGCACATCCCATAAATTCACTTAACGCCAGTGAAACGTGATTCCTGTGGAGCATGACTCCGACACACACACACACTCTCTGAACGTTCCCTCGTCACCCTCCTCCTCACCCTGCATCCGCATGAATACTGCTCAGACCTAATGACACATCTGCTGCTATAATCACCTATTCACCCATAGCAGACAGGAGGAAGAGAGGAGAGTCTGTCTTGTCCATCCCACCCTCCTGCAACCCCCATTCACATCCCGGAACAAACCCCCCACCCCACCCCCGACACACACAAACCAGTAGATATCCCCAGCCTGCCTTCACTCAGTCCTTCTGTGCTTAGTTCACGCCAATCCCAAAAGAAGACTGCACACAAGACTTGTGTTTGTGTGCGTGTCTAAAGAAATACGTGTTTATGCTGACAGTGCAGGTTATAAGTATGTCAAAAATCATTAAGCATGTCATCATCTCGTCAAACCGCCAGCACACAATGCGGGGTAGCAGTTTAAGCGTGAAATAATTGAGTCCAGGGTCTGCTTTTTAACGGCACCAGATGAACTCGAACACATCTGTCACCACCCGTTCAGTCTCTTCCTTCTTTTCTTTCTGGCTTGTCTATATCTGACTCACACACATTAAAGATGAGCTGTTAGTCCACCCTGTTCTCTATTTCAACACAAAGCCATTTATAATATATTTAAATATGTGCTGTTTTAATATCGCCTGGTTTTTCATGCCACAGTTGTCTAATCCTTGGCGATTTTCGCTTTTGGAAGACAAAGTAATAAATGAAGTAAATAAGTAAAAATACCCAGCGATCATTCCTTAGAATGTGACAGAAGGCAAAGGCAAAAGAGTGCCCGTGCCCTGCAGCCAAACAACAGACCAAATATGCATTTATTATGGCCATAGAGTTGGACTAATTTTGAAGGAGGAAGAGGAACAGAAATAACCCATTAAATATAGGCTGAGAAAAACACTAACCGCACTACCATCATAGTCAAATGGGACAAAGTGCCATTTACTGTTACGTGCAAAGGTCAAAAGCAGAAAAACAAAAAACAAATGAGGCCTTACTGTAGAAAACACTTTTTTAAAAATCCAAATAAGATACCAGTGAACTGATGGACTAACATACACAGAACAGTTGTGATAAATTTCCCCTCAAAAATAAATAAATAAGTCTATGTATAAAGTTATAATATAAACGCTAACCATCGCCTGACAGGAATAACGATTGGTCTCGACAGCATGAACTAGCAGCAGTGATGTAGTAGCGCATCATGAGAAATTCCCTTTTTGAATTGCAAATCAAGTCACGCAGTACAGATATCTACAACTTTCTATGAATTCCATCAACAGTATTTAATAATAATACTGTAATGCCGCTTACTTATAAAACCTCACGGCTTCGACCAACTGTAAACAAATGACCTGCGCGCAATGAGTGTTCATCTTAAATAAAATGAAATTATTTGTCATGTATTTAACAATCTGTATCGCCAAACTACGAATATCTAAAGATACAGACGGGGAAAGAAACGTGTGACTGAGACATTAATCTCTGTGCACCAGAAGTCCATCATTACAAAAGCTTTAATCTTGGCTTGGCAGGAAATGCTCAGAAGTTGTTGCTGTGCCGGCAGTGCAGGAATGCGCAATATGTCGTTTCAGTATCAACATCATCAGCATGAAGTAAGACACATTAGGCTGAACACAACTACAACTTTCTGTCTCTTTGAGACCAAAGAAAAAAAAAAACCTGCACCTTTCTGACTTTTCTGTGAATAAACTGAAAGGGAAGTTTGAGATAATTTACCCACAACTAACGAGTCCTGTATATATAAGTTTGTCACTTGTTAGTGACACGAAGTTCTGCGTGCACACAGCACACGCAAAGGACCAAAGAGTTACATCAATTCATTCATTTAGAACAGGCAGTCAGGGAACCTCCATAAGACAGGATTTCTTTTACACTCCAGTTTGTGGTGCAGGTCTCCCAAAACCAGGTGACACTAGTAGCAGAAACATCCTAGCATGCCTTGCTCTATGAATGGGTCCATCTTCTCCCCGTGCACCAGTGTGCCCGCTCTCAACGGAAAGATTGCAACCCAGAGTGGGTGCGTCTCTTAAGCTCCTTCCTCCCCCGTTTAGGCAGACGATGAGTAATGGCCAAACACTACCCTTCAATTCCCACTGGGGTGCCCATATCACAGCCACAGCCACTCATGCCACATGTCACAGCAACTCAAGGCAATTCCACTAGATGCACCACAGCACATTTCAGGAGCAGTTCTTTGGTCCACTAATGTAGCGAGACGATGGAAGTTAAACAATGGGTGGTGGACGAGGCAGGCAGGAAGTCAGTCATGGGTACGGCATAGAGCAATCGGGCAATTTTTAAAATCACCCTACACTGTGTGCGCACAAATTACTCCCGGTGCAGGATGAAGCAGAGGAGAACAGAACAAAATCATGGAGGAGATACAACATTACAGACCCAAGCCCAATCTGTTCCTGAGGTTAGAGTTCTAGCTTTCAACAAGCTTCTGTGCACTGCTATTATCTCTAGAGAGAAATCTACCCCGGACAAGGAAATAACCAAATAAGGGAACAATAATGATGTCCCCTTCATTACGGTTAGTTCACATCAAACGCAATGAGAAGTTCTGCCTCATGTTGCTTGCATGAGGAAACCCATAAAGATTCACTCCTGACCGGCAATAGGATATAGATGTGTATAGCTGACAGTTGGAATCAAGTTACAGAAATATAATTTCCTAACTTACCATTAAGTCCTACATTTTCACTCACTTTTCTCCACGCGTTCTACCCCCCTTTCTCTACATAAAAGTGACATAGAAGCAAAGAGGCCCTGTAGCTCTCAAACAGCATTAATACACCTGTCCTTCATTTCTGATTCTCACTTTCACCTGAAGAAGAATCCACAATCTACAGGGCAATCCCGCTTGATGCGAACTTAATTTTTCAGCTTCATTCACATCACCCAGGGCTTCACTTCACCAGATTTCACAGAATCTGAATGTCATTGTGCATCAAGAGATGCACAATGAGGTATCTTCTCAAACCACATGTATAGGATTTAACTGTAAGAGGGTAAAAAATTAACCCTTGTTTTACAAAATCACCCCAATCATTAGATCAAATAATGATTCATGTTTTCCAGCCAAACCTGTTCATATTTTTTTATCTTCTTACTCTGTTTATACTTATATTTATACTGTATCCCACTCTTATTTATTTTATCTTTTTATCCTGTTTATATTCTTATTAGGTCATATCTCCAGTGTTTCCTCAGAGGGGGCTCTCTGCACCGGGGCTGTGATCGACCGTGGCTGCTGGGGCTCTGTGGACCCTCTCAGCCTGGCTGGGGGGCTTCTTTGCCTTCCTCCTGCTGTGTGCCCAGCCTGGAGGCTGCGGTCTGTGACTGGCTCCCGGTGCAGACAGCTATCTGTGATAGTGTTTCCTCACTTGGCTAATGCGTACCCAGCCCAATTTTACTCTTTAAGTGTGTGTGTGTGTGTGTGTGTGTGGGGGGGGGGGGGGGGGGGGGGGGGGGGAAGAGAGAAATGTGTGTATCCATGACCGTTTCTGCTAATGAGAGTCTGGGGAATGAGTGGGAGGGTGGGGTGGGGTGGGCTGCTTTTAACCATGTAAAGCACTTTGTGCTACAGTTTTTTTTTTGTATGAAAAGTGCTTTATAAATAAAGATTGATTGATTGATTGATTGATATTGCCTGGTGAAGGTGAATGGGTTTTTCATGTCCTAAAAAATATCTGAATGAATATATCCCAAAGAAACACGTAGAACACTTGACTTAAGTGAGTCACCTTAGATCATAACAAGTTCAACTTATCTTGTGTGTGTTTTGGCAAAAGCTAGGTAAACTGTGATTAGCATTAAGGGCTCAGAAGCAGCGCATTGAGAACAGGTCCACCTTGTCACACAGAATGAGTAAAGCTGATCTCGAGATAGTAGGCTTGCACAACCGGGCGCCTGTGTGTGAATGTGACAAGACTATGTTTGTCTGTTCAGAATGACATTGTGTATAATAGGCTGTGTAATGGCATCCATCCAGTTCCTTAACCATCACTTTACAGTCTGGTACAACCAAGAGCAACATTCATAAGTAATTAATCCTCATCTTCTCCTAGACACAAGGATTAAGCTCCCAAAAGCCAAACTCGCGTCAAATAAGCACTAACACTTGTTCAAACCGTACTAAAGTGGGTTTAAGTGAGCTATTACAACCGTGCACTCTGAGACAGTGAGACAGGAGGGGAGGTCACCATCTGATCGACGCATCACCCCACCTTTTGTCTTATCTTGCTAGCCGAGAAAGACAAAGCCAGCCAAGACAGGGACGGGAGGAGGACCGTGATGATGCATCCGTCACCCCCGTAACTGACTGACCATCCTGACAATAAAGGAAGCGCTGCCCCTCTTCTCAGGCCACATCAATACGGGTTCAGTGCAACTATGAAAAGAGAGGTTTTACTCAAACATCTTTGACTATGTTGAAAATAGAAAAGAAAACCTTGCCAGTATTAATGATCTAAAAACCAAACACTTTATTAGCTTCTTGTCGGAAACCAAGCGAGTAAACAGACAGCGCCCACGTCGTAACGAGTCTCCCTAAAAATATCAATAAGTACGTTAAGTTTTGGACTGCTGAGTCACTGTAGTATGCTCTCGTCTAGCCCTCGCCTCTATAACAGCACATGTGTTTCGGTAGAGAAAATAAAAATAATTTAAGTGGCTCTTTTTTTTAAATCACGGCGCCTCCTTGAACTGACGTGATTGATAGTTAGCACATAAGCTAAAGTAGCTTTAGCTAACATTCGTTTGGTGCTGGTAAACTACCTTAATGTTATTTATAATCCGTTCAGTCAAAAAATCCAGGTGATAGAGGTGAAATAAGTATGTGTATAAAATAGTGCGAGCTTACTCTAACATAGAATAGCGACCACACTTGCTACTAAGGGGTTTGCCGCTAACTACAGCTAGTTGAGTGCAAACTTGCGGCAAGTTCTAGTCCTTAGCATTGATTGAGTTAGCGGTGACTACACATTTCAGCTCACTGGAAAAGTACATAACCCGGAAAAGTTTGCTGTAGCTTAAAAATACACTGCAGCAATCACTTTTTCCACTTATAGATATTTGCACCCGAGATACCAACCACCGCCTAGCGTCAATTTACAAGACGATTTCAAATCCTGGTTTTGAGAAAAGTTGAATCAAAGCTAGCAGAGCTTGTGTTAGAACAGCCAGTTCACACACCATCCCCTCCAGCACCCTACTAACAACACAACTGTTGATCACTCACCATCTAGATGTAACACAGTTTACTATTTACCGGTTTTATGACCACTTCTATACTGTAACGCACAATCGTTCGCGTTAGCTTCATAAAGTACTTTCTATGTTAGGACAATCAACTAGCATGCAAAGCTAGTTAGCGATCCTTCAAGCTAGCATCCAAGACGGGAGCTCAGTGGAGACATCACCATAGCAAACTGGATTACAGGACACCCCAGAAAAACAAAACAACGCGACTGTGTTGAAAACCGAAGGTAACTTACCAGAATTTTTGAGAGGGATACTTTAGGTACTCGTGTCACTCCAAGTGGAGGTCAAACCAATAAACAAACGTAGCTAATTCCAAAAAGAGAAGGGGGAAACCGAGACAGGAGTACTTATTTGGGCGTTCAAGGAGCTTGTTGCGCCTCCGCCTAGCTATATGCTGCTAGTGCTAAGCCAGCTAAAGCCAGGACTACACGTATCTCCTCCTCCTACAGAACATGGCGGGCAGAGCAAGAGGTGGGGTGTAGGGGTTGGGGGTTGGCCGGGAAGGGTGTGACCAAGTGGGCTTGACTTGGCAGGGATAGAGAGACAGACCCTTCATCCCTCGTGAAAACCCTTGAGGGGGAAAAGGCGCGTCCCTGAGCAAGTGACTGTAAAGTGATAATTATAATTTTCAAGTTTTCACATGAACGATTTACAACATCGTAGACATGCGTGACTATAAGAATGGTTATATTAAAGTGCTGGACTACTTTTTTTTTTTGTGGAATAGCTTTTTTGTTTTAGTAACCGAACAGTCCTCTCTGGTAAATCTAGTTCTGAGGAGCCATTTTCCAATTTCGTCAAAGAAAGTTAGCAGCCAAAAGGAAATAAACGGACATGTAGATTGCACAAGTACGTGCATGTCATGATTTGTCACTGCCAGGGATTGTCCGCTGCAGGTGTGTCATTACAAAGCGCAAACTTTGTAGGACCGCATTCCATCGCTCTAATTTTTTCCACCCCACAGTCTCTGCGCAACCGCGTTTTCTTTCACAGGTATTTAAATAGAGGGAGGGGGACAACACGTCACACGTCCCAGACACACGTGGCACAACACGCTTTTTCTTTTTTTCAAACCGGGATCTATGAATAGACGCAGATGCCTTACTGAAAAGTGCGCAGTGAGCTATTAATAGAAGTGTATAGGTTGTAGATGCAAAGTGTGTAAGTTAAAAATAGAAAGGGATCAAAATGTCACGAATCTGCAACGCTGACAACAGCCAAACGTCAGTATGACCGATGTGATGTCCTTTGGCTGTTTTTAGTGCTGTGCCATACTGCAAATTTTGTTATGATCGATACCAAATAAATACAGGGCCAGCATTCCCGATACCAATATCGGTATTTTCAACTTATAAGGACAGCTTATGTAGGGAAGAGCGGTGTGTCATGACATTTAAAATGATCATCAATTTGCAAATTCTGAACACATTTTAATGACCACCAAATTACTGTGATGTTTTTCTTTTACTTTCTCAAAAAAAGCACATCTTTTAGCTTTTTGTAACTGTTTTTTTTGGGGACCTAGAATGTAAATGCACCTGTCTCTAAAGCACTTTGTGTGAACTTTGGTTATTAAATGTGCTTTAGGCTATAAATAAAATAGACGTGACAGTCAACACAAAAAGTTTAAGACATTTTTTCATAGTACATCTTTGAGATTATTTTTCAGTTTTTAGTTTTTCTTAAATATAAGACACAATTCAGTCAGATAGATAGTGAACTTGGGAGATAGAAACAAAGTATTGATCCTATCACGCTAGTATCGATCCGATACAGATACCAGCATTGGTATCGATACTGTCGATATTTGAATCGATCCGCCCAGCCCTGCTTTCTAGTAAAGTGCTAAATCTGGCTGGGAGTGGCACCTTTAAAGTTCACTGATGCTTTTGTGTCCTCCTGCTGCATATTCAGTGGAAAGGATAAGCCAATTAAATGAAGCCCAAGCCAAGCTGATTGAGATGTTTTTGGCACTCGCTGCTCTCTGCTTGAGAGAGTGATAAAAAAAAAAAAAGAATAGACTCTTTGTGCAAACAGGTTTTTTAAATTGTGTAATTGGCCTGCTCTAAAGCTGTTGCCTGAACAGAACAGAGCAAGTCAGAGTGCGAGAAAAACAAATTGTACTACACACTACTTACTAGCTCAAGACCTTTAACAAGAAGACCTATATTGGTGTTTTTAGAGGAGTATTTCAAGTTGATGATTCATCTTACTAGACTGCCAACATCCACTATATAAAGCAAAGCCCCTCCTGATGGGAGCCTGCTAACAAGAGGATTGTGTACCAAAGAAGGTTTGGTACATGGCAAGAGGATATCTTGCCAAAGATATATCTTTGTGTTACTCAAATATACAAGATCTAATCCCCATCAGGTCTTAAAATTCATAAAGTACAACCTCATGACATATTATACTGTGTCATAAACTAAACTAAGCCAAAATACAGAAGCTACCATGATTCAGTAGCTTGTAGAACCACCTTTAGCAGCAATAACTTGAAGAAATAGTTTTCCTTGTGACTTTATCAGTCATCCACATTGTTGTGAAGAACTTTTGGTCCACTCTTCTTTACAATGTTCCTACAGTTCATTGAAGGTTGTTGGTTTTTGTGTACACACAGCTCTCTTAATGTCCCACTGTAACATTTTGATCAGTTTTAGGTTTTCAGTTTACTGCTATCCTTGGGTAGACTTTGGTATACCAAGGAGTTCATGGTCAAGTTAATGACTGCAAGGTCCTGCAACTGCAAAATGAGCCCAAATCATGACCCCTGACAGGTGATACGAGGCATTTGTGTTGTTATGCTGTCTTTGAGGGGAGCGTGGAGGCGTGGTGGTTAGCACTGTCACCTCTCTAGGAGGTCCTGGCTTCAATTCTAGTTTGAAACCTTCTTGTGCCGACTTTAATGTTCTCTCCAAATAGGTCATCTTCACACAGGGAGTAAGGTTAATTGCTGATTCTAAACAAACCATAGATCAGAAAGTGAGTGCGAAAGATTGTCTGTCTCGATTTGTTAGCCCTGCCACAGACTGGCGACCTCAGCCACTGTAGAATGGACTTTCAAATTGTTTGGAAATGGCCTTAACTCTTCTCAGATTGGCGGGCAGTAACAAGCTCATAGCTGATGCCTTTTCTTCTCAGGACTGATGGCCACACACAGACCTGAGCACACCAGACCAGCAAACTGCCAAAACTTCTGCTTGTTATAGGCGTGCTCACACTTGGTGAGGATCAGTTAATGGAGTGCATTTGATTAGCAGCATCTGACTGCTACTCTCTGAATTCTTATGGAAGTAATAAGGGTTCACTTTTTTGCACACTGCTTCTGCAGTTTGGCTCAGTTTTGGTTAAATAAATAATGACACGGTGTAATATGTCATGTGTTGTTGTTTATCTGAGGTTGTTTTTACTGAAGTTTAAGACCATATTATTTTAAAACCTCATAATTGAAAGAGGATGTACTTTTTTTTATTTTAACCATGGCTGTATTTCTCCATAATCCAACACAAAAATGCAAAACCTTTGTGCAAAATAGATGTAATTGTGGCAACTGTGGCAAATCCTTTGTTCTTCTGCAACAGGTATCAAAGAGAAGCTTGAAGGTGACATTCATGGTGGGGTGAGAAAGCTACCTCAAGCAGTTATTTTGCAAACAAACAACAAGAAAATGTCACCTTGGCATTTACTATCTCCTCTTATCAGCCAAACTTTGAAAGTTAAACTAAATTCTGATTGGTCAGTCTGTGCAAACAAAAAAGTGAAGTGTGCTATGTGTTGAGTATGTGCCCTTTTAAAGTACATGCAGGTCCAGTGTCAGCCAGTAGAGGTCAGGAGCGTCCCACTTTTAAAACAGTCAGAGAGCGTGTCTGTAATGTGAGCACAAACTAAACTTGGGAGGACTGTCTAGAACCCCCTGCAGACATGTGTGACCTTTAATATGTAATTACCATATGTGACCCCCTACAAAATCACCCTCCACAAAATAATCACCCTCATTCTCAACACTCATGCCCTATTAGAGACTCACTGGGCCATTAGCTTGTCTTGCACCATCCATGGTCAGATGCACTGACCCAGCATAGTTTTACTCATGCAGAATGAGTATTGCAGTCACTAACACATGATTCGTTGAGTCTAGATGCCACCATGCGTGACACATGAACAACAGACGTCAGTCAGGTGAAGCTCATGATGATCATTAGTTGTTAGCAGCTTACCATATCTCACACCATTATTATATAACCGAGCGGCGTTTATCACACACCAGAAATTCAGCCACCGAATGCGGTAAATCTCAGTTACAAAGGCAAGCGGTGCATGTGAGTCATATTAATTTGAATTTTATTCAGTAGGATGTGCAAACACATGAGGTTCACCTAAGGAAGCTCAAGCATGAATATAACTGGTGCATCACTTTGAGAAGCCTGCAAAACTTATGTAACGTGGAGGAAAAGGAGGAAAGACTGGCAGGAGTCAGTTTTTGGCCTGAAGTGGCGTACTTGGTTCCAGATGGAGCCTAAATCAGCAGAAAGGGGGGGCAGAAAGCATGAAACAGGATAGCGTATAATTTTTGCCACTCCTGCCAGCTTATTAGCTAAATCTTTTCATATGCAAATGGTAGAGTGCTTGTGAGGAGCTCTTGTAGATTATACCTGGAGAAGGAAGGTAAGTGGAAGAAAAACAGCCCCAGCAGTTGTTATTTACACATTTTTAGCATAAAGAACCCACCTGATCAACTCCTCTACTGTGAGAGCAGACTTTTTTTCTTTTTAGTAAAAAAATAAACAAACAAAAAAACCCCTTCATTATAAAGGCAACTTTTTAATCCATATAGTCAGCCTTCCTCAGCTGCAGAGATGCAAATCCATACATGACCTCTTACCAGTTTGACATTTTCTTGACCATTGTGGCTGAAAAATTCACTTTTTCACCCACCTGTTCACACATTTCTACAGACATATCCTTGTGAAACCACTCCTGCAGACAGAGGTGAATCATGTTTTCACTCTTACACACCTAACCACTTTAGTTACATGTGCCCTTTAAGTCAGAGGGGTCAAACATAAGGCCAGGGGGCCAGAACAACCAGGCATAGTCAAATCCGGCCTGTTGGGCTGCTTCGGAAAATGTGAAGGAGGGTGTACATTTTGAACTTTTCACTGTATTTTCACAGGTTTTGCAGCTTTGTTCTGATGATGAACACCTCCCCAAAGTATTTAAGTGATAATTAAATGCCAGAAAAGTGCCTGTTTTTTCACTATCTAATTAAGAAATTTCTAAGTTAAAAAAGATAATTTTCTTCTAAATGAACAAAAACTTTTTTTTCATATATACATTCACAGGACAGTTTGGGCAATGACACAAATTTACACTGACAGAAAGTGTAGAGTAATGTTGACCCTGGGCAGCAAATAAAGGAGGCAGTCCTCTAATTGGCTTCACAAAACTTTTTTTTTTTTGTGTGTGTGTGTGAGCTCAGATGCCCTTCCTGCCACATGTTGTTCAGTAAGTGCGTGAGAGAGGAAGCAAGGTAGAGCAAAAAAGCAAGTGAGAGAATGGGAGTGGGGGTGGGGGCTAAGAGAGGAACAGAGATTAAAAAGCATCGTGGGGACAATGCAGTACAATATAATGACAGCTATTGGAGGTGGGTGGATGGGGGAGGGGGGGATTACAAGCATATAGGTGCAAAAGAAAATTGAGGGTAGGAACGAGCTGTAGACAAATGTGGCCTGAGAATGCACAGATCCTGAGAGGCATTGTTTATTTGTTTGAGGGGAAGTTGAGCGATTTTGTGCCCACCTGCTTTTTCCGCCATTGCCCACTGACTTCCGCCAGCTCACTCAAACACGCAAACCTGTTCACCCGTTTCAAGCCCCCCTGCATTAGTGCCCCTGGCAGGATGAAAATGATGAAAATGTCACCCAAGCAGAAAAGCACTGGGTTTACATACTATGTGCTGCCTGTGTTGTGGGTAACACATACACAGTGTACTGCAGGGCTGTTAAAAATGGCCTATCAGTCACATTGCATGAAGGATTCATCACTGTTAACAGAAAACACACCATTGTGTACGGGCAGCTGATGTTTATGTAAGTTTTAACTTGGTGTTTAAAACATCCGACGCTTTCCTGGAAAAGGACACAGGAAGTGATGTCATTGTGTCAGCTGAGGGGCCTAAACAAAAGAAAAGAGCAGTGAACAGCACAGTGCCTGAGACAAAGAAGAGAACCACCTACGGACACACAAACTCAACCAACAAGAAAAAAAATGCAAAAAAAATAGGATCACCCACAACGTTTATGTGATGAGTGAGGCCGGAGAGCTGTACACAGAAACACAGCGGGTGTACCACACATTAAAATATAGAAAAAAAACCCGTCTGGCTGTAGACTATGTTGATCCTTAAATTTTTTAATTCACCTCCAGCATTTCAAACGCACAAGACATCATCACACAGGAAGGAAAAGACTTAAGAACAAGGGTGTTGCTTCGGCCCTAGAGCAGCAGGCAGTTCCACTTCCTCTCTTTCTCTTCCTCTTCTATTCTTCCATCACCTCACATCTAGCCTTCACATCCCGCACTCCTCCTTCTGGTGGCACAGTCAAGTGACGCAGCTGATCGGGGATTTCCTGGACAGGTCACGCTAAAGAAACAGCTACAACTTCCCTGTTGTTTTATCTCATTGTAGTTAGAGCCGTTTGTATTTTTACTTTGCATTTCCTCTTCTATGTTTAACTCTCTGTCTCTTCTTCTTTCTAAGTCCATCCAGACGATATCTACAGATCATGAAGTGTGGAGGCTCATTTGGGAGGGAGTTTGATTGGCTGCTTGTAGAATGTGGCAAAAAAGTCTTTCCAAATAAGACTTTGATTATTAGTTATATCATTATTAGTGATAAACTGGGCAGCACTGTTGCCTTAAAGCAAGGTCCTGAGTTCAATTCCACCATCAGGCCGGCGTCTTTCTGTGTTGAGTTTGCATGTTATTCACGTGTTTGCGTGGGTTCTCCGGGTACTCTGGCTTCCTCCCAGAGTCTAAAGACATGCAGTTAGTGGGAATAGATTAACTGGAAACTCTAAATTGGTTGTCTGTGTCTATGTGTTAGACAGACTGGCGACTCGTCCAGTGTGTGCCCTGCACTTTGCCCTAAGACAACTGGGATTGGCTCTAAAAGGATAAGCGGAAGAGGATGGATGGATGGTAATAAACTGGATTTTGTGATTCTAACTGAAACCTGGCTTGATAATACTGCTAACACAGAGCTGGCTGAAACATCGCCCAGTAATTACAGCTTTGAACCTTTACACCACACAGGAGAGGCGATCTGGTCGCTGTTATATATAAAAACATTTTTAGTTGTAAATCTCTGTCAGTTATCTAAGTTTTGAGTATTTATTTTTAGTAAATAATTCGGTATCTCCGGCTGGATTACTCCTTAATAAATGCCAACCGACTAAACTGAGACGTGATTTTATGGAAAGAATTAATGAACTTTTTTTCTGAAATTATAATTATTATATAATTATTAATTATTCTTTATTTTAATTCATTTCATATTCACACTGACATCAGCAGCAACTCTGATTCAAAATATTTCATCAGTTTATTTTAATGTTAATATTTAACAACATGCGACTCCACCCACTCATACTAAAGGTCACATGTTTGATCTAATTGGTTCCAGAGGTCTTGACGTCACAGTGACAAATGTTCTGGCTGTTACTGTCTCGGGTCGTTATTGCATATTTCCAGAAGTGTTTTGGTCGTCTGTCAAAACTAACACCAACTGATTTATCAACAGCCGTTACATCAGTGCAAGTGCGTTTAGTAGTGAATTTTCAAAATACACATTACTGGTACTGTCGTCATGTGATGACATTTCTCAATTTATCGATCATATCGCACCTGTCAGAACTGTGATGTATGCAGTCTACAGTGAGAATGTAAATATGGCAAAAAGAGTCTTTGAAATCAATAAAAACACACTTTGTTACTGCAACAGTGGAATAAAATTAGGCAGGCAATCCTATATCTCCCAACTGACTAACAATACTCAGGGTAATTCCACTTCTTTTATTCCCAGCCATTGATAAACTACCCAATGCTTCCAAAACCATTCCCTCTGAATTTCTTTCATTAAAAGTAATATCTTTGATTAATTTATCTAGCATTGCCTCACATTCTTACCAAACTACTGCCATGGGGTCAATGTCCAGATAAAATCCTGAAGAAGTCATTTATCAGTTAAAATCTTGAGTTCAATTCTGTATTTTGTAAACGATGACATTAACTGCTGTATGTCTACAAACTTTTTAGAGCCAAACAGAGATGAGCCAGAAATACTTGTTGTTGGTCCACAAAGTCTAGAGAGTCTAGAGCACAGGTATTGAACTCCAGGCCTCGAGTGCCAGTGTCCTGCAGGTTTTAGATGTGTCCTTGATCCAACACAGCTGATTTAAATGGCTTAATGACCTCCTCAACATGTCATGAAGTTCTCCAGAGGCCTAGTAATGAACTAATCATTTGATTCAGGTATGTTGACCCAAGGTGAGATCTAAAACCTGCAGGACACCGGCCCTCGAGGCCTTGAGTTCGACACCCCTGGTCTAGAGCAAGGCAGGAATCTCAGAACTCTTGTGGACAGTGGTCTCAGTTGATAACTGATAATCATACCAATAAGGTCACCAGGACTCCTTTTTACCATAAAAAAACCTAAAAGTTAGAAAATTCATATTAAGGTTAGACTACTGTAATGCTCTATTTGAAGGGTTATCCAAATCATCAGAAAGAGGACTTCATAATACAAAAGATGGTGAAGATCCTTACAAGTACACAGACACTGTCTACAAGTTCAATACAAAATTACCTTTAAAATCCTCCTACTAGTTCTCAATACATCTCTGACTTGCTCAGTGTGTATAACCCAATCAGACGTCTCGGGCTATAAGGTTCAGATCTTTTAACTGTCCCCAGAATTAGATCTAAGTGTGCTAAGGGTGCTTTCAGTTACTGTGCTCCTGATCTCTGATCCAAGCTGTCTGCTGAACTGAGGTCAATCAAATCTGTGTCTGCATTCAAAAACAGACACAAAACCTTTTTGTTCTTGCAGGCCTGCAGTTAATAACTGTGTGTGTGTGTGTGTGTATTGTAGGTTTAGTTTTTTAATGTTTACATCGTTTATGTAATGCACATGATGTTTACTTGTAATGAAATGTGTTGTGTAAAATAAGATGCCGAGGAGGCATGTTTTTGGTTATTCTATGACAAACTAAGCAGCTAAAAATATCTTGAGTTGATTCCAAGTATTGAATATGCATTTGGTAGATTTTCATTTGAACTCCCAATGTGAGATTCAAAGAAATGTCAATGCAAGTAAAGGAGGCCACTCCTTCTTCACTTGCATAGTGCTCTCAGAGTGACAATAAAAACTTTAGGAGTGGCTAAACATATAATCTGGTCATTCTTAGAAAGATAAAATGACTGCACTGGCCAGCTCAGCGACACAAGCCCCCCCCCCCAAAAAAAACCCCCACAAAAGACAACTAACATAGATGATGACAGAATTATTTCCATGGTTACAAAAAATAACTTCACACCATCTAACCAAGCCATTAACACTTTCAGGAAGGTAGCAGTAACTTTGTCAAGGTCTGCAATCAAGAGATGCCTTCATTACCATACGTCGTGTCTTTGCCATGTATGTATGGTCGCGGGGGGGTGTGTGTGTCCAATTTCACTGCAGGTGTAAGCATTGCATGTGACAAATAAAAGGCTTGATTAATTGATGAATGGAGATACAGAGAGGTTACAACAAAGTGCAAACCACTGGTTACACTTGAGACCACGAACGCCAGATTAGCCAGAAAACATTTTAAAGGGCCTGCACGGTTTAAAAAACCATCTTGTAAAGTAAGTAAAGTAAGTAAGATTTACTTGTAAGTAAATCTTGAAACCAAGATTTACTTACTGAGAAAAGTCATGATTAAAAGTATTTGTATGGTGGAGCCGGGTCATTATTGTTTACTGATGATGTGACCGCTGATAGAAATAGCAGGATGATCTGTGAAGTGTGCAGGGCTACACTGTCTGCTCATATTCGTCCAAACGCTGCAAAACGAATTAGACAGAGCTTTGCAGTGCAAATGGATAATAACCCAAAGCAAACTGCAAAAGCAACCCAAGAGTTTCTCAAGGCAAACAAGTGATCTTTATCAGTAATTAATTACAAAATCGTCCTGAATAGGCAAATCAAGTTGAGATCTCCACAGCCACTGATTCCCAATGTTTTATTTCCTACAGTGTAGCCCAAAGCATACAGTGTATACAGGGCTTCTGATCCACCACATACGAATCTGAGCAAACCCCTAGAACGGGCCTCCAGAATTAAAAAGCTATTGCTTTTAACCGTCCACTATTTCTAGCATCAATCCAGAGAAGTTGCTGGAACAATGAATTTAACTCAGCATGTGACATAAATTGAGACAGATGAAGCTGGCAGCCCGCTGCTGCTGTTAGTCCATAGATGATAAATACCGACGATATGATGTAAAACCTCATAGCTGGTTTTATCATCCATGCTATAATCTTTTTTTTTCTTTAATAATAAATCTTGAAAAGGTTCACTCAGCTGCCCAGTTATCATTTTTGGCACAGAGGTTGCATCAGACACGCCTTCACTGTCACGCAGATGCTTTGGAAATCTCAACCAAAGCTACTCAAGAATTGAAATGTAGCACACGGGGTATGTGTACGGTCAGTAGGATGAAAGGAAGAGGGTGTCAGGGGAAAACCGATGCCGTAATCTCTCAGCTTGTTCTGTGGTATAGTGCGATCACTCTTTTTTTCACGTTTGAAATGCCTGACTTGACTGGACCATCCAGAAGTTTTCAGCGTTCACAGATGTTAAATATAGGAACAGCAAACGTGAGCTCACCTTTCACTTCAAAGGTGTGAAACTAAAGCTGAATTCGCATGATGACAGAAGTGCAACGACAAACCACACGGAACATAATGGAAAAAGCTGAAGTACACACACACACTCCACAGAAGCCGCACTGAGTGTGTAAGACAAATATATACACAGGAAGTGCCTCCCACTCCTTTGCCCCTAGTCACTTGCTCTCTCTCTCTCTCTCTCTCTGAATGTTTCTGATGGCAGTGTGTTGCTGAGCAGCAGCCAGTCGTGTTTTTCCCCTCGCTGAGCTCACTCTCTCTCTCATCCTCTGCTCCGGCTCTCAAACGCTCTGTTGCTCAGTGAACAGACCAGACCTCTCCTCTCCACTTCTTCTTCTCTTCTGCTACCCCTTAAGTCTGCTCTATCCTCTTCTTTTATCTGTTTCTTCCTCACATTTCTTCTTCATCCCTGTCTGCCCCCCTGTCCACTACCACCACCACCTGGGTGCCAGGGGCATTAGTGGGGGTCCCGGCGTGTCTTTTTGACTGTGTGTGTGTGTGTGTGTGTGTGCGTGTGTGTTTATGTGAGAGCGTGCCGGTACTGTTTTCAGCATGGAAGCGGTGGCATTGTACACGTTTCGTGCCACAGAGGGTGATGAGCTCAGTTTCAACAAGGGAGACTTGCTCAAGGTAAGAAAAAGAATTTTTCATCTTTGTCTGTCTGAAGAGTAAAACTGGCACAGCACCTCTGTCTTCTCTCTCGCTCCGTCTGCCTACACTGTGATAATTACAGCAATTAAAACTTTACTGTCAGAAGCCATTGAAATTATATTTCAAGTGCTGCAGGTGCTTCCTAAAGAAAGAATAGTATAAAGAAAGATAAAGTATTAGAAGTGGCTTAAACCTATTTTGGATGATAGCACTCACCTGTATGTGTGGTAATGTGCTAGACAGCAGTGAGTTAGCTTAGCTTACCATAAAGGCAGGAAACAGTTTGAAGTAGCTAGCCTGGTTCTTAAAAAGAGCAAAAAGTTACTTATTTTTTTTACATTTAATTTGCTAATCTTTACACAAACGTGTCAAAACAATCATGTAGAGTATGCTAGAGTACTTTTTTGGCTTGAACCAGTGGTTTCCTGGAGCATCTGCTGACTACAGGGCAAATAGTCCTTAGCTTGTAGAAGTGCCAAATCTGTACTTCCTCAGTGGCCACCAATAAAGTCACTCCCTATCGTGTTTAATATTGAAAAGGCTTACTTAACAGCAGAAAAACTCAAGATAAAACATTTTTTTATGTCTATGAAGCTAAACACATTTTTGATAACTGTGCAAATTTTCCTTAAGGACTAAAGAAAGTGGTTTGGCCACTTTGAGAGCTGGACACTAAAATGCTGTAGCATGTATAAAGTTACAGAGCTAGACCTCACAACAGTGTTCTTTCTGCTGTTAGCTAATTATACGGACTATTTATTGTACAAACAGCCCATTTAAGAAGTTTGTGTTTCAGTTTTGTGAGTGAAATATAGAATTTTAGTTATATTTTTATTAGTACAAAGGCATGTTTGCTAACATTAGCTCAGAACTTAGCACTCCACAGTCTCAACAAATGATAGTTTTTGCAAATACCACAAAAAAGCAACATGGCAACAGACAAAATGCTTTAAAATGTAGCTTTACAAACTAATGAGTGGTAGCACAGGTGGCTGTGTAGTCTAAATCTTCACATTTTAAAATGGGAAGTTGTCATTTTCACGTGGCTACATGGCTAACAGGTTCCCGCTATTTTAAACCTTTTTTTCCAAGCTAAGCTAATGTCACAGGCTACAACTTAATATTTACAGTAAAAAAAGGGAATGCTGAATCTTCTTATCATTTTACAGAAAGCAAATAGGCATATTCGATTCTACTCCTCTAATTTAATTTTGCTCTAGGTTGCGTAACAATCTTTTTTTTTAATCTGCAGCTTTTTATTTGTGTCAAACACCATGCTGAGATAGTTCCGGCACAGCTGGAAATTAGTGTAGTAGAAAATCGTCCCTCTAAGACATCAACAGCAAACCTCAGAATTAAAGAGCCAAGTGCTTCTTTCTAACACTGGTGCTTTGGCACCAGCTGTTTGACACTCAGACGCAGGCAAATCAGGGAAGATGGAAGACACAGTGAGATCAATTTGTCTTCTGGATTTCGTCTCAGTTAACCAGTGGGCGTCGGTGCTGCAGGTCCAACTTTTCTCACTAGTTAAAGCCTTTATTTTATCCTTTCACTGGAATATTTCTTTGCTAATTTGAGGCTTTTCTTTGAGGGTGAATTTACCTTTTGTTGCTTGAAGATAGTTGGTGTACTATTCTTCCCATACTGACTTCATTCCAGCACTAAACATGAATAAAAAAGGCCTCTTATTCCTGCTGTCTTTAAAGTCATTTGTTAGAAGTCGAGTGTCACAGCATGTTGAAGCTAAGATGCAATGGCATTTAGTTTCGACACTATGACAAAGATAGTTACAGCAGTCTTTGATGTGTACTCGTGTTGTCTGGCCACAGTGATGAATTTACAGTAGCTAAAACAGCACCATCACTTAAACCACTGTTGAGTTTGTTTCTTTACTCGTGCAGGGCTAAGCGACTGTCTTGTCTTTGCCAAAAAGCTTTGGTTCACACTCGGGTCAAGCAGTACTTTTAAATAATTCTCCACATTTGTTCGTTTCTGCATGATGCGCCAGATGGCCTGAGCTTTACAACATCAAGACAATTTGTGCGGAAAAAGAAAAAAGAAACTCTATAATTTAGTTACAAAAATACCAAAGAGATAGTTGCTTTCCTCACAGCTGCTCACTGGTGCTCATTTATTGCCCTTATGCTGCTTTAAAGCCTACTTCTGCTTCTTTTCACACCTTGTTGCCAATGCGAACCCATTGTGCGTTTTCCATGTGGAACTGGATCGATTGAGCTGAGCAGAGTGTTGACTCATAAAGAAGTTATAAAAATAGCTTCATAGAAAAATTTGTAAAAAAAGAAGTGGCTCTGGCATTATGTGTAAAGCTGGGAGACCGTGCTGCCAAGTTTAACACGAGGGACACAAAAGCCGAGCTTTAGTTCTCCAGATACCGTCACAAAAAATGTAACAACTCTGGCTGGAACTGAAAACCTCCAAAGCATCCAGAGCGTACGCACTACTTCTAATCACAAAATGAAATAACTTCATTTCTTTAGAAAATAGTTAACTATCCTTGGAAATAAAAATATTGCTGTATTTATTTGCTTCCTTTCTCCAACAGTTTCGTGTGTCTGACCACAGCAGTCAGGTGCGGTCAACCATACCTGACCTGTTTTTAAGCCTCATTAAGAGCTTTGTGTGCAGTCTTTTCAGTCTACTGCCATGTCAGATGTTCACGTTGTCGGATATTATTTGTTTAATGCGCTTTTGTTAAGGGTTAATTATGTAATGAGTAAACTCTCTGGAGTGGTCTGGAAGGATCTGTTAGTCACAGCTGAATTAAAAGGGTCTAGCTAGATAATCAGCTATTATTGGTTATATATGGTCTCTGTCTACATATATATATGATAAACACTGTACATCAGCGGTCCCCAACCTTTTTTGCGCCACGGACTGGTTTAATGTCAGACAATATTTTCACAGACCGGCCTTTAATGTGTCGCGGATAAATACAACAAAATAAAATGATACAGACAAAGACAAAAACTGTGGTATTTTGTAAATATAATAATAAACGCAAATTCACTGTGTAATTGTATAACTTTATTAGCAGCGTCCTCCTGAAATGCGCCAACAATATTGAGAGTAACATCCTCCTCTCTTCCCCTTAATCCTCTCTGATTGCTATGGTAACGTGTAAATATTTCTTTCAAAATAAGACACACAACTACAACACGGAAAAAGACCGAGTTAACGATAAAAACCCTGAAAACCATAAATTTCACACCCGAGCCTAATCTCTCGCGGCCCGGTACCAAACGACTCATGGACCGGTACCGGTCCATGGCCCGGGGGTTGGAGACCGCTGCTGTACATGGTCAGCATTCAGTACAATTGTTTACTTACTTAGTAGCTACTAGTGGTGAGTAATAATGCAAATTTTGGTATGCATGTGATACCAAGTAAAAACGGCCAGAGTTACTAATACTAATACTGATACTTTTGATTAGTAAAGGCAGCCTTTATGACTTATGAGCTGAACCAAATAACTTACTTTTACTTTCCACAGTCATTAGTTAACCCAACAAAGCACACATTGCAGCATTTCATGTAATTTGAAAGTGGGGTTGTTTGGAGAGCTGGGATGTAGATACGCTCGTCTTTTTGTGTCAGCTTCTGTTTAAATGTGCTACAGGCTATAAATAAAATAGGCATGAAAGTCAGCTTGCAAAGGCTCAGACATTTTTCATAGTGCATGTTTGAGGTGTGTATTTTCCTTTCCAAAACACAACAACAACAATATGGACTGCATGTTGAACTTTACTATATTAATACTGTTGATATTTGTATTGATGCGCTAGTACTTACTGGCATTGTCGCATTATTAATAAAATTAAAGTAGCGATCTATGAAATAGAAATAAGGAAAAGTTCTTAAACTGCCAGTGTTACCTCTTAAGAGGCTTTATGAACACAATACATATGACCAAAAAAAAAGATTCGGTTTCTCCACAGAACTCCTGTAGTTACACGTTATTATGATGTACAAGCAGGAAAAATTAAATTAACAGGTGAAGCTGTACAGGAAGTGGAAACTTTTTGATTGAAATTGTGGTGGGGGGGAAGTTAGTCTCTGAGTCAGACTGATGCAGAAATGGCTCACTGGGTTTCATGAGAGACAGTCCAGCGTGTTGTTTTAAACTGTGGGAAATATAGGAAGAGGGACACCGAAACCTCCAGCCTCTTGAAAAGGCAGGCTTTCAGCTCGATGAATGACTGACGTTATGAGCAGTAAATCATTTCGTAGCCTGCGACGCATTTAAAAAATGCACGTACAAATGTGCACTGTAGCCATTACAAGCAGCTGATGCATGAAATGAAGTTTCTAAAGGCAGAGAGGGGACAGGGCAACTTTTTTTATTTATTTATTTTCTGGCAGATGGGCATTACTGCCCAAGGTGTTCTTCATCACAGTGGCCTTCAAGTCCTTGCTGGCAGGATGTCGCGTGAAACTTGAGGTGAGGGAGGATGTTTTAACTACAGTACATGACACGCGGTACTTTGCTGGGTACAGCCGCTGATCAAACACAGAGGCAACGTGACGAAAGCCCAAAAAGTGATAAACCCAAGCTGTAAGGGAGATAAGGAAGAAATGTGGCAGTGCGAGGCAGGCAGAGCAAAATAAAAATCATCTTAAAATATCAAAATGACAAGCCATGTCACAGCTGGGTTAGGAGACTGAATGTAAAAAAGATTTTGAAAAAGAGCATGAACAGAGATGAAGCAATGAAAGGGGATGGGATAAAACAGATAAGGTTTAAAGCAGGAACATATCAGGAGTCAAAATAACAGACTGTCCTTTATTACCATCATCATGATGGAGCCCTGGCCCTGTTTATTACCTACTGTAGCCAGCAGAAATAAGACATGTTTGCAAGAGTTTTTAAATGACTATCATTAATATCATTTGTGCTTGAATTTCTTTTCATTTTACTTTGCACACCCCACTGTCAGATTACACATCCTGCGAATGCTAATGACGCCAGCTAATGTGAACTTGATAGCAGGCTCTTGTGTGACATTTCAGACTTTCTTAAGGCAAGCGACTAACTATAGTTATGTAAAGTCTTTAAAAAGTCAACTGAAATATTTTCAGTTATGGCTTAATTTCAAGCGATAAAAAACAAGGGTTCAATTCATTTTATTTATGTAATTAATTTATTTTTACTTACACCAAAGCGGTGTAATTTTGATTATTAACTCTTTGCCCCTTAAAAGGCTTCTAGAAGCTCTTTTCTGAACCCAGTGGTTTCTGTCTATCTGCATTGATACATACTGAGATCAAAATTTGTCACTAAATGTAAAGAGGAGAAAAAAAGTGAAATTACTGATATATAAATGTAATCTTCTCTTGCAAAAAAGCTCATTCCAAGTGTATCACCTGCACAAGATTTTTCTTTTGGCGTTTCCAGTATTTTTGGTGAGGTGTCTGTGTTTATGGAAAAAGGTTGGTGTCGGTGGGGCCTTTAGGAGTATGAAGAACTGTCTAGAGATAGCGCTGGGTGTTTTGGCTCTGTAACGGGCAGCGAGGGCAGCCTGGCTGCTTGTTGTGACAAGCTGTGTTTCCTTATCTATAGAGTACACGCAGGAGCAGGTAGATGAAACTCAGTGTGAGATTACAACTTCAGATTGTAACGACAACGCCTGCTGAGACACGCGCTCATCTTTACTCGTCGATTATCATGTGAAATTTCACAGTAAATATATGTATATTTTATATTATTCCTCTGGATCGCCTGGAGAATCTGCGCAAGGTAAAACCTGGTGTCGTCATGATTTCCATTACACTACCCACTTTGCTCATGGTGTTACAGCTCTGCTATAAAACACAACCTGATCAACTGACCTGTAAGTGTAACAGAAACAAACAAATCACTGAACATTATAGCGCATGCATTATATTTTACCCATAATTAGTGTAAACACAGAGCCTCCCTTACACACATGTTTTGTACTCAGATAATTCAGAATATAGCACTGAATAGACTGTAGTTATTCTGACATTATACTATAGGGATGAAAATGTGACAGAAAATCTGAATTAATACGACAAAAGGTTGTTTTTTTTTTAAAGAAGAATTAAGTTTACAGTATTTATTCTTTTTAATTACTTTGATCTTTTGGGCTTTACTGATGGAAAAAGACACCTATTACGGGGTGTTAGGAATACATTACATATTAAAGTGCGATAAAGGGCAGTAAAGGGCAACAAACATTTGGCAAATACCATCAAACTTCATTTTTATCTCTGCTACACATCTGTGATGTATGGTGGTGTCCGTATTCGGCGTGATGACTCAAAAGGTGAAAATGATCCGACAGCATTTCACGTCAGCTAACTTGAGGAAAATCAATTTTGAAGAAATATGTGGATTTGCCAGCCATGGTGAAATCATGAAAGGCTTCATGTGGCATTTAAAACTCGCCCAGTAATCTTTTCAAACTTGTGCGAGTTGAGGGTTGCGGATAGTAGAAGCAGAGAGGCCTGTGAGGAGCTGATAAAACAGTATGAGGACAGTAATATCATTATGGGCAGCTTTTCATCTCACTCTGTGTTTTTGTGTGCGCTTGCTCTTAGATCACCAACATGGAGGATGATCCTAACTGGTACACGGCCGAACTCCACAACCGGAAAGGGTTCGTGCCTAAAAACTACATCAACCTGCGTCCACACGCGTAAGTATGCGCACACTCACGCACACATCTTTAGCTCATCTGTATAAAGCGTTTCACACATCTACCTACCACCGGTCCATTTAAGCATCTCATCAGCGAGGATGTGAGCAGTTTGCTGCCCCGGGCATTTTCTGCTCTGCTTTGGACATCTGCACTCTGGCATAAGGCGGCCTACCCAAAGGGACACACTCATTCTCTAACTTATGTAATCACACATGATACAGCCCTGTTTGTGTGTGTGTGTGTGTGTGTGTGTGTTTACAGTGAAGCTGCTGGTACACCCTGTATCTCCATCAGATGGTCATACACCAGCTGGTTTGCTGTGACAAACTCTAAACTGACAACACAGACGTTACAGCAGCTCTGGCTCATTAATGAACCCTGATGTACAGCCCAGTTGGAATTGCCTAGTTAAGTCTGTGGACACCCCTGGGAGTGTAGGATACGTGTGTGTATATATGTGTGTGTCTTTTTTCCTCCAAATTTCTTTGCGTGGCTTTGATTTCTTTTTTAAAAAAATCCCTGAAATCTGACTGCATGAAGTTGGCCACGAGGGTCCTAGAGTTTCTCCACCATATTGGATAGATGCTCACTCTTCATGAGTCATCAAACTGACTGTGCTCACAGCCTCCAAGCAAAGCGCACTACTAAGCAAGCGCAAAAAAAAAGAAAGAGAAAAGAAATGAATAATGACACCTTTACTTCCGCTCCACAGCTGACAACTGAATTGCTGGATTTGTGGGATTTGTTTCATGTGCAAACTTAGCAGCGTGTGGAAAATTCACTTCTTTCATTCTCTCTCTCAGCTCTTTGATCCGTGCTTTTGTGAGCTGCTCTCCTCTCAGTTTCTTTCAGTTAGCAGATATCCACAAACTTCTTTTCTTAAATTTAAGTGTGTGTGTGCAAACGTCTGGAGGAGATGCTCAGATCAGGAGAGTTCACCTGCATAAAGCGGTAACACCGGTGACCCCTTTCTTTCTTTGTTTGCTCACTTGCTTTCTTTTGTCTGTTTTTGTTTTTGCTTGACTGGCCTGCAGCTGGTTCGCCGGTCGCATATCTCGCGGCGTGGCAGAAAGTCGACTCAGAAACAGAGAGTGCGGCGCCTTCCTGGTCAGAGAGAGCGAGAGTGCTCCTGGGGAGTTTTCCATGTCTGTCAGGTAGGAGAAAATTACTAAAGATTTGCACTATATTCTCCACAGTTGCTTTAATGTCGTGCTCCTCGCAGTGGGATTTCATACACCTCTCTGATCTCATATGTATTTCTTCATATTACCCTGCGTAACTTCTCATTACTGCAGCTGCAGGGTTGCTCCACAGCCATCACTGAAGTTTCATTGCATCTCATCTAATGCCACAGAATTGAATTAGCAGACCTATAAGCACACACCTCTGAAAACGCTACATTATTCCCCTGTATCTCTTCATTAATGTATTTTGGATGTGCGCGGGCGAGCGTGCGCGTGCTCGATATATTAGTCATGGTGGCTGGGGATTAGAGAAGCAGGCAGAGAAGGAGGGTTAGAGGATAAGGTATGGGGTGGAGGCTAAGAGGGGTGAGGGGGGGATCTGCGGGCCCTCTGGCCTGATGTGAGTTAATCCTGTCTAGCACACCACGGCATCTGGAGCTGCTGATGGGGCTGATGGGTTGTCTTGTCAGTGCGTGGCGGTGAAGGGTGCAGCTGAGACTTGGTGTTGTGCCTTGAGGGGCTGTGTGGATATTGGAGTGTGGGAGGTCTGGGGTCTGAGTTTTGGTGCTGATAAAGGCCAGAAGTGGAATGGAGGTTTGGCCCTTCACTGGGTTCCTACTTAACTCAAGACAGGGGTTAAGAATTAGATCTGGGGATTGTTTTGTGTTTGGCTGTTAAATCGCCTGGGCACAATGTCACTCTCAGTGGATTTGTCTTAGGATAGTCCTTTGGAAGGGAAAGGAAAGGAAAAATTAGGTTGCCTGTGTTTAAAAAAAAAAAGCTAAAAGACAAAATTAGACACGAGGGATGGAAGAGAAGCGATATGCTGCGTGCAAAATAGATTTGCCAAGAGGGGACAGAGCGGAATCTGATGCTTCTTGTTTTTTTGGTTTTTTTTGGCTGTTTATTGATGTCTTTCTGGCTGTTGTTGCTGAATGGTGTAGCAGCTTGAAAAGTGGGTCAGGTGTTTGTGTGAGTTTGCCAGTGTGCTTGTGTGGTTCTTCTGTGCTGACACCGCTCCTGTCAGAGGAGACAGGACATCAGTAACTGCAGAGACTTCAGTCTCAGCTCAGCTCGGTCCAGCTTTGACGTCAGTCTGTGAAAAATCCGATCCACTTTCACAGCCATGAATGAATCCTAGAAGAGATGTTGTGGCTCTTTTTGTCATAAAAAAAATTCTGGTGGAGACAGAAATCCTCCAAGTGTGATGTACGATAAAATTGGCTAATTAGCAGCTTTGTTTTAGGAAGGCAGGGGTGGCAGATCTAAATCTAACTTTAAAACCACTTTAGTCCATTATGAAAATAGTTAAAGTCACGTGTAAAGATGTGAATATAAATATTTCCATCGTGTTGATCTCTTTGAAATATTGGTCTTGTGGTAAGTAATTCTAACATAAATATATGTGGGTGACCTATTAAAGGAAAAACCAATATAAAGTGGTTAGTTCTTTATCCTCCTCTAATTTGTTGGTCATCTACATCTGTCCCTGTTGTACTTGTTAAATGCAAACAATGTTACTATCTTTGTTCTTGTTTCCGCAAAAAAATCTAACAACAAAACACACATTGCTTTATTATCAAATATTGCAGTCATTAGATTTTATATCGCAAACAACAATGTACAATATCTAAAAATGGGATTTATATAGCATCAAATCACAACAATAGTTGCCTCAAAAAGCTTTATATTATAAGGTAAACTCCTCACAATAATAGAGAAAAAACCCCAACAATCAAATGGCCCCCTATGAACAAGCACTTGGAAACAGTGGGAAGGAAAAACTTTTTTAAAAGGAAGAAAAGTCTGTATTTAAAAGTATAGAGGTTGACTGTCTCCCAACTCCAAACTAGTAGCTGGCATCACAGAAAAGGGGCCTGAAAGCTGAAGGTTATTTCTCTCCACTTTTAAATATCCTAGGAACCACAAGAAAGCCTCTGATAGTGCCTCTGATAGTGGGGTATTATGGTACTATGAGGTCTTTAAGTTAAGATGGGGCCTGAATATTCAAGGCCTCGTATGTGAGGAGGATTTTAAAATCAATGAAAAATCCTGAAATTTTCATTAAGCAAATATACCATGCGAATGACCACCAGATCTGAGTCAAAAGTGAGCCATAGTTATACCCATGTCAACCTACAGTAAACCAAACACATAAACCAAAACTGGGTCAGAGTTAATCTGAACTGTTGGGGGAAAAAAAGTCTAATCTCAATCTTAAAATATGGTAAGGATTCTGACATGAAGGGCTTCCGTAAAAGCAAGATGTAAGCAAATATATAAAAAAAACATTAAAATAATATGCTGATAATCTGGTACAGCTAGAGAACTGTAGAAAATGGCGCCTAATATAAGATGCCAAGTGAATGAAACTGTGCACAAAAGTGTAAAATAGCCACAAATGTGGAACACAAACCTCTGCAGAGGGGAATAAAGAACTGACGTGATCTCAACATCCTGTTCGCTATCGTTCTTCACCATAAAATCAGTCTTAAAAGCATTTTTGTGGCTTAAAATAAGTATTTTAATGACTCCAGCCATAATGCAAGGGACCTTTTTTAAAACAGTAATTGCTTCAAAATTTCTTTGAACAGGCAAAATATGTGGCAGAAGACTGTAGTTTCAGACTACGCCAGCAAAACTATCCCAGTGGGTTATTTAGTAGCTTATTTTTGGAATATAAAGTGATGCCAAGATAGACTTTAGACTTTAGAGAGCGAGAAGAGAAATCTATTTTGCCATGCAGGGTGGTTTCACAGTTCTCTTTGACTCAGCAGCAGATGCACCCAAAGGATATATTTGGTCTTCTCCTGCAGCGCTACAGTGGCACAACTTAGATCTAATACTTTCAGCAATACCTAATCCAGTTCTATAGTTTGGGTACTTTTTAGATGCTTGCAGAGAGACAACATCACTTTTCTCACTGTCTGGTGGAAAATCTCACTTCCTTTTTCGTACTTTTCAACAGCTGCTATAACTGCAAGTCCTTGCGGCCTACTCCCAAACTCCCTCAAAGTAAAAAAAGTGTGCGCAGTCACCAAAAGACACTTCAGGAAATTAGTAATTGAAGCAAAAATTTGATTGAGTGCCTTAGCAAAAGTAGCTACACTTGTCTTGAAGGGGCAGTTCACTTGAAATTTATTAGACAGGCAGGAGTAGCATTGTGGTTGTGGTTATCAAGGTTTTGTTTAACATGTTTCCCACATCCAAAGAGTCAACATCACTTCCTTCCTTTTTCTTTTGAAAAGACCTAAATCTGTTCCATTAGATATTTTCTTCCTGCTTGACCCAGTGTTTGTTTAGACTATAGTCTGGCGTTGCACGCAGACGCACACGTGCACAAAGACACGTACACAGTCGGTTTTCCTGTTGCATCTGTCCCGTATCACCTGGAGGTCATACAAACACCATTTCTTTGATGTAACAGTCTGATAGAAGCTCACCAACAACGTGTACACCACATTTGTCTAGCCTTATATCTTCTTGACCAGTGAGTCCACATTCTCAGCCTCAGAACGCCCACCCACCCCACCCAGAAGATGACTCATAGTCTCAAGATAATGATTTGTGAATTGCATTGTGCTCTGAACAGTAAGGACTGAGGTCTATTGCATGTCTTGCCAAGAGCGATCACCACCCTGAAAAAGGGTCGGCTATGTGATTTCACTCTTTGATTTGTGGGCTCGGATGTTTTTGGAGCCTTGAGTTTAGCATTTTATGTCCTTGTTTTACTCGAAGGACATCGAAAAACTAGAAATTTTGAGTTAGTAAGTTGAAAGTTTCAGTTAGCTCTGGTATTCAGAAAGGGCCCTGAAGGACCTCATTTCCACTTGAATGCCTTCTAGCGAATGATAATTCATAAAAGGTGTTCATGTCGAATTGTTGGACAGCTGATGTCTTCTGCAATCTACCTCCAGGTGACAAGGTAATGGCATAACTTCACAGAGCCCCTGATTGTCAGATCCAGCTTGACAATTGAGGTATTTGCTCAAAATTTTGACTTATTAACTCGAAACTTGAATTATGATGGCTTTTTTTCACAGTTTTCAGCTAACTTTGCTAGTTTCTCTAGCTTGACTCATGAAAGAGTACATAGAAACAGATGCCTGTGAATTAGTACCAACATGTAAATAATATAGTAAAATTCAGTTAACTTAAAAACAAAATCTGCTTCAAGAAAGTTTAAAAAGCATAGGTTAGATTAAAATGCAGTTCTTCTGTAAAGTTGCTCATTTTTAACATGGGCATCTATAGTGATTAACTCGCCTTCCATGGAGACTGTAAATACCATTAACGGTAGATGAAAATTATATAGACAGGGCCACTAGGCAATTTGCCCACTGCGCTACCATTTCAGTGTGGATGCTGTTGTTTTTGACACGGCCTCACGTATCACTGATTCACGCTACACTGACTGATGGCTCATACAGTAAGCACTGATTCTGGCTGTTCGTTCGGCTTCCTAGTCATCATTTATCATCAGCCTCTTTTCAGGGACATTTCTACAAAGGGAAACCATTAAAGGGAACTGACCCTGTGGGTGATGCTTATTTTACAGCTACATAATCCGCTCAGAGATTTAAGTAACGCAGAGTGGGTTCAGTGTCCTGTGAATGTCATCATTTGGGGGACAATTTCACACTTCGTGAACATCAGGAAAAAAAATGTGCTTTAGTTTATTCGATACAATAAAAAAGAGTGTGTCAAAAAATGCCTGCCAAAATGAAGAAGTGACTCAGTAAAGTTATGTAACATGACTCTAAAATATTAATTAGGCCATCATGTTATTTGGTATACCTGCTACTACTTGGACAAACTCCTTTTGCCTTCAGAAATATCTTCATGGTATCGACTCAACAAGCTGCTGAAAGCATTCCTGAGAGATTTTGGTCCATATAGACGTGACAGGGTCACACATATCCTTCAGATTTTTTGACTGCACTTCCATGATGTGAATATCCTGTTCCACCACATCCTAAAGGTGCTCTGTTGGATTGAGATCTGGTGACTGTGTAGGCCATTTGAATGCAGCGAACTCAGTGAACTGTCATTTTTAAGATGTTTGTTCTTTGGTCATAAAGGGTTGGACATAATTAGCAATAACACTCATGTAGGCTGTGGTATCTTTGGTACACCACCACTACTGGGAACCATCCATACAAGGCAGAATGGACCAAGGTTTTTATGCTGTTTACAACAAATTTTTATCCTGTAATCTGAATGTTGCAACAGAAACTGAGTCTCATCAGATGAACCTTTTTCCAATTTGCTGTTGCCCAATTTTGGCGAGTCTGTCCAAATTGCAGCCTCAGTTTCCTGTTCTGAGATTACAGCAGTGACACCTGGTACAATCTTCTGCTGCTCTAGCCCATCTGCCTTAAGTTCAGTGTGTTGTACTGACATGTAATGAGTGGTTATTTGAGTCATCTCAAAGTAGTCTGGGGATTCTCATCTGATCTCTGGAATCTACGGAGCATTTTTACTCCGACAGCTGCTGCTGTAATCCCTCGAGATGGCTGTGTGGGAAAATCCCAGTAGATTAGCAGTTTCTAAAATACTCAGATCAGTCTGTAGTCAACAACCACACTGTGGTTGTCTACTAATCGGAAGGTTGATGGTTCGATCTCCAGCTCTTCTAGTCTGCTTTTAGAAGTATCCTGAGTTGCCCCCGATGTATCCATCAGAATGTGAGTGTGTGAATTTAAACACACTTCGACCCAGAAAAGAGTGCTTGTGTGAATGTGTGTGTGAGGTAAGAAAGTGCTTCAGATGCTCAAATAGAGTAGAAAAGCACTATGTAAGTACAAGTCAGACAAGTTTAACATGCCACCTTCAAAATCACCTCAGTCACCTTTCTTTCCATTGTGATGCTGAGTTTGCACTTCAGCAGGACATCCATGTCTGCATATCTAAGTGCCCTGAGTTGCTGCCATGTGATTGGCTGTTTGTTACATTAATGAGCAGAGGTGGGAAGCAACGAAGTCTGAATACTTTGTTACTGTACTTCAGTAGAATTTTCAGGTATCTTTACTTGAGTATTTCTTTTTCTGACAATTTTTTAATTTTACTCCCTACATTTTTAAATGAATATCTGTACTTTCTACTCCTTATGTTTTCAAAACAGGCTTTTTACTTTTGGTTTAACGCATTTGAGGGGAGTTATTATCACTGCGGGCCTTCAAACATCAAACCGATTTGAGGCTAAACACTAATGCACAAAAGGCAATCCTATTCATGTGTCAAGAAGCAAACTGTTTGTGTGCAGTTTGTCACACAGTGTGTTGCTAACTAAAGGTCCAGCTGCTGTATTTAACAAAGAGAGAAAAGAAAGAGAGCTAACTTTTACTCAGAGATGGAGAAAGATAAGAAAGACAGGACAGGACAGGAGGAAGAGAGGTTAGATGTAAAGATAAAGACTGCTCAGTGGTGTTTTTATAAACCTCATGTTTTTAAATCATATATTGTGCCTGTACATGTGACAATGTGTTTTTTTCATGTTGTGAAACGTGCTGCAAAAAAACACAACAAAAAAACCCGAGGTAGACTAACTGTTATTTAAAGGTTGCATTAAAATACTCTGCAGGTTTGTGCAGGATAAATAATGTGGTTGATTTAAAGTAAAGCACTGTGTTGGGCTGGTGCACAGTGGCTGCGGTTGTCATGGTCAGAGTTAGGTTACATCGGGTGTAGCAGAGATGAATTTTAAGTTAAGCTGATGGTGCTTAGATCTGCTGACTGAATTCCACCTTCATACTAACTTTATACTGTCTAATATAAAGATAGCCTAAACAGTAAACTGTCGGTGTAGAGTACACTAGTATCTGTACTTCTACTTAAGTACAGAATGTCTGTACTTTTGCCATCTCTGTTGAATAGATGTACCTAATAAAGTAACTGGTGATTGTATGTGTGGTGCACGGCACAATAATGTTTGTTCTGTGAAATTCTCCTTTAAGTTGTTTACTTGCAATATATATGTGTAAACCCGGCATTGATAGACATGTTTGGTCAAGAGTTCCACAGCCAACATGACTGAGACCAGGAAAACATTGTCAGATACCAAAAACTGCAGCCTGGTTAGAGAGAGGATATTGTATTCAAACCCAAGTAAGAGCTTTTCTCATAAATTTTCAGTAGAAAGTCAGGTTTTCATAGCCTAAACCATAACTAATACTGGCACAGTTTAATACCACAGTTCAGTGACCAAAACACATCAGAGAGAGGCAGGAACGTAAACACGGGGAAGAGAGAAAGAGGCAAAGCAAGAACAGTGTCAGAGAAGGACAGGACTTTATATTTCCTTCTGTTGTGTTTTCTCACGGTCAAGTAAGACCATCATGTGCTCTGTGAGATAGAGGCTCCAGAGGGTCTCCTCCTCCTTATTTATGTATTCAGTTTTTTTCTCATTTTAATTAATCCAAACTCGCTCTGGCTCTCACTCTCTCTCAAGGCTTTAGACCGAGTTTACTCTGAGAAAAAGCAGATACAAAAAGTTATATTAAATTTATTCCCCAAATTCCAAACACCCCAATTGAAAAGCTTTTCAATCATAACATAAATGTACCACAAAAAAGCTTGAACTCAAGAAATCACAGAGCATCGTAAAAGTCTCATTACTTAAGAATTTTAAAATGTTATTGAATTTAAGGTGAACAAAGTTAATGAAAAATGAAGACATGACATAGATCTGTAAATCTATTGACAGCATCATGACAGTGGTGTCATTTGAGCTTTCTGCTTAAAGAGGCCTGCTTGTTGGAGACTTTTCCTGTGACCAACATGACTCATTCAGCAGAAGTGCTTGCTGACAGCTTCTGTCACCTTAGGATGGCAAGTCCTGCTGTTTTTAATTATTCATGTAGAAGGTCAAAACAAAAAAGGAAGCCAAAAAAAGAATACACGTTTAACAAACATATCCAAAATGAGAAAAGCATCGTTAGTATTGCCCAACTGCTGTTAAGCATAGCATGGAATTTTTAGCGCTGCTTTTCCAACAATCCTGGTTTTATTTTGGATGCTTGCATTGTTTCACTTTGCACACAGACAAAACAAAATTGAAAGTAAACACTCAGTTTTAACTTGATTTTAAAAAATTGATTGAAGTCAGGGGTATGAGCGCTTTCCCAAAGTTTCAGGTGGACGCGAATGACTTAAATATGCAGTAGAAATATTCAGCCCACTAAGTCAACACAGTTTCGATTAAAGTGCCTCCACCAAACATATTTTATCATTCCTCCCCTTCTCTGCTTCATCACATCTCTCGCTCTGCAACCTCAGAGCACAGACGGTCACACTTCCTTCCTATCTCCTCAGCCATCTATCAAAACTGGCTATGCTTTATTAATGCCACAAGCGGTTTGAACCCCCCCCCCCCTCCCTCACTCACTGACATGCCTGGTTGACATGCAAGGACGCTCCTTTAAAACGTGCACGCACTGGTGGTCAAAATGTGTGTGCATGGTGGACTACAACGCATGTAATACAGCAGACGGTTATGCACGCTAGCTGGCACAAAAACATGATGTAATCAGCAATTTGCATCACGTGGGCACACAAACACACACAGAGTTAAAAACTGTCGGCCGGAGGTGTTAGTGTGACTGTGTGAAGTAGTCCAGACATCTGCAGCGGTTTAGAAACTGAACAGCAGATTAGACAAGGGGGCTGGCAGAATGAGAGAGACAGCAAGAACAAGGAAGTGAGAATAGATTGATGGGGGAAGTTGAGAGAAAGATGGTCGGACGACCTTTGAGCACCCACAGTAGCGCTGGCGCAGAGCAAAAGTTTGAAATTTAACTGCTGTCCTCATCTACAGTATATCTGACTCTGAGTTCTATCTCTAAATCTATTTCATTTTCTGTCTTTCAATCTTTCTCACTCTCATTCTTAGATTCTCGCTCTCGTTCTCATTTCCTTTTACTCGGAAACAGAGCATAATCTCTCCATCGCTGTGGGCCTTAATTACACTGGATCAGAGAGATGAGAGGGCACTTGGAGAGATTGCTTTGTGTATGTGTGTGTGCGAGAGAGCGATCCAGCTGAGACAGATGCTGTCTGCGTTCCTACAGCAAACTGCTTCTCTACTGTCTCTACTTCACCGTCGTAATTAATAAAACCATCAGTATGACATCGCCGAATATTGTTACAGCTACATTACTCATGCATTCTCCTCTTGATTACATACAAGTATTTAACTCTAGATTATGGTTTATTTCATTCTGAATAAGGTGTGATGCCATTGCGATACAGCAAAATATAGTATTTAAATACTTTTTAAGGCTAGTTTTCTCATGATTTGTGTTCAAAGTCGGTCTCAAACTGCATTATTATTATTTTTACCTCTTTCCTGATACTGATGTGTGGTTGTGTTTTGCGTGGCAGGGTAAATTTAGCATCAAGCGTGGTTTAATATTCAGCCAGTATTTAGCTAGCTTCTGGTCACTTGCATGGGCACTTTTTCCGTGGGGGAGGGGCTGGGCATGTCAAACATTAATGATAGATGCCAGTTTCACATTAATATTCCAAAGCTGAACTGAAATTAGTTTTTTTTTGTTTTTCGTTTTCTATTGATTTCTTTTTCCTGGAAATACTTTTTTTTTTTAAATTTCCTGAAAATAAATTTGCTCTTTCAAATTTCAAACTACCACTGAGAAGGGTGTAGAGGGTGCAGAATAACTTCAAATATTACCTTATTTTCTTCTTCCATTTGTTTTATGTGTTTAATTGTGCTTTACATTGTTGTGAATCCCCTCGAGGGAAAGTCCGTGTTGAGCTCACATCCTGTTTTAAAATCTTCTCGTCTCTGTTCACCTCTCACAGCACCCCTTACTTATTTTGACTTCGTTATCCAGCAGGGGCTTATTGTGTGATTTGCTCCCTCAGACAAGCAGCTGCTGCACAGTTGCAGAGCTGGTGGCAGTTACAGAGCCCCACCAGTAGGGTGCAGCAGAGGGCGCCAGACACCTTGGGAGATTATTGGGGCCGATGAAGATTACTCAGACAGAAGACCACAGTTTTGTGCTTTGTGTGTGTGTGTGTGTGTGTGTGTGTGTGTGTGTGTGTGTGTGTGTGTGTGTGTGTGTGTAAAGCTGAATTTAGAAAGGCAATGGAGACAAAGTGAGATAAAGAGAGAAAAGTTAGAAAGAACTGAGATTAAGAGGTGATTGTCTGCACTGACAGCAATGATATGGCAACAATATGACAATAATAAAAAATAAAAAAAAGTGACCTTTAAGTAACAATTCATGGACATTACCACCCCAGCATTGGTCTAGGAACACTACAGCTTAAAACACAGTGTTCGTGTGTTGCCAGAGGGGCACAGACAGATCTGTTTGTAAGAGTCACCGAAATTAAATGTAATTAAGACCTGATTAAACATTAATTCAAGGTGAAGTTGTGTTTGTTGCTTCTGGCTGTTCGGAAATTTTCCTCAGAGTTTATTCACCAAACCTCAAACCCTCGCACAGGGTACCAAAATAGCTGAAGCCAGCCAGACCTGTGGGCAAAATAAAAGCAAAAAAAAAAGGACTTACAGCGCTGTTAGTCATACAGAATGAGTTAATATTCACATGCTGGTAGGCTGTCATTTTAGAAAGACATATTTGATTAATTTAATATTCCTGCAAAATAAAATCCTCAGTTTTGGGAGTCAGATCGTGAGAGGAGAGAAACAAGGACACACAGGCTGGAGAAAAAGAGAAGGCAGAGAAAGAAGGGCAGGGTGGAGGTGTAGCTGAATGCCATCCAGTCATAAGGGAGCCAGCTCTGCTTGTTCACAGGAGCACAGTGTCTGAATAGAGAAAGGAATTCTGGGTGAAAAAAAGCCGATGCTCATTTACTTTCCGCGAGCCTGGAGCACGGCCAATCAGACGCGATTCAGAAGGAGCCGAGCAAGGTTAAACCACAAATCCCCCCAAAAAGAGATCCCACATTGTGCTTTTTCGCTTATTAGGATGCATCATTCAATGGCGGTATTTCCATCCACACCGATGACGTTGCGCTAGAAGAGAAACGGGAGAGAGAATGTTGGCTCTCTCTTTAACCACCGACGTGATATTTTAGCAATCATTAACATAACATTAACACACACACCTACTCTGCGATGTGTTTAGAAATATGGGGGTGTTGCACTGATTTCCGCTGCATGTTAGATGCAGTTATGTAACCATGTAATCACGGTGAGATGTCCAGATTTCTAAAGATAAGCTGGGAAGTTACTTAGCAACCACCGCAGACCAGGACAGGGGGAGCAGGTATGATTGTCAATGAATGCTGGCCAAACTCTTCTAATTATAACAACAAGGCAAAGCTCTTCAACACCTAGGCTATTTTTGTTCGTGCCACTTATGGTTTTATTTTATTATTATTTGTCATTTGCTTTGCCTGGCTTCGATCAGAATCTGTCTAAAAATGTTGCTGATTTTGTGCTACATCTAAACCACATTTATTTAAATTTAAGGGTATTGGGTTTGTTTGACATGAGACCCACAGAGCAGTCTGTGAAAATGTCATTGTCTGCTTTTATAAATTCTGAGAAACTGACTGCTTTAGATATTTCCACAGTAGTTTTGGTTTCTCTTTGTAACAGCTTGTCTGTTTTCACATTATTTCAACAGCTTTAAGTCAACCCAGGGTCCTGGGTTTGGACTCGGGCACAGCTTCCGGCTCAAAATGAAAAACACACCAGGTTAATTCTGCCTGTGCGAGGACACGATACTCTTACGGAAGAGACTTGTAATCTCACGCGTTTCTCTTGCTCGTTAAATAAAGTCTGACCAAAAATAAAACTTCAATAAGTATAGTACCAAGCAGAGATCACTCCACTGATTTTAGAGGCAAATTGAAATGCACTAAATCCATTGTCCAATCAGCAGCTGACATCTGGGAGGAGGCTTTGCAGGCTAAACATTAAGACTATTAAGAAATAGTTGGTCCAGATGTACTGTAAGACAAAAAGAAATAAACTAAAAGAAAAATAAAGAGACCTTGTGATTGACAATAGAGTACATGATTAAAAAGCAGGATTATTCAGCCATGATTCCTACAATAGACCTTAAACTGAGCCCAAGCACCGTCAACACAGTTAACAAGTCACCGATTTGTTTCCAAATTATTTCTGAGAGTAAATGACCAGTGTTGTTGCATATATATATATATATATATATATATATGTAGGGGTGCAACGATACTCGTATCGATATTGAACCGTTCGATACAGTGCTTTCGGTTCGGTAGGCATGTGTATCGAACAATACAAAATTTTTAATTTATTTTATCAACTTTTCTTCTGACGATGCTGTGGATCTGCGTTCGACTACTCCGCCTAGGCTGCACTGTCGAGCGCAGATCCACTGAGCGCAGCGCAAGCTAGCAAGACAGAAGCTTAGCTCGTTGCAACATGGCAAATTGAACCTCCCCCACCCTCATTCAGATATGGCCTTTGGAACTATTTTGTTCTTCATGTGAAGTATGACCCTGAAGGTAAGCGCATCATGGACAAAAGTAAAACAGTATGTCGGATGTGCCACGCAATGCTCAATTACATGGGTGGAACTACTGCGTTAGCGCAGTTTGCTCGTTAACGTGTTGACGCCGTCCAGCCCCACGCACGGGGCGATCCGCGGTAGCTCGTTAACGGAGATTTGCCGTGTTGTGGCGTTAACGTCATTTCAACGAGATTAACGCTGACAGCACTAGTGGGAACACAACGAATATGACTGCACATTTACTCCGACATCATCCTAGTGCAAAGACAAGTGGAAGCAGACAAAAACAACAAGCACGCATGCTACAAACTTTACCCGAGTCATTTAGACAGCGTTAGCACATGATTCTCCTTATGGGGACCTGATATGTTTAATATGCTGCTGAGAGTATACCCCAGAAGAAGCGTATAGTATAGCTTTTATTTTGGAAAGAGCCATTTCTCTGTAATAAACTCTCTTTTCCAAAGATGAGGGATTTCTCCGTGAGATATTTATTTTTTTATTACTTTGTCGTTTCAGCAACATTAAATTTAAAAACTGTACTTTTGAGTTAAAATATATATTTATAATTTTAATAAATGACAAATTAAAAAAGCATGAACATTTTTTTGTATCGAAAAAAATATGGAACCGTGACACCAAAGTATCGAACCGAACCGAACCGTGAATTTTGTGTATCGTTGCACCCCTTATATATATATATATATATATATATATATATATATATATATATATATATATATATATATATAATTTGTCCCATATAAACAATAGTAAATATTCAAACTTTTAATGAGATTTGGGAATTTTGCCCAGTGTGTTCCATAGATTTCCATGAAGTTTAATCCAATAAAGGGAAACTGGCTGTGGCAGTGATTCTCAGTGTTTGTGAGCATGGAGCCACTGCAGGGTGGTGTTGTGGATGACCAGGGGAGAAAGAAATTAGCAAAATTAAGATTTATTAAGAGGGACAAAATAAGGATTTTCTCACGATTTTGTATTTTTTTTATTGTTAGTTAACAAAATGGCAAAAAAATGGACCTCATTAGTTAAGGTATGCTACTGCGAGGAAGCACATATCCTTATAGATACTCAGTTTTATGATTGCGTCTCTTTGTTTACCTGCTTTGCAGTTATGGGGATCATGTTCAGCATTTCAAGGTACTGCAGGATCGCTGTAGTCAGTACTATGTGTGGGACGAGGCGTTCTCCTCTCTGAACGAGCTGGTGGACTTCTACCATAGCAACAGCATCGCCAAGGAGAGGACGGTCTTTCTGAGAGACCCCGAGCACTTCGCCAGGGTGAGTTTCTTTTGATTTTATGGTTTTCTTAAAGCAATCTAAAATAACATTTAAGTGGGGAAGCTTTAACCTGATTTTTTTTTTTTCGTATTTGTACTGTTACAAAGTAAACCCTCTAAACTGATGTAATCAATCAGTTTCAGCTCAATCTGCTCATTGTAGGTCTCCTTCTATGGTCATTTCAGGTGAGATAAGGAGGTCTAGCTTGCTAGCACTGGATTCTGTTTGTGAAAGCCAGGTGAGGAGCTACCAATCAGATTAAACTGTGCTTTAAGGGAGGGGTGGCCTTAAAGAGGCAGGAGCTAAAACTGTGACTAATGCAAATGTGTTCCAGTGGAGTCCTAGGAGAAAAATATACAGTAGAAGTAAAAATGTACACAAAAGTCTCCCTTTAAACAGTTTTTAAAAGCAACCTGAATATAATTTATTCGAAATGGAATATATTAAATTAAAAAAAATTAAATGTACCTAAATCACCTAAATCCTCATCTTTTTTTAAAAAAAAAAATCCCTATGCATTTTTTAATCCCATTATCCTTATGAGTGTCCTCACCAAACCATTTAAGACACATCTGTTCTTGATGTCATCTGTCTCTGTCTCGTTCCTCTTCCCTCCGCCATACTTCCATACATCATGTTAACTATCAGGCGAGACACAGTAAATTATCCGGTGCTTATCAAATCAGTACGCCTGGACAAACATAACAAGCTGAGTATTCATTTTTCATTTGACTCGAAGGCATAACCTGTCAATCTAATGTAGCTGATAACTATGGGAAAAACTCCATATGTGGAATTTCTGGAGCTGCAACTGTGTCGGCGGAGTTTGACGTTTGACGTAGAGGTGCAGCTTGTAATGAAACATCACAGAGCAGCCGCCAGTTTGGAGCAAAATCAAATCAGTCATCTTAGACAGCGTGCCAGACGGACTGAGCACAGCAGTGTTAAAGAAAACTGATTTTCTAAAAGGCAATTCTACGCATTAGTCATGAGGTAGCTGCATATCAAATTTGGGCATATTATTACTTTACTCCATAATTCAATCACCCGATCAGTCTTAGGTGGATCACACTCTATGTAGAGTGTGATATGTAGACTCCAAAAGACTGCACACGATAGTAATATACTACAGCTGTAAACCAGAAGCATAGCCCAAACATTAGTAGTACTTTATTTGATTTTTAGTACGAGAAATGACAGTTAGTTCCTGAGAAGGCGTCATCATGGGAAAAGCTGCTGTTGTTGTTGTCATTATGTAGACAAGCTCGTATTGCACAGTAACTACTCCTGGGAGCGGCAGGCAGTGCCGCACCCGCAGGCGAACCCAGTTGCACCGAAGGGATTTGATCCACAGCAATCCCGACGTGACAGCATGTTTGTTTCACTGTAACACAAACCACAAGCTAATACTTCATATAACATCATATTCACTTCTGTGGTTTCAGCCCCGAGATTTGACCTCGATTCATTGGGGAACAGAATGATCAATGGAGTGCAGTCATCTGCCAGCGTTAGCTGTCACATGGAGATCATGTTTCATTTACTACACTGACAAAAATTATAATTCTCAAAATGAAACCGAGGAATGTCTAGCATTGCTGGATGCGTGGTTTTTGGCTTAAGTCGTTCTTTTAGTCAGCCTCCTGTCTTCATGGTTTACTCCTGCTATGCTGGCAGGTGGCTGTTATTGTACATCACAAAGTCCCCAGTTTCTTTTAGAAAAACAAAAAATCATTTACAGTACTGTGCAAAAGTCTTGTATCTTATCATTTTCATTTGCTTGTTAAGCTGCTTAAGACAATGTCAGAATTTGGTGTTTTATGTTGTATCATCGTGCATGTCACATGTTTTAATTAAATGCCTGCACCTATTTGTCATTTTCCTAACAAACTATGAAGAAATGAGGGCTAGTTTGAGACTTTTGCGCAGTACTATATGTTATTTTAAATAAATAGGGTTTGCTGTTTTTCTTAATTTGTGCAAAATTATGTTACACAAAAAGTCCTGCAAAATGCATAACATGTAACTCACTCAGACTTCTGAATGGAGTCTGGTATTTTACAATCGTATGAAGCATAGAAGAAGCCAAAGGCATAAGCTTAATGTGCCCTGGATGAATTTCTCAGCTGGATTTTTAGCACAGACTTTCTTACTTATTCCAGCTAGGGAGCCGTAACATCATAAGAGTAATATCAGCGCAGTGTAATTTCCAGATCCTGTATATTTAAAATAAAAGAGTCTCAATCAAATGGGCTTGATCTTAAGTAATTTACATGAGCACTTTACACTTTTCTCATTTTGGCCTCGCTTCGAGTCGAGGATTAACAGAAGGTGACAGGGTAAATTTTGCTCACATCACTCATTGAAATGAATCTCATCATATGTGGTTACTTAGCCCACAGCTCAACTGAGTATCAGTTAAGAATCAGAGCTTCAAATGGCCTACAGATGATGTTGAAGTTTGGATCGTTTAACCTCAAGAAGTTGGATTTTTCAGTTATCAGACACTCGCTGCATGTTTTCTTTTGATTGTAGATGATAGTGGTGATAAAGGTTTAATTGTGGGATGCAGTTTTTATGTTAGAAAATGCAATAGCTCCCTCGTACTCTGTCTGTACATGCACAGACAAAGTAATGCAAACTTAATTAGTTAATTAAATACTGGTTGCATGCCAAATTTTTAACTCATTAAGGCAGGCCAGGTTCTTTCAGTGGTAAATAATTGAAAAAAAGTTAAGACTTTAATTTCAAACATGCCATTAAATAGCCTGTGAAAAATTAATATAAATAAATAAAAATTGAAAAGAAAGTGGCAGAAGTTGTTTTGGACGAAAACATGCTAAACCTGATTAAGTTCCACGTTTTCTTTATTGACTTTATAATGTTTTTAATACCCCAAATAAGAAGACATGATCTTAAAGCAACTTTGGAGCAGCTTAGAATTACATCCAAGCTTCATCCTTAATGCTGCCATCTGTTTTCAAAGCACCCTTGCAGATGGGATCTGTTTGCGACCACTACTTTCACTGCCTCGGTTCGGTTCGCCTTTGAAATCAAACCTTTCGTCTAACAATCAGCTCTGTGAAGTGCCAAAAAAGAAGCAGAGAGGTGCTGACATCCGAGGTGGTGGCCTGCAGATAGCCAGTCACTGCTGCTCTGTGGTGTTTTGCAGATGATCAGAGAAGAAGTGATGTTAGTGGCCAATGAGTCAGTGCTGTTATCACAACTAAAGGGAGGCAGGGAATAAACAGACACACATGCACGAGTGTATTTCAGGCAAGGTAGCAGCACATTGTAGTTCTCGCCCTCCTTTCTCCACGTTCCTTTTATGTTCTGCTTGAAGTAATAATAGCATCCTTACTGATCCAGCCCGGAGCAGAACGCCCGCAGTAATATACTTTATGTCACCACAAAAAGAGAAAAAAAGATTATTAGCCTTAACCCAAAGTAAAACCACCAGAATCGTCACTAAATTATTTTAAACCAACTTTAAAAAAAAGTAAATGTCTGTTTACTAAAGAATAAAATACACCTTTGCACTTATAATTTACAGGATTGACACTAAAATGCACTGACTTCTGTGTAAAAGCTAACTCAGACTCAGTGCCTTAGCTATACGAAGGTTAACTGAGCTCATGTGCATGGCCACCCCTCCAAATTTGGAGCCGATGTGGATGAGAGGACTCGCTCAGTACTAACTACCTCAAAATCATCCAGGTGTCTTCCATGCTTACTCTGATATGAAGAAACCTGAGTGTCCTATCAGTCCCACATGCTAACGGTAGCTCCCCTATTGATCGTGGCACTTGTTAACATGACTTTAGTTGCCTGGACAGCAGGCTCCAAGGAAAGATTGTTTTAATAGGCTAGGGTAACCTGTAAGGGCTATTTGCTCTGATAAAGAATAATACTTTTACTTCTACCTTTACTGTTTCACAAAAGGTTAAAAAGTGGATGTCCACAAGTTAGACTTTAATTGTGGGACATTTTATTAAAGACATTTAGCAAGAGCAGCTGACATCACCCAACAGGAAAGCAGCTGGGCATTCAATAGAAAAATTATGCAAACCAAAATCCTTCTGAATGAACCATTTAACACGGCAAAAAAAGCGCACACAAAAAGCCAAAATTTACAAAATGTAAGCATATCTGAGTCGTGAAGATGATGCATTTGATCGTTGTGATGATGTGCTTTTGGAGTAGCTGCTTCTACATTGACACTTTTCGTCAAATTTCTTAGTACCGTTGATCTTACTTGTTTAGAGAGGGTTTGCAGAGCAGGCAGGCTGGTGTTGTAGTTTGTCTCGTGGAACAGGAAACCTTCAGTGGATTTTTTTTTTCATCCTAAAAAAAAGTATTTTTTTTTGCAAACTGAGCTCCTGATTAGTTGCATCATGGCTCGTCATAAAACCGTTCAGAGCGTGCTCCAAATCACTGGGGATGATGCGCAGTGCATTCATCTCTCTGTGCAAATGCAGCTGGAGCAGGTGTAAAGTGATGAATTTAGCTTTAGGCAGTTATGGTGGTACTTAAACGGAAGATGGCTACAGCCATCCCAAAGGAGACTAATAAACTGTGTGACCTAAATACTGTGATAATTGAATTCTCTTTAATGCGAGTGAATAGCACATGAAAACAACACCAGGTTTTGTTTCTGAATATTTCAGTTTTTTGAGAATTTCTCATGCTCATGCACAGGAAGCTTAAGGCTACACCAACGACACCACCACAGAGGAGGTGGTGTTATGTTATGACTTCTGGCTTTGTGGTTTGGGCAGAAATAGCACAAAAAGGATGACTGTCCTCTCTCCATCTGCTCAAACGGCTCATTCAAAAACACACTTTTGGATCCACTTGTGTGCAGTGACTTCTGAAAAACTCAAGCTGAAGTGGAATATGAACACAGGAGAAACAAAACTAGGACAGATGCCGCATTCTTGTATTCTTTTATTGGCACTTACTGCTAGAAAACAGCCTGGAGGCTTTAACAAGATGTTTATGGTTGTTAATTTCATTGCTTTTTACACCCCATTCATTCTGTCTCATATTTTACTATGATGACACAGGCAATTTGCCGTGAATTCTCAATGAATATGCAGGTATTAGAGGTCAGCTGTGACTCTTCTGTTACTTTTAAGAATATGGTTAAACTTAAGAAATAATAGGGCTTATGGAAACCGCCACTGTTCACCCAGCGTCTATCTAAGCATTAGTAGAGCAGCATTACTTTCATGATCAGTGGAGTTTCTACATATTGTACATTTAAGGATCTGTAAAAGCACTTTAATCTAATCCTAACCCTAACTCTTCTTACCCTTCCACCATCAATCTTTTGCATGTAAAGCAAATGTGTTAATCACAACGCCACAGAGCCACCCCATTTAAGGAAATTAAGAAAATTGTTCTTTAAAAACAAAAGAAGCAAATGTAAAATTCCCATAGTTTTGAAAATGCATCTACAAGCTCTAATTTAATGGTTCAACACCCAAAAGAAATTCATCTTACAGTGATGGACATGATTAAAGTCGCTGCAGATTCATTTACTCATGATCGATTATTTCAGCTCTTATCTTCAGGCCACTTCCACTCTATCAGCATTTAGCAGGACCTTCAATATTACTTAAAGTGTATTTTAAATTTGCTTACATACGTGCAGTAGAATAAAAAAAGAAAAACACAAAAATACACATCATCACTACATATGGCTTTTATGGTCCTCAAGTACCATAAAAGACTGTTTCTGTTTTACCAAATAATGTTGTTGTTTTGTTTTTTTTTTAATTTTGTTTTTTCTTTCATTTGGTTCTGCTTAATTTCCTGGTTCTATGATATTATATCATATCTGTTCCATTCATCAGTGACATGAGTCCAAGGCACAGAACCAAATTCTGATTGTCTTTATATTACGCAGCATCATTAGTCTCAGGCCAGAAAGTTGCCCCATCAGAAGCAAGCTTATTAAGGGTCCACTAGGACAGTGTTATGTAATTATCTTCCTGAAACATGTGATCATAATGATAATAATAATAATAATATATATAAAATGTGGCATGTGTTGGTTGTTTACATATATGGCTAACCTTAAAAATACAGTCACTTATTTTTTAACATATGTAATAGAAAAATATGTTGTACTCATATGACTATTGAACATTTGTACATGTATATTTTCATGATCTGTTTCTCATTATGCTTTTCTCCTCCTTCACCACTGCTCTCTCTCCTCCCTCATTTCCACTTCATCGTCTTCCTCCTCACATCAAACCTCATCTCCTGAACTGAAGTCAGGGCTCTACATGCTCATTTATTCCCAATATTGTAATATAGCTAGGCTTGTGTGTCCTAAAAATCACACTTACCCTCTAATAAAAGTTTAACTACATTAATTACAAAATTTAATTACATTTAATTACTCACAAGTTCCTTCGTTAAGTGTCTTTTAACAGCAGCTAACACAGGCTAACAGAAGCTAACAGAAGCTAACAGCAACTAATAGAGACTAAGAGCTCTATTGTGAGCCAAAACAGCAGAGGCTAGCTGGGGCAAACACAGAAAAGTTCACGAAGAGTTGTTTATCCTATAGTGGCCACCTTAGCTAGGATTATGCACTTGAATTAGGAAGAGTAAGAAAACAAACTTCCGGTGGCTGCAGTCCACAGACATCTAGACATCTTTTACACACTGTACCTTTAAGACATGACAAATTAATTTTATATCCGTTGCTGGGGAATTTCGCCCACATACAGCAACAGTGTGACTTTGTTTTGAGAAAAAATAAGTGAAAATAACTACAGTGAGGTGTCAGCTGCTGGTCATATACAGTATCCTTGTATCGTTCTGTGTTTAGCACACTGGCTGTGATGTTGTTGCCCTGTAGGTCACTTTGAATCTGAATCACATCATGCCCCAGAGCCGAAGGTGCCGTGCTTTCCTTACATGGCTATGCAGCCTTTCTGTCTTTCCACACGAGATCACAGCAGCTTAGTCAGTTCTTTATGTCTCCATATGTGTTTACTGTTTTAATTTGAGCTTTAAGGTGTATTTTCTGTGCCTGTCTGTTGACAGCTTTCCTTAGCATTGAATCTCCATAAACATAATGTATTTCTACAGTCTTCTACTGCTTTACAATTTAATCTGGGAGAGGATCAAAGGTGGGGAAAAAAATGAGAGATGCAATCATGTAAACACCAGCCGATCATTTCTGCGCTGGCTCCATCCATATCCAGTTATCTTCAATTCACATCAGTGGGCTTGGTTTCCCAGTAGGTAGATGCGCAGATTAAAAGCACACATGAAACATTGATATTAGCTTTGGACCCATCTGGCTTTTTCGCCGTCAAGCTATATAAAATCACAGTCAGCTGGTCTTCGCGTCTGCGGGGTTTTGTCTTGGCCTTGGGCATCAACAAAGCCAGCGTCTTCCACTGGCAGCGTTTGCACACGGTCATACAACTCGCGCTTTACTTCTCTTGGAGAAAAGATTGTTTGATGAATGACTTAACCTGATTATGGCAAAACCATATTTAGGGCTTCTATTTGGGTTTTGATCATCAGAAGGACTCTTAAGCATCTCCGAGGTGCCACTGTGGACAGAATTGTGTGAGCTACAAAATCCTCTGTGCCATTTTTGGAGAAGAAAAACCCCCCAAAAGAAAATACTAAATGAAAGAAATTTGCCCTAAAGACCAGTTAACCAGACAACACTATGGCAAACTGGCAAATAAACAGTCTGGCACTTTCTTGTGTATTTGCTCAGCAGCTCCCTTTCTTCTTTGTGAGCTTGATGTGCACGCTCAAAGCTCTGAAATATTAACAGTATTCAGTATCCACTTCTTCACAGCATCACTTCTTTTTCTTTCATAAAAGAAATAAAAATACGAAGAAAATCCCCCCCTTTAACCATTTAGATTATAAAGAAAGACGAGGTTATGAAAAGATTGTGTTCAGTGTTTCACGACGTTGCCTTAAGCTCATTAGCTTGCCTTTAAAATTCGTTTGCTCTTACCTTTTGTGTTCGACTAAATGGGTCAGTTTCACAGACGTGAACTGAGTGTGTTGAGCACTCGTGACTCCTTGAATCATGTTGCACCATGGTGGTTTTTTTGTATGTGTGTGTGTGTTGACCCTCCTATTGTTTGGTTTGTCTTTCCAAACTAATTCCACATCAGCTCATTACATGGCTCTTGATAGCTTCTTATCTCAGCATGGCAGAATAGGAAATAATTCTCCTAACACATCCCTTAATATCCTCATGTCCTTGTGTTGCAAAGCCTTCCCTTTTACCCTGGAAAACTTGGACCTTGTGCAAAGGGGCAAACAAGCAGTATTGGAGGAATTTTCGTTGCATTCTGTGCACAAGGGAACTAGCAAAAGCTGTACTGTCAGTGCTCTCTTAGGCGGTAGAGTCAACCCTAATCACAAGGATACATGGATTGTATTTGTCTTTACAAGAGAGAACAAGAATGAAAGGGTTCTTCTTGTGCAACCCACACAAACTAGAAGTCTCGACTAGATCAGTGAAACAATAAATCATAAGACTGTGAGGATTTTATAGATTTGCAGGCCTGATGGATTCTGTCTGGGTCTCTTGATCCTAATCCCGCTGTCTAGTTAGTGCATGTACTTGTTTGTAACTGTGTACATGTTTTGTGTGCCTACCGCTACTTGGATGCCATTTTATTGGGCCTTACTCTAAGATAAAGCAGTCCACAATAATAAAGCCCAGAATTGCAACATAGATATCTACACACCTACATATAAAAAAACAATATTGGTATTCATTGCAGCCTCCCCGCTCCCTCGCAGTTCACATCACATCCACCTTCTTCTGTGGGAGCGCCAGTGACAGCCGGGTTAGTTAAGTTCGAGCCTCTCTCCTTAAAATAGCCACTTTTGTTCTGCCACTCTTAAACTGCTTTTACTTCACGAGTCAGCAGCGATCAGAGGAGGCCGGCGATCGAGGGAGAAGAAAAACAGTACTTTTGTGAACTCAAAGAAAAACATAGTGAGGAAGAGAGAGCAGAATCTGAGGGCTGAATTGAAAGCGGCTCCCCTTGCCCTGGATTGCTATCAAACATCACAGCGACAAGCATTATAAGCGTTGTTTGTTGTTGTTATTTTTAGTGGGCATGTGTGTTTATTACACTCATCATTCTGGACTCATAGCACCTCTCCGTTGCATACCCATCCCTCTGCGTTTCTCTTTTATGACCAAGAGAAACTAAAATCTACCATTTACTCGATTTAAATATCGGATAAAACCCAACGCTAAACAAGGCTTATGAGGAGAAGAGTGGCGCGAGGTGATTTTCATGCTTCACGTAGGTGCGCATAATGAGAATTTTATGCAAAGCACATGCTGTTCATCACCATAAAAGTGTCACAGCAATCTAAAATATCTTGCCTCATTGATATTTACCTTAAGCTGCTGTCAGGTAAGGACAGTCTGAGAATCGAAGGGTAAAGAAAGTGGAATGTGTCAGGATGGTAACTTTAAACCCAACAGGGCCAGATTAGTGGTGTGTCTGGAGTGGGAGTAAACAGCATGTTCTTTGTTTTTCTGTCTGTTAGGTCCTTTCTAACATCGCTGTGTGTCTGTACTCGCTCTCCCCTTGAAAATATGCCCTACACGCATGGTTTTCTTTACAGCTTCCATCACTTTCTCAGTATCACAAGTCCTTGAAGCCCTCGAAACAAAACCAGCCACCCATTCATTTTCATCAGTTTCACCTTCAGTTCACCGTCCTATCCCAGCTGTCATAGGACAAGAGAGGGAGTACACCTTGGACTGTACTCCAGTCTAACACAGGAACAACACTGAGAGACAAACAACAAGTCAACAAGGCACATCACATTCATGCATATGGCCAATTTAGCCATTTATCCTAACCCCATGCATGTCTTTGGACTGTTGGAGGAAGCTGAAGTACCAGAAGTAGTGTGTGTGATTGGGTGAATGAGAGTTGTTGTAGTGTAGTTGTAGTTGTAGTTGTAGTGGAAGGTGCTATATAAGTATCTGTCCATTAGCATGTGCTACTCTTGGACAGATCTAGTTGTTTCCCTGGTCCTGATAGTACTGTATCACCCTAATAAAGGACTTTGCTCTCAGACTGCAGGCTTACTAACAGTTTCTAGGATATTTAAAAGTAGAATGGGAAGCAGAGAATTCAGCTCCCAGATTGGATTCAGGGTACAAAGCTCATAATCAGGGCTTGCTCAGGTACCCCTGAATCCTGACTTAGATACACTGCAATAGGCCTAGGCTGATGGGGACTTCCCATGATGCACAGTGTTTCTTCTTCATTCAACTCTTTTCACTCTCTAGGTGCTTACACGCTACTGTACATGTAATCATTAGTTATTATTAATCTCTCACCCCTCAACACCAGCCGGTCGTAGCAGATGGCTGTCCCTCCCTTAGCCTTCTTCTGGTGGATGTTTTTCCTGTTAAAAGGGAGTTTTTCCTTCCTGCTGTCACCAAGTGCATGCTCTGTATGAATGTGTGAATACATAGACTGCTTTTTCATATTGACCAAGACTTATTTAATCTCTTTGGAGCTCGTATTCTTTTTCTTGTTTTGTTTGGCCTCCTGCTTCAAAGAAACTGCGCTCACTTTAAAAATTCACCGTCTAGATTGTGGCTGGTGAATTAAATAATACCTCTCAAAGCCTTTAGGAGATAAGACCAGCGAACCTTATTGACCAACATTCATTTTAAGTTCGTGTAGTGGAGAAATTTCCAAACTAGCCCTTCCAAACTGTGTGCTCTATTTTTTTTTTTAATGAGTAATCAGTGACTGGAAAAAAGTGCAAAATTACTTTCTATAATCTTATATCCTGATGATAAGCAGAAAACGCACTGGTATGTACAAATATTACTTGAACATAAAGAAAGACATATTTTTGGGAGTCACTGATAAAAAAACAAAAGTAACCCAAAACTGGCTGTGATATTAAATCAGCATGAAAAATCTGTCTTTTGCAGGATATTAAGTTGATTTGGTTTCTGCAGCCATCTAAACGTAGCGAGATAAACATGTTAATAAATCTACAACCCCCTGATTTGACGAGTCACATATTTGACCGTCACATGCAAATAACACCATGCTGCTACAGCGTAACCCCACTGAATACTACACACATTCCACCGGTGCGTTATGACTCATTTTATGTGGGAGATGTTGGATTACAGAAGCTTACTGCCTCCTTTCCAGCTTTTTAAAAAAAGAAAAGTAGCATTCATGTGCTTTGTTTCTGAAATATACTATGGTGCAAATAGACGGTTCTGGATTGAAATGGTAAAAAAGAGCTTCATTGACATTTGACATGTGGTGTCTTTATATTGTGCAATGAAAAGGCCTCATCTCTCATTTTCTAATACAGGGATGTCAAACTCATTTTACATCGTGGGCCACATGCAGCCTACTTAAGCAGGCCAGTGAAACTCCCCTTTCTGTCACTGTACAGAAGTTTAACTGCACATTTAATCCCAGCGATATTTTAATTTAAGAAAAAGAAGTTCAGTCATAATAGTTTGTTATATCAGTGAAAGAAGACTGTCATTATGACTCTTTGGACTTTAATGTGTAAACTGACAGAAAGCTCACACACTTGTCCACACTATAAGAAAATGTAAAAAAAAAGAAAACCCAGTAATTTTCTACCTGTTTTTTAACAGAGGCTTCTGTAAGTGGCAAATGTGTGGTTGAAGAAAAATATACGAAAAAATCTTCAAAAAATTAATACAGAAATTCTTTCATTTAAAAATTTTGTATAATATTTGCATTTATACTTTATACTGGAGTCTATGTTGGGCCAATTCTGGCTTTAAGTTTCACTTCCCCGGGCTAATATGTAAATATACTTGATAGCTGTCTCCATCACAGGGGTGGGTTACTTTTAGTATTTTCTTTGACGCTATTAACTGGGTATTAACTGTTGTGATGAAAATGTGTGATTAACTCTTTTCTTTTCCTCCTCCCTTCCCTCCTGTTCCCTCTCTCCCTCCTGACCCACAGCGTTCCCATCATGCCCAAGCTGTCTTCGACTTCACCCCGCACCACCCGTCCCAGCTACGCTTCTTGCGTGGTGATGTCATTGAACTCATTGACTGCTCTGATTCGGTGCGCTGGAGGGGCCGTTGCCATGGACGCGTGGGCTACTTCCCTCCAGAGTACGTCCAGCCCATTTATCACTGCCAGTGACCTGACCTCGTGTCAAACAAACGCACGGCCATTCCTTCGGGTTCACCGACGAGCCATCCTGAAAGACACTCACGCTGCTTCCCCGCTCTGCACTCGCCCGTCAACTTCCTGGAGCAAACGACGGAGCTACCACCGAACGACCCGTTCCCTAAATTGACTCCTCCCAATGCCCTCCTGTGATGTCGCCCTTCAAATCAGCCTTTGCTGCAGGCTCATCTGATCATCTGATCCCGAAGACTCCACTTTCTCCTCCGATCCAGACATGGACCTTTACACTGTGGAGAACTCTCACATATATTCAAAGTCATACATACTCCCAGTTATAATCATTTATTACAGCTTACCAGCTCTAGTATAAAAGTAACACACATAAACACTAAACTGAGGGGAAAAGTGTGTGGCCCATGAAAACTTCTGAAGGAAGGGCAGGCTTGCTCTCTGGCTCATTTACTCCAGTATTTTGCCATCCTTTTCACCGGGAGCTGGGCAGAAAGACACAGAAAGTCATTGTGAGTGTGAACACTTAGAGGATCCTGACACAGCAGATTCCTCTCTCACTGAGCTGGTGTGTGTGTGTGTGTGTGTGTGTGTGTGGGTCTCTACAGATGTAAAGCTGCAGTCTTTACATACATATATGCATGTTGCGTGACGATGAGGGAGTGAGAACGAATGGCTGTTCGAGTTAGTTTTGATTGTATCTGTGTGCGCGTATATTTGTGTGTGTGTGTGTGTGTGTGTGTGTGTGTGTGTGTGTGTGTGTGTGTGTGTGTGTGTGTGTGTGTGCGTGTGTGTGTTTGAGCGCGCTCAGTGGACCAGTGAAAGGAGTTACTGTGTTACAGTGTGACAGTAAGACGAACACTGCCCAGACATCGCTTTGTTAATACAAAAAAAGAAAAACGCGCTGCTTAAAATGTAACATGCTCAACTCAATTTACTGATCATTTGTTTGTTCTTGAGTATTTATTCTTATCCACGTGTGATCTTAAAATACATATACTGCAAGTAAATTTAAACATTGTATAAAAGTTTTGCTTCTGTTGAAACTGTTGCAGTTGCTTAAGAGGAACAAACTTCATGTGACTGACGGCAAGAACTTGGATCGTCTTCCTTATCCTGTAACGAAATCATTGAAATAAAGTGATACATTTACATCTTTGAGCCCTGAAGCTTGGACTTTATTTGGTATTTACTGTATCTGCTTTTAGTGTGTATTTTACAATGATCTTGTGTTCTTTTTAATGAAAAGATCACATGTGCCATAATTTGCTGTGATCTTGATCATTTTTGTTGGTGCTATTTCCCCCCCTTTTTTTTTTAATAATCAGTTTTATCCTGGAGTTCCCTCTACCAAAGCCACTGGAGCACTGCTAATCTTACAATCCCCCAAACCATTTAATTAAATGGTTAATTAAATTTAACAGATTTAATGTACTTTGAGTATTTCCATGCTATGCTACTTTTGGCTTTTACTTCAGATTACTCCATATTTTGAATGCAATTATTGCACTTTGTACCCAACACTATATAATTTAAAGTTTTAGTTACTTATTATTTTGCAGATTAACTTCAGTTTTATAGCCCAAGCTGCTGAGCAATATACAGGAAATTAAAATCATCAACAGGTGCAACATTAAAGGAACATACACATGAACAAATCAATAATTAAAATCCAATAATATCATGTATATGATTCTGATTTGTTTTTATTTCACATGACTTCAGATATTAGGTATTTTAAACATGTTTGAATATGTAACCAGTGAATTATTATGCCACGTAAGTAAAATTATAATTTTATACCTTTTTTTCTCAGCTATCCATCAAAAGATTAGGTTTAAATTCTGATGCAGCTCCACTTTTTACATAATAAATCTGTAAGAGGAGGCAGGGCCACATATGAGCTTGAAAACTGTGGTTTGTACACAAATTTTTTAAACTAAATATTAAATACTAAGCATTTTGATCCTCCCTGCTACCTCCAAGCACCATTCTTGGTCTGCCCTGTGCCTCCACACTTAAAAGTTATGGAAATGCTCCCGGTCAAATAGAGTCCACTATAAGTCTTTCTTCTGTTTAATGTCAAAAAGCAAAATTCCAGGGGCATTTTTTTTCATATGTACACAGCATATTCATCATAATTTCAGTAAATTAAATTATATAATTATATTAAATTCAGATAATAATAATAATAATAATAATAATAAGGGCTGTCTCTCTGTTTGTTTGTTTCTTTGTCCATTAATTCCTCATAGAGCATCAGGAGCTGAGTAACCAAACTTGGCACACAGGTACATCTTGGGCCCCCGAAGGTCAGTATCTATGTCAGATATAATAACACTGTCATATTGCAAGTGAATATAATGACCCGCTTTTAACATATAAACAACATCTATCTTTTTTAAAGTTTTCTCAGTCTGATTAAGTACATCAGTTTGTTAACAGCATCAACAGGGAAAGCTACTATAGCGTGCCAATCTACTAGTTTTTCATGGATCTTAATACATTTTTGAGTGGACACTGAGCACAACGGGCAAATACAATAAAGCTTGATCTCTCTCATTAAACAAAAAATGGTATTATGATTGAGTAAATCAAACCCTGGTTAACAAAAAGGAACTAAAAAACACAAACACTTTAGTTTTTCTTTGGGCTAGAATCACTTTAGATGTGTCTAAAACTCTCTTAAAGAGGAAAACATATTCATGTATATATCCACACAACCTAAACACGCAACTCTAGTCAAGTTGAAAGAGTTGTTACTTGTCTTTTAGGTGTATTTTATAAAAGTGTCAACAAATATGTACATGTTACTTATATGGTAATTAGAGTTTTACAACACTTGCTCATTTTATGGTCTTATTGTATCCTGTGCCAGGAAACGCCTCACTGACATGTAATTCTGTCAACATAATAATAGATCTGTGCGATAACGCATCACGTCACCGATGTTAAGGACAGTTTTGCGCTGACATTCGGCCGCCGTTATGTAAGGAATGCAGAGCCTCTTCTCTCACCACACTGTAATGTTTGACATGAAGCTGGTAAACTGGGTTACGTTTGACCATTCCCCTGCTCTAAATCACTTCTGTTGCCTTTCACTCTCTTGTCTCTGCTTTTGTTCTAACAAACCACTATTTTCATTCTTCCTGACAGAGTCACCCCTGGCTTGTCATTGACAGTTAGTCAATAAGCTACCGCAATCCAATGGGGGGAAAGAAGAAAAGGAGTTAAAGGTGTACCAGAAATAGCACTGCTGTTTTCTCCCTCTGATCTTTTTTAAAACTGCTGAGTCACTTTGAAGTGTCTGAGTTGTGGATGAAGGGATAAGGTTTGTGTGTAAGTGTGTGTGAGAGAGATGCCAACATTTCTATAGTGACATATTTGTGTCACGGTGACACAGAATAAAAATGCAAAACCTTATGAGACGGCAGTGAAACGGGACAAGATAGATGGTAGAAAAGAACACAGGATGAACCAGATTACTGATGAGAGATGAGGATGCAGTGTGAGGGACAAGTGTGTCGGTCTCTCAGTCGAGGTTGATGGTAAAACAGCAAACGGCTGAGGAAGGCGTGTGAGCTCTTACATCAATGCTATTTACAGGTGTGAACAGTAAAAACACTGAAACAGGAGAACCAGTTTGACTGACTTACTGGCCCCTGGCTGGTTAGGCCATGGAGTGAAGGGAAACTGGTCAAACATCCTGCGAACCAGAAAAACTGTTTACTAAACTAATGGGTCAAATGCAGCCAGTCTGGGAGTGAAAGACAAGATGAGTCATCACTCACTATACTCACCTTTACACCTGACATCCACCTGACAGTCAGGCATAAAGAAAGCTTGGATTATACAGTATAAGGTTTCTTTAGTGACCCGACCAAGCCGTAACACAGCTGTTCTGCTACAAATTGCCTTTTTAAAATGCTGTCCAGGATTAAATCCCACCTCTGAAAAGAATTTAAAAAAAAACCCTGTGAGACCGTCTTTATATGAAAACACTGATAGAAGTGTGAATGCGATGTAATATTTATCTCATGAAATAAGAAAGGAAGGAATGATAAGCAGGCAAGCATTTCACAGTGGATGGCTCTAAAATGTGGTATTGACTGATGGATCGGTAAAGGAGAGAGAATGAAGCATATTTACTCTGCAGTGAATGATATTCAAGTCTGCAGGTTTTTTTGTACTATACTCTGAAGTTTGACCCAGAAGAAGTAGCTCTCCATTCTTCTGAGACATGCTCTAACGCCTGGTTTGCACTCCAACTTTGAGACCAACGAAGACCAAGGAGTGCTGACTGGCGCTGATTTTCCTCCACAGTCACGTGACCTCAGCCACACCGAACAAGAAGGCAGACGGGCGTTTCACAGTGGATGACTCGGAGCTCTTTGGAACAGCCAAATCATGCAGGGATAATATCGGGCTTTATAGACACCTGGAGAGTCCATGTCAGTTAAAATTACTGCAATTCAGAGCAAAATCAAATGTAGGAAATAATTAAAAATCATCCTGTCTTTAAAGGTCTTAAAATACACTTTTGATTGACTGAAAGCAAAGCAGAAGTTCTGGCAGTTTTTCAGGTGCTGCATTGACACAACAGTGATGATCTTAGAGATCAATCTGGAAAGGCTTCGAATTTGAAGTCTACATTGAGAAAGATTATTCACAAGTGGAAATCATTCAAGAGCACTCCCAGTCTTCTCGGGAGTGCACATCCCAGCATGTTCACCCCGTGCAATGCTCAGAGAAACTGCAAAAAAGCCTAAGAGCTACCTCTCAGACTCTACTGGCCTCAGTTAGCATGTTAAATGTTAAAGCTCATGACAGGACAATTAGAAAAAGACTGAAAAAGTATGACTTGTTTGGAAGGGATGCCAGGAGAAAGCCTCTTTTCTCTAAAATCAGCTGGTTTAAAAGCAGCTTAGGTTTGCAAAGTTAGAAATCACAACAAGATTAAAATGAAGCTGTTTGACTGTAATACACAGTATTATGTATGGAGAAAAGTAAACATAGCACAAACACCACAAATGAACTCTGTCAAGCACGGTGGTGGAGGGGTGATGATTTGGGACGTTGCAGACCATGAACTCCATGAACTTTTTGTATACCAAGGTATTCTAGAGTCAAATGAGGCTATTTTTCTACTAATGGTGTTGCAATGACCCACTCAAAGGTCAGATGTCAACATGAGGTTACTGAATTGAAGCAATGCTGTAAACAAAAGTGGACTTGCACAGCAAGACACTGATAAAATCATACAGGAAACCATTATTTCAAGTTATTGCTGAATGTGGTTAGCCACTGAATCGTGGGGTGCATTTGTTTTTTCACACATTATTGCAACTTAAAAAAAATAAATAAATATCGACTCTTGACTTTATTGTGTCCTGATACTAAAACCTTAGAATTGACAGAGGGTGTACTTTCTTTTTCTGACTGCATCGATGTTATTGCAGCTAACCGAAATAAAAACTAAAACTAGGTGAGAAAAACACTGTTTAGTTTATCCACCTGTCCAATCTTTCAATTTTATTTCATTTTAGCTCACTAAAATAATAAAGCTTTTAGAGGTTTGAGAACTGATCATTAGCCAGAGTTGCAGTAAAATTGTGTGCGTGGAATCTGCAGCGCTATCAACAAATTCTTGCTTAATTTCTCACGGTATAGCTCCTCCCAAAACCACAAGCAGTGGTTTCAATTTCGGGCCCAGAAATGTTGCGATGCCGTGCCACTGCCTGATTCTTAGCCTCATTGTTCTTTGGGCGGCAATCTGCAGACTTCTAGTTTGAGCACCTGCATCAGGCCTGCTCTGCATTAAAAACAGAAACAGTGAGCTGTAGGCGAGAACACCTCCCCGCTGAAAAGTAAACTTCAGCCTTGACTGCAATCTCTTTATGTTCTTACACAGTAATAACATTATGCATGCTTATAGATGTAACTGGGCTGCCCTGTCACTATAATCTACTGACAATAAGGTACTATCTTTCTGGTATTAGATGCAGTTCAAATGAGGTTATTATTTGATAAAAGAAATATAATGATCATAAAAGTCTTGAGGCAACACATTTGATTGGTGGTGGTTGTGAAGACTTGTTCTTTGTTTTGTAAAGGGTTGCGTAAATCTAAATGTTTTAATTATTGTATGTGGGAATTTATTTGCAACTCTTATTCAACATGTTCTGTGCACAGAGGTCAGAGGTCAGAAACATAGTGCACAAGGCAGGAGACGCTGAAGTTTGTGGTTGAAAACATAGACACCAGGAGAAAAAAACCCAAACAAACCAAAAACAAAAACTTAATGGTGCATGTACCTATTGCCCCCCAGGTAATATTTTACATCTTATTAATCCCGCTTTGATCTCACCGTCATATTTTACTCTTTCTTTAAAGCAATTATGTGCTTCAATTTGATCTTTACAAAACACAAGCTGGGGCTTTTCCATCCTGGCAGGAAGTTAAATAAGAAAAAAAAAACATGACAGAACAGGTAAAACAGCTATGTATGATCCGCTGATGGTTTTCACATGAGGTGCCATCTAAATGATTTAATGGACAAAACGAGGGATGGACATCTTTCTGCTGCCAGCGCTGCAACACTTCATAAAACTGGGAAGCCCTGGAGGTCACGTGATAAAGGTCTGCCTTTTCTGAAAGCGTGTGGGTAGGTGTGTTTTGCCTGTTAGGGTCACACCTGTCGGGCGGTGCCGCAGGCGGCATGTCGCTCATTATTTACTCTCTCTCTTGCCGGGTAGCCTTTCAGCTTGGTAGTAACAATGGCTCAGTGTTAATGCATTATGGCTGACCAGCGGAATTATAGCGCTGACCGAAGCAGGCGACAAGATGAAAGATATTTACCAGACCTCGAGCTAAGCTGCTCAGCTCTTTTAAAGAAACGCGAGGAATTAAAGCACACAGGTGCGTCTGTCTTCTGCCAAAGTCTGGAGACGTTTAGGAGAACTGCCTCGTAGAACTGGGTGGTTCATGAAAGTTGTATTGCTATTTTTCAGTTAACTATTTCGGGCTCGCGACATGGCTCTATCCCAGCTTCAGTGCCTGGATGATAACCACGTGAACCCGCGGACGCACGAGTCCAAGCCCGAGTTCTTCTACTGTGAGGACCAGCGGCTCGCGCTGGAGGCTCTCCTGCGGGATGGTCGCGAGGCGTTCTTTAAATACCTGGAGGCTCGCGGCCTCCGGGGTTTCCTCTCAGACCCGGAGCTGGAAGCTCTCACCGGCGCCGTCGAACCCTATGACCCGGGCTTGGAGCTGTTCTCGGGGGATGCCGAAGACGAGCAGACCCCGCTGTCGCTTCACTACTGGCCAGAGCTGTCGGACACGTCCATCCCGCAGATGGACCTGGGCTGGCCCGACAGCGATGCGTACCGGGGGGTGACGCGCACTACGGTGTACACGCAGCCGCCGCTGGATGGTCACGCTCACATCAAAGAGGTTGTCAGAAAAATGATCGCACAGGCGCAAAAGGTAGGTGGGCCAATACAGTTATGATAATATTAAATGGCACTATTCGTCATCACATTGTGCATTAAATAATATATAAAAATAACCATGTTTAAGTGCGGATGAAAACTTTGTTTTCTCATCAATATTTATGTGTGTTTAAGCTTCCTGGATGACTTGTGTGTTGGTTCATCTTCAAAGCATGTTAATCTTTACTCATCTGAGTTCATTTAATGACTGAATAAAAATCCGAAAATATTGATTTCTAGCCATCCTAACTTTTTTTCTTTAATCAGCTGTGCATAGTCCAGAATTTCCCCACAGTGCTGGCATGAAGTCTAAATGAGTCAGTATGGTCAGACTACAGACTGCTGACCAAATGAGACAATAAAGAGTAAAGTGCAGCTTGATTAAAGGCCATTATCAGCTATGCCACTAACAGTGGACTATGTGTGCTAGGTGGGGTATTTGCATGGGTATATTGCAGCGCTCATGCCTATCAGTCAGTGTTTGTGTCTGTTTATGCGGCTGAGTCATCTGGAGGCAGAAATTTATGACATGTCTTATTTCTTAGCATCACTTCTCTGTGACGTGTTATTTGCCTGAAACGAGCTCGCTGGATCATTTTCCTCAAGAGCTTCAGACAGAAAACGAGTTATCGGTTGTATAAGTAGCTGTGAGAGCTGGGAGAACTTTCCCTCTGCATAGGAAACACATATTTTACTTAAACCTGAAAAACAACTTGAGTGTTATTTGTTTTGGCATAAAAATGTGTGCACGCAGTAACCTTAAGGCTGAGGCTTTTATCCTTCTGCTCTGTAATGAATTTTGTTTTCATTTTCATGCATGAACTACATAGGAGCATCTGAGGCTGATCTAGGTTCTGTGCCTGTGCTTCTGCGTCTCCAGGTAATCGCAGTGGTGATGGACGTCTTCACTGACGTCGACATCTTCAGAGATTTGCTTGATGCTGGTTTCAAAAGGAGAGTTTCTGTTTACATCCTGCTGGAACGCGCAACGCTACCTCATTTCTTGGCCATGTGTCGGAGGGCCAACATGCACGCCGGACACCTCAAGGTGAGGCGGAACCACCCACTTTGTCATTTTGCATAGCAATTTGAATCTTATCATTAAAGAGTGAGTCCAAATTCTAAGTAAAGCTGAAAACAGTCATAAAAGTCAGCCGTTCAGTTTTCCTACAGCACACTGTTGGACAGACGTCGCCATTCAAAGCGCTCCACCTAGGCAATAAAAGGTGATTACGACTCAAATGATAATGAGATGGAAAGTGAAATTTCATTGTGTGACATGTGAGGTCAAAGTGTTACAGGGTAAATGTTTCACTGACGAGTTGAGCGTCTTTGCACTGTTGGCCCCAAACGCACGTGCATTGAAACCTTTGGCACAAAACGGAAAGCTTCGCCATGTTTTTGAGCCTGAAATAACTTTGTAAGGCTGTTGATGTAGAACACAAGGACAGATTATCTTGCAAAAGAAGCAACTGAAGTCAAGAGACTTCTGTTATGCACGGATAAACAGAAGCACATGCCGGCTTCCCCTCTCTCTTTTGTCTCTCGCTGTCTCCCTCACATGCACACACGCTAGAGTCCACACAACCACCAGTAGATCCACCCAGCTGGTACTGCAACACAGATAAATCCCATTCTGCCTACCTTTATTGTTAGATATCGTAAGTAGCTTGCTACGATCAGAACACAGATATGAAACAGATCTTTCTCGTGCTGGTACATGTTAAAAGGGAGTTGCATGGAGTATAAAAATGCGCTTTCACTGAACTGTTTTCTCGGGGCATAAATCTTTTGTAGAAAGCTGCCAAAGCAAACACAATCACTTTAACTCAAGTCAACCAAAAGAAACAATCGCTTTCTGTTAGGTGTGATCATTTCCCAAGAACAGTTTAGGATAGATTGCTGGTTAAAGTGTCGCTGTGCAGGATTAATGTTCTCACATATTACTTCACTGTGTAGTGTTTTTTAATGGCTTAGTCAGCATTAGATGGGGCCTCTCACAAGGTCTGCTTGTTTCACTTGGACACAGTTTTGCTTGACAGGTGGAAGAAGGAGCTGAAATCATCCAGTGCAAGGTGTTTCCAGTTGGAGCGTTTCCACTGTAAAAGATTGAAATTTTCCATGAGTACAGAAGAAAATTTAATGGAAATTTTCCATGAAATTGGCAAAATGAAATTTACCCGATTGTTATACATACAGTTTACACCAAGCACATTGTCCTCAACAACTCTTTATTTGATTGAATAAACCTTTGATTTTGTGCATTTCACTTACATTTTGGTCAAAATTGAAAGAATAATTTGAAATTGAAATTGAAGAATAATTTTGTTTAGGGTATTTACTTGAGCCATGTTTCGATCATGCCTACCGTCTGCAGCATTAGCCGTACCTTATTGGCTCGGCCTGTGTGCTTAGTGGTCCCTGTAATACTGCAGAAACAATTCAAAATATCTAAAGTAGCATGCATGCGTGCAGATCATGCAGATAAGAAAAGATGCACAAACACTCACACTTGTCACTTTATGCCTCAGAGTAACTAAAGTTAAACAGGCTTGACAGTCTTTCAGTACCATCTGGATCCGATGTGCCAACAAAACAGCAAGAAATTCAATAGCGGCAGTGTTTGCTTTGTCGACAAAAGCACATGTTTGTGTGGCACATGACACGATACATGATAAGTGAAAGCGGTTCCTCGGTTTAATGAGTTTTTCATACGCAGTTCATACCCGCTGCATTTGCCTTTTGAATTAAATGCCATGTTATTATTTCCTACTAAGACCTTTTTCTTGCTTTAGATTCATAAGCACTGAGAATCTGTCTTTAACAGATTTACTCCTACTTGCTTCACAGTAGACACACAGCCTGAAGTTGCTCTGCTAAATTAAATATTTGATAGCACAGTGGCTCTGTATTAAGAAAAGACATTCTGTGCCACAGTTTCTTATAATATTTATGGAGAGACAAGTGTATCTCCTTCAGGTAGGTCACTCTCTGGTTTTAGCCAACAGCAGCGTACACTGTACACCTGGGAGAGAGTTTTAAAATGACATGCAAAGCTGCTATTCTGTTTAATCCACGGTGGCTCTGCAGCAAGTAAAACAACGCTGTTAAGAGATGGATCCAGTGTAGTAGGACACAATCTCGTTTGTTTGACAGCCAGCGTGCTTCCTTTCTCTTAGTCATACACTATGAGTCTGTTAGGTTTTCCTATGAAGTGCACTGGAGGGGCTTGCTCCCTGATGTGTCATATACTGCTGCTTTGTTACACTGGCAGGCAGTCTTTGGAGCAGGGTCTATTTCACCAAGGAAAACTACATAGCCATTTATGACATTAACAGCCCTCTGTGCACCAATAGATGCTCATCTATGCGGAAAATCTGAAGAGCCAGGAGACAGGAGTATGTGACGACGATGAGCAGCTAACACAAACATCTCTTAAAGCGACAAGTCTGTCAGGAAAGACAATGAGAGGATGACTTGCAGGAAACAGGTGATAGTTTGGGAATTTAGCACAAGCCGTAAGTCACGAGACAGAGCGGCTGGAGGGGAGGGATGGGAGGAGGAGCAGATGAGTGGTGAGATGAGTTGCCAAGTGAGTGAGAGTAAGTGGAATCTGGCACCTGAGTGGGCAATAAGGTACCAAATTCTTCTTACTCATCAGTTATTCAGGGAGGTTTTCTAGGAAAATCTCCAACTGCCACACTTCAAGCTGACAGAGCTTAATTTAAGTAGTTTAGCAAAGCGTGCACATTGACTGTGTAGAGACTGTTGAAACCACAGTGCACTCGGAGGTGGTTTTATTTCCGCATAAAATGCATTGAACAACAGCTCAAATGCTCATCGTCACGAACTTGGAGCATGCAATGCAATTTATCGAATCGGTTAACCAAAGGAATGCACTGAGGGAAGGAGAAAGTTTAGGGTGCGCCTAAACGAAGGAGGAAAACAAGTGCTCCTACTGTGAGACAAAGCATGCCAGAAAAAAAAAAGAAGAGGAGCTGAAACAAGAAGACTGACTGCATAATGTTTTGGCTGCATCATCTGGCTTTCAGACAGACTTAGCACTCAAAGTTGTGTCAAGACATCCGGAAGGGCAGGCTGAAAATCCCCAGATCAGACAGTGTAAGTCTACACTTACAACAAACCAAAGGACTAGTGTGTCAAGGTGACTTGAGGGTCTGTTACACACCTTGCTGGGCTTATGGAGCTTATTTATTTACTGCTGAGTAACGACAACAAGAACCACGCAACTTGTCAATATGGTGTAATGCTGTGATTTTTCTTTTCCCTCTCCCCAGCGTTACTATATTATGTTTGTAAAATGAGATTGTCAGTCTAACACTTCCATGCATTCTTTTTTGGATAATACAACAATTAACTGTGATAAATCATCCATGATCCATATATCTGTTGCTGTCTACATAGATGGAAATTCACATTTAACTATTACATTTACATTTCTTCTTCTACATGAATATAACCAGAATACAACCAGCTGGCAGCCTGTTGAGTTGAGTCCCTCAAGTTGCGCTCATTGACAAAAACTCAATCAGACTGATGGCAACATGCTGGCAATCTATCTGCATTTATAAATCAGACAGCAATTCTTTGCAAACCTCCAACAATCTCTCTGAGAGTGACCTCAGTCAGTCCAAGTGGTCATGAGAGCAACACCCTCAATCTCTGGGCAACCACTGAGTCACCACAAGTTGCACTCGGTCGCAGAATGTGAAAAAATTCAATATTGTCACCAGGAAGCCACGCTTTTTTTTTTCTTTTTTTGTAGATTCAAGGAGATTGATGTCCTATGTTTACTCATGTAACTTAGCTATTAGCTTGCTGCGAATAAGGAGGTAAAGTCTGTCAGATGGTCTTTCAGTTTAGTCGATTTAATGAGTTTGCTTGTGTCCTGCGAGCTTATAACACTGCTGAAATTTGTAAACCTGTTCATGGATACCTAAACCTTTATTTTTTATTGTAACAACTGGGATCTTTTTGTTGGAGCTGAAACTAAATAAATTGTTTTGAACACTCAGCGGTATCTTAATATTTGTTTGAGTTTGAGAACTAAAGAAGCAATTGGACCTATAAATGGCCAATGACAACAGACTTGACAAGCAGCTAATGATGTAGGACAGTAATGGAAGGAAACCATGTTTTCTATGGAATAGAATAACTAGTTTTATACAGACTTTGAGCTTTTAAACACTATAGACAATGAAGAAAAATACCCCCAAAAGCACAATTTGGACATAATCCTTGGATGGTAGTGGTGCATGTGCCTTTTGTTCATAGTGTTCCCACCAGATTTTAATTTCTTTAATAAAATATCAATATTTAGTGTTCCTGTATTGATACAGTATTGCCATGCAAAGTATTACGATTCTGTACTGTAATGTTTTTACCCCCCCACACCACCACTAGTTTATGCAGTGCCCATAAAAAATATTTGCAACATTTAACTCTGAAAAGTTGGACTGAGTCAGACTTTCTAATATCAGTTTATGATTGCAACAATGATATTGCACCATTCAGGTATTATGAACCTTACAGTGGTTAAATGTTAGCATTGCATCATACATTATTTTATATGTTTGGTGTGTAGTTGAGAACAGCCTTTTCACAGAGGTCATGTTTGCACATGTATATGCACAGTGACTGCATAGGCTTAGTTGGTATCTATTTGTTTTTTGCTTTCTGAAAGTGCATTGGGTTAGATGATGATGTATGTGAGGATTCAGTTACTGAGGTTACTTTCAAGCTCTCCAGTTTTTCTGTTAGCACTGTTCATGTACAGCATGTTTTTAAGCTGTTTCTAAAAGCTCACAGGCTTCACAGTGTCCCAGACTCCAAATATTTGAATGCTTCAGAAAGGAATCACTTTCAGTCTGAACAAAATTTCAAAGTGAAAGTAAGCTCAGGATCAGATGTTTTTTTATTAGTGAGTAATCCAAACCGTGCAGCAACACCCAGCAAACATGATTAAAACGGCGGCGTCATCTCCTTGGTCAAAACTCGTCAGTGATTGATGCCAGAAACTGAACCGTACATATATGGATGTTGACGTTGTGTCACGTAGAATAGTTGTTGCGTCAGCCCGTCTCTTACTAAGTGAGAAATGTAGATCAGATTACTGCAAAGAAGAAATGAAAGACATTTGTCTCTGTTTTGTTTTTTTTAGTACATGATTGTGAAGAGTCTTTAATGCAACTTGGTCTTCTCCATGTACACAAACTAGTATTACCACAACCTGTTTTTAAAAAATAAACACTTTTAAGGTAGTCACAGTTTTGTATACCTCTGTTGTATTTCATTTGTTGCATGGTGAACCTAACATCAGGCTCTTTCCACGATGTTAGCATCATACAGTCAGGAATGATATTATTCAAATGTGCCATTAAGCTCAGTAGGATAAGTGGTGAGGTCACAGGTTTGAGTCACCACAGCAGTCTGTGTAAATATATATAGTTCTCATTCATTTCATTTTTTAATTTTGTTAATTTATTATTAATTGATAAATAGGTTTTAGAAAACTATCCTTGAACACAAAATTACTGTTGATAGAAAGTCTAACAAGGACATCCAGATATTGTTTGAGAAGCACCTTAAACCACAGCATCAGTTCAACTTTTATTTTGGAATTATTTTTTTTATTTTCAGCCACCACTAGCTGCTGAGAAAAAGTTGATGGCTATTCAGTGTCACGGTGTTTGGGATATTAACGGCTAACCTCTTGTTATGGATGAATAATTTCAGACATTTTCGTCATCTTCTATTTGCCATATTATGACGTTTGTCTCTACTAACTGTGGACCGTCAACTGAAAACAGTTTAATTCTCATCCTCCATCTTCCCTGTGCTAATGTTTTATATTATCCTAACCATAACTCTGTAGTATGGAAGAGGATTAGGGCCACAGGGGAAAAAAAAAGACGTGGCCACTTTTTTTTTCCCACTGGTGGGCCTAATCCTCTTCCACACTGTAGCTAGCCACAAAGGTAGGACATAATTGTGTGCCAACTAGCACAACTTCACTAACCCTCCAAATGTTGCTACTATTTAGTTTTCTGTCTCTGTCAAAAGATGGTCGAACATCTTTAGAAACTAGCTAGCTAATGTCCTGCTAGCTTATAACACAGCTAACCTTGTAAATCCTCTTGTCATGGATACCTGAATGTTAAACTTTATTGTAGCATCTGGGGGAATAAACGCATGGATCATTTTGTTTTAACCTAAAAACAGTACAGATTTCTAACACTAAGTGTCAACATGTGTTTGATTTTGAGAACAGAAGAATTGATTGGACCCAGAAATGGCTAATGACAATGGACAGATGGAAGGAAACCATGTTTTCTGTTGAAAGGAATAATTATTTTCATTATAGGCTTTGAGCCTTAACACACTATAGGCAAAAGCACAATGTGGGCTCTTTAACGTGCAGGAAAATCGACTCAGACGGCTGATTTTATAACACATATGCTGTGCTTTTAAGAGGCATGAAAAAACAGACAGTTTCCAACAAAGGTGGGGAATATAGGCTTTCAAATCAAGTAAAGACAAGCCAGACATCATAATGTGGGTTGTGTAAGTTTTAATCAGAGTGTTTACACTGGGTTTAGTTTGTGTAATTGCTTAGATGTTTGAACACATGGAGCAATTACCTTAGATTAAGGCAGTAAGTGGAAAATGACTGCTAATGACTTCTGTATCTATGTTTTAGGGATTATTATTAAGAAGTACCAAAATGCCAGACAAACAGTTGTGTGTTAGCAAAAAAAGAAAATTCTACATTGGCTACATTTGAGCTGTAAATGTTTGATATTACTATTATTTGTGGGTGTTATTGTTCTTTGGCTGACGTAGTGTGACTCACGGTCTCTACTCACATTGTTTGGCAGCCTTTTATTCTATAATGCAGGTCACAGGTTATGAAGGCAGTTTTGGGTCTTTAATATGTACAAAAATTGCGTGTTTGTTTGTGTTTCAGCACCTTCGTGTCCGCTGCTCAGAAGGAACGGAGTTCTACACGAGGTCCTGCACCAAGGTCAGAGGGCGAATGGGTCACAGATTCATGTTCGTTGATGGAGTAAAAGCTGTGTCTGGGTCGTACAGGTCAGTGCGCATTACGTGTGTGAGAAAGAGGGAGAATGTGTCAGAAAAAGATTATCGCCTTGTGCTCCACCTGCTTTTGTAACTGCCAACTTGGCACGAGAGATAAATAAACAATGCCTTGTCGACATAGCAGACAAACAGGTTGTAAATGTATCCAATCTACCAGAGTAATAAATGCATAGAGTACCGTGCAGTTCCTAAGTGACTGGATCATTATACTTTTACGTTTGCAGTTATTGCTGATTACTTGGCTTCATTATGCTTGCAGTGTAGTGTAGTTTGTTTTGTGGTATCGTGGTGCAGTTTAAATAAGTCTGAATTTGCATTTTTTATTTGTTCATATTTGTTTTTTGTGCAGTTTCACTTGGATGGCCTCGCGTCTGGATAGGAATCTCATCACCGTGGTTACAGGCCAGGCTGTGGATGGCTTCGACCGACTGTTTCGCTTCCTCTATCTGTCCTCCAGTTCTGTTGACCTCCGGCAGACCATCACAGAGCCTGAACCTGAGCCGGAACCCCTCCCACAGCCCGCCCCTGTCATACCCCCTTCTGCTGACATTGCGAGGAAGTTGTACAACCCAAAATATGCCCTGGTTGCTTTGACCAACCCCGGCCCCACCACCTCTGTTAACCAAGAAAGCCCCAAAGAACCCCAAAATCCAGAGAACTCCAAGAAGAAGAGGCGAGGTAAGGCTAGTGAAGAATCGACAAAAGAATCTCCTCCTCTCCATCCTGGATTAATAAATCTAGAAAAAGCATGCTTAATTGCATACCTGCCCACATGGCCAGAACCTGACCCCCCCAGTGATGTCATAGGGTTCATTAATGTTCGGGATGCCAAAAAACCAACTCAAGTCCACTTGCAGCGTTCAGAGATGTTTGAAACCAGCCAGGCGATCAGGTTTAGCAGTCCGTTCAGCAGAACAAAGGAAACCAAGGAAGAAGTCGCCAAGCCCACACAGGCGACTCCTAAACAAGGGGAGGTGAATGCACTCCAACCAGCACAGGCTAAATCCATGGTTGATGATGCTGTAGAAAAAGCACAGCAAGCACAACTCAGTGATGTCACACATAACAAAGAGGCATCTGAACAGAAATCACCTGCATCTGAGGAAAAGTCTGACCTGCAGTCAGATGCCGCTAATTCTGTCAGCGCCAAGAATAAATTTGATTTAAGCACAACCACTAACCAAGAGGCAGGCCTTGATACTCCCCTCGGTGCACAAACATTTCCCCAATCCAGCAGCAAAGCACCCGCTTCTGACGAGGGGAAGATTTCCCACGCAGAACAACCCGTCTCATCAAACAGTCACGCTGAGACAGGCTCGCTCCCAGAATTAAACACAGAAAAGGAAGCAGAACCTACAAGTAGATTGAACACACAAAGTTCTGCTGTGCACAGGACACACACCCCAACACCAAACGGTGCACACACCCCTCAGATTCCCGACTCCCCAGAATTAAACACAGAACAAGATACGAAAGGAAAGACCGCACCACCACAGGTGGATTCACAAACACGAGCTGTTCACAAGCGACCGCAAATCTCTAGTGAAGTGGCTTCTAGCATCCAGACTCCAACTGTCCACAGTAACATTTCCACCTCCCTGGTTTCTGCCACACAGTCTAAAAATAACCACATTCCTATTACTACAATGCACTCAAGCACATCTTCTAGCGCTTCTGTTCCCTCCACCAGCTCCTCTGCCCTTCCTCCTCTTACTTCTTCCGTTACAACACCAAATCCACCCCTCCTTGCATCCTCTTCTTTGACCCCAGCTCCCCCTATCCCTAAACCTCGTACCATACAGATAGTTATGAGTGACAGCAGCACCAGCAATGGGCAGAAACTGCCAGAGATCCGTCTTGTTAGGAGGCCCGAGGCCAGCACAGGGCCACTCATGGCCCACAGTGCGTTTGATGTGGCAGCTGTTGAGCAGACATCTCTGGTAAAAGAGTGCCAAACTGTCCCTGAGCTGCAGGACGACAGTGCCAGTAAGGCAGGGGCACAAAAAGACACAGAGAACAGAGGGAATCCTGAAAAAACTCCAAAGCAAGAATCTAAAGAGACAAGTGTGGAAGCAGATGAGCAAGACGATGACGGAGCAGCACCCCAGACGGTCGCTGGAAGCGAGCTGCACAAGTCAGACGCTTTGATTAATGATGCACCAAAGGCAGCCGCACTGAAAATTCAAGAAATCATTCCAAAAGATGTTGACCTCGAAACTTCCGAAGATTGCAGGATTATTGGGAAGATGGATGCACGCTATGTAGCCACAGCGCAGGCAGATACAGCGAGCCCTGAAAGGACTCTGACAGGCTCTGAATCTGGTGATGTGTCAGACAAAAAAGGTGAAAATGTGACACAGTGCAGAACATTTCTCGCAAGAGTACATGAACCCCAGAGGATATCATTTTCTAAACCACAGGACATGGATCAGATGGAGGCTCTGAATTCTTCGACAGCGCCAGTGTTCTCGACCTCATATCTGCGACCTCATAACGGCGATGGCGCACAAACATCTGCTGCAGACACCCACAATCAGCAAGGTGAACAAGTAAGACTCACACATGTAGACAATGAGGTTAATATGCGAAATACTGCAAATCACAACACGCACAGCACCTTTCAAGAACAAACTTCTACAGGACGTGTTGGCACACACACGCCCGAAAAAGCCCTGCGTTTACACCTCACCGAAACACACCTGCCGGACTTCCGTTCACAAACACCTGTGCACCGATCACAGTCGCTTAAAGCACACACTCCCACTCCTGATGGATTTTCTCCACGCACGCCAGCCTTGGATTCTCTATCGCCAGACATTTTTGATGGTTATATCTCCTCACGAGAGGACTCCACTCTCTCCACCACCTCTGAAGAGTATTATGAATGTAGCGACTCGCTTTTTAACGAGCCTGTTTTTGACCACATGGCTTCTCGTGGCCAGGGGATGATAGAGGATCACATTAATTTCGCACACACAAATAGTCTAAATTCTCCCGCCACTGGCACCGGTCCTGCACACATAAATTACAGCTCAAGTGATGCTACATTAGGTACGGCACACAGTGAAACACAGACTTTGACTGGGGCCGCTAAAGTCCCCAGTTCTTCTTTACTTGGAAAAAAAGTGGAAACTAGGGAGGTAGAGAACAAGGCAAGTGAAGAAGAAGCAAGTGAAGAGGACGAACATGGGAGGAAACTGAGTGTGGCCGAGAGGAGGGAAGAGCAAGAATCCCAGGGGACAGAGATGAGAGGCAGTGAGGATACTAATAGAATAATGGAGCAAATTAAACGAGGCAAAGATTCAACTGAAACAGGAGGAAAAGACAAAGAGGTCCAAACGCCTACGAGAAAGGTGGCAAGGAGCCAGTCAGCTGCAGACAGACTGGTGGATGGAGGAATGACTGCAGGGGGGTCAAGTAAAGAGAGATCAAAGCCAAAGCGATCGTCCGCTGGTGACATTAAATCAACAGAGGGAGGGAGACCAGACAGAGAGGGGAGGGAGAACACTTCAAACCAGGTCGAAATAAGACCCAGGGGTACAGAGAGGAGAGCGAGCCCCCAGTCAAAGAGGCAGACAGAGGGACAGAAGGTATGAGCACTGGTCAGAATAACATTTAAAACCAACATGTTTCTTTAGTTTGCCAATCATATCCAAATGGGTATATGTACAACTGGATTTTGTTAAAAAACAAAAACATGACACTAATTAATTGAAATTAAGGTAACACATTTTTCCTTCTTTGACAACTTCATTTAAAAAAAACACAGTTTTTCAGTTGGTGACCTTGAGACACTTAGTTGCTGCTGTATATCCATCTTTTCCAGTCTCTGTGTTAATCTGAGCTAAGCAGCTGAAACTGTTTAGTATGCAAACATGAAAGTGGTGTCAATCTTTCATCGGAGCCTTGGTAAACATATCTGTATCCGCCAACATCCTTAGCCTCATGAAGAACCGCACCCATTGCATTGCCAGGGTTCATAATTGGATGCCCAAATGTATTTTACAACTAAATGAGGGCAAAATAAATGTTTTAGTAGATCCCAAGGCTTCACTCTGTGTTAACTTGCGTGACGGAAAAAATCCGAAGCATGCCAAAAATGTGGGTGTGATCTTAGCTTGTAGAAGCACATGCTCACTATCTCCAAGCCGGCCTTTTATCATCTTTAAAAACAACATTTGTACAACAGTTGTAGGTGCTTCCTGTCACAGTCTCAGCCTTTTCTGATGCTTTTATTTTTAATAGAAAGTTATGCACCTTTTCCTACTGTAACAATGCAGGTATTAAGAAAATATATGCATAATTATATTTCACCAAATCAAAGGAATAGCCCCAACAGTCAAACATTGACTTGGCGACAGCAGGAAAGAAAAACTCCCTTTTAACAGGGAGAAAACTCAAGCATAGCCAGGCTCAGGCAGGGGAAGCCATCTGGTGTGACAGGTTGGGGGTGAGGGGTGGTAGACAAGATAAAACACATGCTGTGGAAGAGAGCCATAATAAGAGATTAATAACTAATGATTAAATGCAGAGATGTGTTTAAACACATAGAATGAAAAGAAATAAGGGAAGAAGAATCACTCAGTGCGTCATAGGAAGCCCTCAGCAGTCTAGGCCTATTACAGTGTAACTAAGGGAGGATTCAGGGTCATCTGATCCAGCTGTAACTATAAGCTGTATCAAAGGGTGGGTGTCTTTTATATCCGAACTGGGAGTTTGTTCCACAGAAGTGGGGCCTGAAAGCTGACGGCAGTGCTGCAGGGAGAGTCTTAAATAAAACCAAAAAGTTTAAACATCCTTCTTATTTCTTCTTCTCTTCGCCTCCCAGTAAAATAATTTCTCACTGCTTGTAAAATCGATGAATGACAGCCTCTTTTCACTCTGTCGATGTGCTTACTGAATCTAGACCTCCTGGCATCGCTTGAATCACAGAGCAAATACTGAATGATTTCTAAATCATCTAGTTTTATGGTCTCACTCTACCACTTACTACAACTACTACTGCTACACCTGTGTGTTCTTTTAAAAAGAGACTCAAAGCGTATCTCTTTTTGCACGTGTGTGATCAATGGGGAAAATTTTCAGGATCAGTGTTATTTTTATTCCTATATTTTTCATCCTGCTGATCAAAATCCCTTTTTAAAGTGTAGAAGGCGATTGTGGCTCAAGAGTTGGCAGTTCGTCTTGTAATCGGAAGGTTGCCGGTTCGAGCCCCAGCTCCGACAGTCTCGGTCGTTGTGTCCGTGGGCAAGACACTTCACCTGTTACCCTACTGGTGGTGGTCAGAGGGCCCGGTGGCGCCAGTGTCTGGCAGCCTTGCCTCTGTCAGTGCGCCCCAGGGTGGCTGTGGCTACAATGTAGCTTGCCATCACCAGTGTGTGAATGTGTGTGTGAATGGGTGGATGACTGAATGTATAAAGCGCTTTGGGGTCCTTAGGGACTAAGTAAAGCGCTATACAAATACAGGCCATTTAATCTCTTATTTTAGAAGTTTTTGCCATGTGTGATGTCCTTTTTTTTCCTTCTGCCTTGAAGCTTGTTAAGTCTATGCCTGTCATATGAAATGTGCTATATAAAGAAACTTGACATGACTGGAGTTGGTAACAACTTGAAATAGTGCATTTATCAAAGTGTCTTTTTGTTCTTCACTGACAGTTTTTTATATTAAGGTTCATCAAAGTTTAGAAAAATTGAATGTGAAAGCTTTAATAACATACAGTATTGTGCTAAAGTCTTGAGCCACCCCTCATTTCTTTATGCTTGGGCAGGAAAAGTATATAAAGCAAAAACAGAGTTTATACAATTCTAATTTTGAACATTTTTTATATGAATGCATGTTTTTTCAACACAGTCTGAAGTCTGTTAGGCAGCCTTTCTGCAATTTCTTGAAGTAATCTTCAGGAATAGTTCTCCAGGCTTCTTTGGATGCTGGCTGCCTTTTCTTTTGTTCTGTCAAGATGATCCCATACTGCTTCAATAGCTTGAAGGTGTGAGCTCTGGGCTTTAATCAGGTATTCTTTTACTGCCTTGGTAGTGTGTTTTGGATCATTGTTATATTGTCATGCTAATAAAATGCTTTCCAGAAGGTAATGCATGGTGGATTTTTTTCTGCATTCATAAATTCCACCAGTAAGATCCCCACCAGCTAAAATTCAGATCCAAACCATGACAGTGCCTCCACCGTGTAGACTCACTGTTTTACCTTGCACCTCAGCTGGCTCATGGTGATTTAAACAAAATTTTCAAATTTGGATTCATCACTCTATAAGACCTGCTGACCCTGATTTCTCAGTCCAGTTATTATGTGATTTGTATATCTCAGCCCTTTCTCCCGGTTTCCCTTCTTTAAGAATGACTTCTTGACAGACACCTTTCCATTGAGGCCATTTCTGATGAGGCTTCAGTGAACAGTAGATCATTGAAGGCCCAGATGCTTCTCTCAGGCCCCCCCCCCCCCCGTTTCTGAAGGACATGACTTTCAGATACTGTTCCTCACACTGCACACCATATTCTTTTTTGGCTTATAGCTCTTTGGGAATTCCATCATTGTTAAACATGTGAAAAGTAGCCGTTGTTCAAAGAAGGACTCTTAAAGCCTCAAGAACTATTGCTCAAGATCACTTAAAAAAGTTAAAAAAAAAAAAGTAACAAAATCAGGGTTGGATCAAGAGTTTTGCGCAGTACTGTATATAATTTAAGTCCTATTTTATTCATTGTTTAACTTTAATGTATTAATGCATTTGTTCCTGTGTTTGTGTGTTGATCCATGAACCTTTCACCAGCAGAGCATCACTAACACAACAGCACAACCATGCTTTGTTCATTATTGAAGAAGGATGCCTCGTGCGAATAAAGGTGGCATATTTATAATGACGTGCCGTGCGTGTTCGCACTGATAGAGTATTTAAAGGAGTCTAAAAGATGAATAGGTTTCACATTTATTGGTGTTTAACTCACTCACTCTTGCCCCGAATCCACTGCCTTTCATCTCAGAGTACTCAGTCTGAGTCAGTGAGGTGTTGTTTGCATGTTTTAACTTATTTCAGTCATGTAATATTAATGAACGTGAAAATAACACAGACACTTTGCACCCTCTCTTTTCCATTTGCAGCAAAGCTTATATGTCGCTTGCTAATGCGTGTGTGAGTGTAAGGATCCTACACTGCATTATAGATAAGTTGCCCCACATATAATAGAATAAATATGAGAAACTGTTGTCTGCAGAAGTGTTACACACACCCTGAGTCAGACATCTCCTCTGTCTTTCTTTTTTCTGCAGCTTTCACACTCTTCTCCCAAACCTCAAAAAAAGAGGGTCCAACGTAGTCCGAATTACTTTGATAATATGTCATCTCTTCACAAAACGTCAACCAGACCACCGCAACCACTGGCGACGGGTACTGTGGGATCTACAGCCGGACGGAAACAGGTCTCCCAAAGCCAGCAGAGCCAGAATCCAGCAGCACAGAACCAAACTCCTTACCCAAACTCCTTACTCCATATGAACCCACAGATCCAGCTCAGTACTCTGTCTCACAACCAGACAGCATCCGGACCGGAAGTGCAGGACGGGAGGACTCCATTTAACTTGAGTTTCAGCCGGCTGTACAACCTTAAGGGGATGAATGGCAAAGTGAACAAGACTCCAGCACACAGTAAAAGAGGCAGCGTGGCCCCTCCAGCACAGGAGAGTAAAACCACCAGCTAACATGGTCACTGGTCATCACGTCTTTTTAATGTTACTGCGTCAGGCGAAATCACCACTGGGCCAATGTTTATATACCAAAACATGTTGTTACCTCTTTCTTGACTCCTCGTGTTGTATGACTAATTTTTCATGTCTGCATTTAAACACGTGGAGATTTATTTTTCATATTTAAATCCAGCTGCCTGCCAAGTTTACAGCGAGCTTTCTTCCCCGGGAGGTCATGACTTCAGGTGCAATAAAAAGACTGGACCAGAGTTTGGATACATTTTTAATAACTCGGATAAGGAAACTGAAATAGTGTGTTTTCATTCTCCAACCTCGGGCGTCAGTGAAAAACGGAAAACAAACAAAACAAAAACTCTTACATTAATCAGCTCTTTGACTTACTGTATTTAAACATGCTGCACATATACAGTGGATAAAGCGAAAAGAAAAACAATATATTATTGGCATTACTGGATGACTCCCATATGTTTTTGTGGATTGACGTACGGCTTTAATATCGTATTTTCTATTTTTTTTTTTTAATTTTTGCTGTTTGATTAATGGGGATTGATAAAAAAGTACGTTAATAGTGTTTAAAACTGGTCCCATCACATTTTTCTTTTTATTAAAATGTACACACCTAACTGCATTTACATAGGACTATATTATATACTATATTAAAGCACAGGCTGCCTCGTTCCGGCTGTTATCTAACATTACTTTACATTTAATAAAGAAAACGTTCAGCATTTTGTGACTTTTTTTTTTACAGCAATCTGGAGCATTTGTCCTGAATTTGTAATATATTTTTTCTCCTCTGTATATCTGTACATTCAAAAAGGGGGTGCATGTTAAAAAAATGAAAACAGAATTGTAATTTTATTTAGGTCACTTGGTATTGTTACACTGAAGGGCTAAAGAGCAGTTTTCTTTTTTCACATCAAATGTATTTTTTTAGATTCTTAATATTTTTGTCCTGGAAGTGACCGTGCCAACAGACTTGCTACCTCTGAAGACAGATAAAGATGTTCTGAAGAATTGCTGCAGGAATGCACCAGATAGTGCACAGGTTTTTCCAAATGAGAGTGGAAATGTGCAGGGTGACCAAGATGCTAAAAATCACAAATATCATATGTCGTTTGATGGTAAAAATAAATAAATAAAATAAATAAAGAAGCATCTTCTGTCTGCAATGTTATAGTTAATGGACAATGCATTTTTAATGAATGTGCAGCATGTTTATGCCTTTGCCAAAGATTTTGTATTTAACTGTTAAGTGCCCACATTGCTGTGTTTGTAGTGGATTTAGATAGATTTAAGATGAATTCAGCTCTTTTGAATCCACTGCAGACAGGTAGACATCTGCAAGCATGACTTCAGAGCTCACTTCATGTGAGCTTACACATATGGTCATGAGCTGTCACCACATTTCTGACTTTAAATTAGATTCAGATTTGCAGCAAGGGTTGAATTATGCGAATAAAGAGAGGAAAATAAAGCTCTGTGTCTTTAAATGGCTGGAAAAAAAATGAATATCCTTTCTGAGCAACAGCGGACGATGACATACTAACGTCTTATAATTAAACATGTTTGTTAAAAATGTTTCACTTGATAGGAAACTATCACTGATGCACGTAACATGAAGTACAGATACATTAAGAAATGAAAGACTAAATAGATGATAGTTTAGGTCGGGGCTTTGGGAAGGCCATTCCAGCACATTAACGTTAGCCTACTTTATCCAGCCCAAAACCAGTTTTGCTGTGTGTTTGGATTGTCCTGTTGGAACACCCAGGTGAGTCCAAGTTTCAACCGTCTAGCTGTTGATTTGAGGTGAAGTTGAATAAATTGGAGGAAGCCCTGCTTCTTCATTATTCTATCCACTTTGTACAACGTACCAGTATCACTGGGAGCACAACAGCCACAAACATGATGATACCTCCACCATGCTCGACAGCTGCTACGGTGTTCTTAGGTTTGAAAACCTCACTTTTACTCCCCCACACACACTTCTTGTCATTGTTTACAAATACCTCAATCTTTGTCTTGTCTGACTAAAGAATTTTCTCTAAATAACATTTGGGTTGTCCAAGTGAACAGCTTCAGAAAATTACAGTCAAGCTTGAAGGTTCTGATTTTGGAGCAATGGCTTCTTTTTTGGTCAACAACCTTGCAGTTGTTTGTGAGATAACACTTATTTCACTCTCTATGGCGACATTGGTGTTCCAGCTGTTTACAGTTCATGGCCACCAAGGCTCAACCCGAGCCTTGGTGGTTCCTGGGTTGCTTCCAATTTCATCTCATCTGTGGGTGACAGTTTGGATCTTCTTCTACACCTTGTCAAAGTTTTTGTCAATTAATCAGATTGGCAACAAAGTAAAGGAAGTTATGTGAGTTATGAAAATCCGTTGTGAAATATGTGTGTGTGTTTTAATGTATGAAATGTGAGGCATGTAATTTAAGTCTTCTTTCCGTTAAAGGCATACAATGATCCATGACACTGCTCTGCATGTTTTAGGTAAGAAGAGGAAGGGAAAGTGACAAGAGACGTCTATTGCAGTTGTGCAAACACGCTAACACATTCCTACACTAGGTTTCACATGCTACAAGTCATTCTGGAGGTCAGGTGTGAGAAATCCTGGGTGTGGCTTGTCTCCACGCATTTGTTGAATCATATTTTCACTTAAGAAAACATTGTTTGCTAAGCATGTGGCTCATAGAAAAATATAGGATTAGATGATTATATGTATGCAATAAAGTGTAATTACACAGTATTTTGGAATAGTACTTTTGTCCTGTCAGATCATGTAAGGTTAATATGGTCTATATGCAAGTTTTAGCAACATTACAAAAACCATAAAAGAAAATAATCCATAATTTCGATATGCAATATGCCTTAAAAATGTTTTCTGGGTCATGCATCCAAACTTAACGAGTCAGGTGGTCAAAACCCATGTGACAAGAGGCGAATGTGAATGTCTTCCACGTGCCACTTGTGTTGTTGTGCATGTGACCACAGTGCTCTTGAAACTTGATGCATCTACAGTCATGAAGTTTTTACAGACCTGCAGACCTGTGAAAAAATAAGGGCATCACATCATTTCAAAAGCTTGCAGAACCACCTTCAGCAGCAATAACCTAGACTAATCAGTTTATATGTGACTATCAGTCTCTCCGATCGTTGTGGAGAAATTTTGGGCCAGTTCATGAAGTTTGCAGGCATTAGTTTATCTACATCTACAAGTCCTGCTGCAGCACTTCAATCAGGGTGAGGTCCGGACTTGAGGTCTGGGGCATTGCAACACCATGATTCTTATCTTTCTCACTTATTCTGCTCTAGATTTGCTGCTGTGTTTGGATGACTGGATGAGTTTGGACTGATGTCGCATAGATGGCCTCACATTTGACTCAAGAATTCTTCGCTAGCCAAAGGACTTCATGGTTGACACAGTGACTGCATGCTGCCCATGTCCTGTGGCTACATAAACGCCCAAATCATCACCAGTTTTTGTTCAAAGTGAGGAAAAAAAACCCCAACAAAACACAAACAGGACAAAAACAAATACTTCCTGGCTGATAAACCTACAACTTAAAACAGGACCACTATCTCTTGGTGGCTAGGCGCCCAGGCACCAGAAGCCAAAACACACCTTATGCATAATGGCAATACGCAGTTGGAATGTGATAAAACAGCATTATATAATGCTCTAGGATAAGAATGTGTTTCAATTAAACATGCCATAAGCTTGCAAATAGCATCTTTTATGTTATCTACTTGTGATGCTAGATGACCTGATCCTGAGTTTGTGTTCACTGCTTGTTGCTATTTCGACTAAAGCCAGAAAATTAGGATCTAAGCAAGTGGGTGGATTCGGGATTTGGATGGTTCAGACATGCAGCAACCCCAAGGGGAACGAAACAGAAGAAAAATGCATCAGTGACGTGAATGTGTGCCAGATACATAACCTATATTGTCAGTAAGCTGTGCAGTGTTAACTGGGATCAGCACCTACGCATAAGACTTATTCATTACCTCTCTGCCCAGCTCAAAAATAATCCAGATCTTTTTGTTTAGTGAGACACACTCACACACACACACACACACACACACACACACACACACACACACACACACACACACACACACCCTCAAACATGCAACAGCACTGTCATGATGATGGTTTTGTTTTTGTAGATGAGTGTAAGATTGGGATGGCTCAGTCCCAGAATAGCACACCATGCACAATGAAACACACACACGCACAATTTAAATAGAAACCATCCACTCTCCTCTTGGCTATTTATATGGAGATGAGAGCCTTGAATACATGGTGAACATGCACGCACACAGGCGCGCGCAAGAGCGTAGAAGTCAGCGTAACATCATCCATTCAGCTGATCGCTCCAAGCTCATCATAGATGAAAATGCCAGATTTACTCTCAGAGGTTGCAACACAGAGAAGAATGACACAATGGGCTCTCTCTCTCTCACACACAAACAGACACACACTGATTCAAAACTGTTTTAGGTCACTGCTTTGTGTACAGCCCTTTGGGCCCTTTAGCTGCCAAGTGTCCCACTCACACACACACAAATGTAAGCATTGTTTGCACTGCTGTACAGATGCACAGGTCTGAGAGTCTTGTGTCTGTGGGCATGGTAAGGTGCAGGTGACCTGGGGATTAATTCGAGACATCCTTTGATGCCAAAAGTTTCTGACACTTGACATGAGTAATTCTGTAATTAGTGCCTTTTCATGCTCAGCCCATCCTCTGTGTAATGAAGTGTCCCTTTAGCCAGTTTGGACTCGACTGTGGACACACGTGTCATTTAATGATGTAAGCTTCAGTTTTTCTGGGTGTCTCTGTTTAACTCTGGAATCAGCTGTGTGAATGAACAGGAAAGTAATGCTCTGGTTCTTTAAATAGTTGGAAAAATGTTCATATCATCCTTTCTGAGCAACAGCGGATGATGACATACTAATGTCTGATAGTGAAATATGTTTGCTGAAAATGTTTCACTTCATTGAACCTATCAGTGATACACGTAATACAAAGTACTGACACATTAAGAAATAAAAGGCTGTGCAGATAGCAGTTGTGGTGAGACATTTGCATCCACTCATCGGGGCTTTTAATGGTTCCTCTGAACTGCTCTTTTCCGATGGTGGGATGATTGTACAACATACATCTTTAATGACTTTAAAAACCGAGAACACGGTGCACAGGTTTGAATTTATTTTGGATTTTCGAATCCACACAGTGAAGTTAATTGAATCCACACAGGGTAAAAAGTATACATGGATTCAAATATGTACATATACCCCACTAATATTTGATTAAATGTCGTTTAGCAAGTTGCACCTCAATCAGATGCTTTTGGTAGCTATCGACAAGCTTCTGCCAAAGCTCTGTCTGGATATTTAACCACTCTTCTTGGTACAATTGGTAGAGTTAATTTGAATCGGTTGTTTCCTGGCATGAATCTGGCTTTCAAGCATAGTCCTCAAGGTCAGGGCTTTGTGAAGACTATTCCAGAAGCTTAATGTTAGCCTGCTTTATCCATTCAAAAACCAGTTTGTGTGTTTAGGATCATTGTCTTACTGGAGCACCCAACTGTGTCCAGTTTCACCCGTCTAGCTGTTGATTTAAGGTGAAGTTGTATAATTTTTGGCTGTAGTCTTCTTTTTTCTTTATTCTAGCCACTTTATGCAATGTACCAGTAGCACTGGCAGCAAAACAGCCACAAGCATGATGCTACCACCATTATGATGCTACCACCTGGGTTATTCCTGAACATCCACAACAAGTGATGACACATCTGAATAACTTTTACTTGTGTGCAGTTGTTCGAAGTGATGATCTCAGAGTCTGCAGTTGGTGAAAAATGGCTCCAAGAGACTTTCCCAACATGTGTAGATTTAAAATTCTCCCTCTTAGATCTTAACTTAGTTCTTTAGTTTCCCATTGTTCTGAGTGTTGGTCAAATTGATGAGTGCTGTCAAACAAATCCCCTTTTCACTAATTTGAGTCTATATGTACACTTTTGACCATGGGTGGATGAGAGAAAATCCTAAATAAATTCCAATTGTACACCCAGTTCTTGTTTTTGAAGTCATTAAAGATGTGTGCTGTACAGTCATTCCACCCTGGAAAAAGAGCAAGTAAAAGAAATAATTAAAAGCCCACAATTACAATGACCATCATGCCAATGACGACTGGCTGCAAACTATATGACTTATTTGTTTTCTGCATTCACCAGCTAAATCACAGCCTAAACCAACTAAATTATAAAGATTTAAATGTACCCCTAGAGAGACACCCTGCAGTGGATTAATATTCTCTATAAGCAGCAAATTCTAATAAAAATGTCTAATTTTAAAGTGTCTCTGCAGTCACAGCTATTGAACATTTGTAGATTTAGTGAGAATATAGGTGTGATTGTGCTCAGTTCTTTGAAGCAGCATCAAAAATAGCGGTAGCAGCTTGCAGGAGCTGCAGGGCTCATCCCATCACACAATTGTTTAGCTGCCCAGTAGTTTTATCACCTGACTTCAGTTTGACTACTTTCCTTAGGGAGGGAGCAGCAGGTATAAAACACCACGGACTCAGACGCTGAATGCACAGACTTCATTAAACGCAACTCTCTCGTGTTCTCTTGTACTCTGGGGGCCCTACAGTTTATAGTATCAGCTGACACTGTGCTGCAGAAAGTATCTGGCACAGGATCAGACTACCTACTTGGGTAGAAAAGAAAAAAGACAATCCCTGCAAACAAAGACAGAGTCAGTCCTTTACAAAATAAGATGCACCTCACCCAGATGAATTATGTGTCTGGATCCTCCGGGAGGAAGGGTGTGTTACATACTTCACGGGGCAATCAGGTGCATGGACTTGTTTATGAAGTTTTAAAGATCACAACCTTGTTCCAGTTCGTTTTCATTGTTGGTTTAATGTATCATAGTTAATCAGCTAACCTGCTTTCTATTATATGCAGAAGGGGAAATACCATTAAACTGTTGATTCTGTCTAAGACCAAAAGAGGCATTCACAGTCATGCAAATATGCACTCCTGTTGGAAACTAAGTCCAAGCGCTTCCTGGAATTGAGAGGGTAAGCAATAGCTTGGTGCAGCTAATCATAGGCACTTGAATAACTGACAATCAGAAAGTGTGAGCACCTCTACAAAAGCTTGGCTGAAACTGGGTCATGTAAGAGGACATTGATCCCAGGCACAGCAGCAAATCTACAACAGAATGGATGAAACTGTTGCAATGACCCAGTCAAAGTCCTGACCTCAACCTGATTGAAATGCTGTGATGGGACCTTAAGAGAGCTCTGATAAATAAAAGCTGCAAACGATGAACTGGAGCAATACTGTAAAGAAGACTGGGCCAAAATCCCTCCACAGTAATGTAAGAGACTGATAAAATCACACAGTAATTGCTTAAGTTGGTTCAAGCTTTTGAATCATGGCGCTGTACTTACTTTTCACAGGTCTGCAGAGAGTCTTTTTCACATCACTGTACATTCATAAGACCCACTGCATGTAAACATTAACTGTAACTTTCCTTTGTGAAATCATGGGCTGAGTTCCAATTGTCCACTAGTTCCCTCATTCATCCACTCACAGTATTAGCCACATTTTAAACTAACTCAGGAGCTAAGGACCAGTGTCACTGTAGACACTGGTTTGATGGAATGCTTCTATGTAATTATGTACAGCATAAACCACAGCAAAGCATTTGCAACATATTCAATGCCACAGAAGTTATTATTGGAAAAGTATACTTTATGCTTGACAAATATCTCTCTATAAACTTTTTTTAAAAATTACTTTATTTACAACATACTTCAGCTGAACTACATCCACCTTCAAAAGGATGATGGAAGCTAGTCATCAGGCCCTTCAGTCAGTTTACTATTTTTTCACACCTGACTGTAAAACAGCAACCTCATTAGTCAATGACATACCTGAGCAAACCCTTGGCAATCCTCTTTTCTGACTCTTAGAATGACCAAAATGTATTAAATGGACTTACTAATTTAGTCTGTATGATCAGAAATGAGTTGTCACAGCTGTCTGGACAGAGGGCTGATTTCTATAGAACTAGAAGTCTCTTTGTAACCACAGGTATTGCCCCCTGCTGGCCATTTAAGGGAATCTAGGTTTAAGTCTTTTCCTCATAAAGACAATTTTTGGCAAACTCTCCAGTACCCTTAACGATGCGTTTTGACACATCAGTATATTTTAATAAAGATGCATGAGGACCATCAGAATAGTTTCCCGGGTTTTCTGCCTAACTACCAACCTAGTTAATGACGGTGGTCTCTGCATAGGTAGAGGCCACCCTCATTAACTTGATGCACACACAGTCCATTTGTTTCACAAAATGTTGTTTTACAAAATGACCACTCAGTTCAGAAAAAAGCTTTAAGAGTTAATCCTAAGCTTTCAAGAGGGTAGGCAGTTAAAACGACTGACTAAGCGCTTCCACTCTTCAGACCTACAAACTACATCCATCTTTGTATTCTGAAAGGACTTTGAGATGGTCTTAAAACATAAATTGTCTTAAAACATTGTATAAAACATAAAGTCCCCTTTGTAAATGTTGGTTATTCTAAGCGCAAGAAGGAAGGATATCCAGGATATTTACTAGCTACAAAGCTGTTAGCTTCGTAGCTGCTAGCTTTGAGTTACCTCGATTTTAACACAACAGGTTTTTGGTACTGTGCCTAAAATAAAGTCTAAAGACATGTTCTCATTTCACTCTACAACATGCAATATCTAAGTTAGAAAATTATAATCTTATATTTTGAAGCTTTTTATGTGTCCTATAAGAGGGGTAATATGACGACAGTTAGCTTAGCAGTTGTAGTGTTTTGACAGTCTTTGTAAAGAGTGTCTTCTCTGTATCTGATGCTTATTCTCTGCCATAATAGAAAAGTCCATTAAAATTCCAACTCAGGTTTCTGTCAAAGGAGCTATGGCGACAAAATTAGGTCTTCCATGGTGCACTTAATTGATTTTCTTTACATTTTAATGACATCATAACCCTCTCTCCTAAATGTAGACAGCTTTACACACCTTTCTTTTATTGTGGTCTATGGGGAAAAACAGTCTTTGGGTTTCAGAGGATGACTACAAAAACCTCTAAGGTGTGTGAGTGATGTCTGCATTTAACTTGTACAGTAGAAGGTCTTGCTATTAACAGCTGTCATTTTTCTTAGTTTGGTCTGGGCTGAATCAACCACTAAAGGTGGAAGAAGAAGAAAAAAAAGTCCCACAAGACATATATGCAAGTTCAAACTTTAGTCACAGTCTCACACTGAATGTCCCTCGCAGCAAACCTTTGATTTTTGGATCTGTTGAGCCCGAGTAGCAGGGGGAGTAAATATATAATAAAAAGCTCGAGGTCACACAGACCCACCCACACATGCCATTCTGTGGCTCACTCCTTCCTATGGCACGCAGCTGGTTGTTAGAGTGACATTTAATTAATCTTGTCAGAGAAGGTTAAGAAAAAGAAGAGACAAGGGAGAGAACAAAATTGAAGAAAGGCAGGGGGAGAGATTTTGTAAAGCGCTCCATTTGCCTCTTGAAAAACAATTAACTTCACTAAAGCGATTTATCTGGGCTTCACGCCGCAGACAATTGGTTGTAGCCGAACTTTTACTTCACTAAATCCAGAGTGTGTTTGCATACCAGGGATGAAGGCTAAACGTCACAAGATAAGCTAGGTGTCGCTGGAAATCTACACAATGTTTTAGCAGGATATGCACCCATCCAATCCTCGGTCTCTGTTTTAAGTCCACAGGGTGAAATGAACTCTGAGCAAACAATTTAACCTTTACCATAGTTCGCAGGAGGCAATGTGTTGTATGTACAAATGTGATTATGTTATAGGCTGAATCAGGAAATATAGATCGATATCTGCACAGGTTTCCTTGCAAATGTATATGCATTATAAGAGGAATTCATGGAGGTTATATGAGAGTATTTTACGAGAGCACTTTTTCTCAGAGGCACTAAAGAGCAATAAGAGGTTTTTTCTTTTTACTGCCCAACACTACAAAATGAGTGTAACACTATATCTGCAGCAGGCGAGAAGGTCATTGATTAACTCATCAGGGTCCAAGTTTTCTGCCTTTCAAAGTCATTTTCCATTATATCTTTTCCCTGTGCAGTTGAACATCTGAAGACATTCAAGTCTGGAGGTCACGGTAGACAAATGATTATCATGAAGCTATATTTATCTTACAGTGATTGTGAAGTCTTGCATTAAAAGTGTATATAGCTGAAAGTCTACCACATTTATATTTTTACATATTTCACACAGAGGTGACCTTCACTGAGACTCGTTTTGGGTGTTTGTGGCTGTCAGATTTCTGTCAGAGCGTGCACTGAGCAACACAGCTGATGCAAACACAGGACACACAGCAATCGTCTGTGGCTTCCTGTGGAACAATGTTGCTCTGCACTCTTTTTAAAAGCTGCTCAGGACGGCTAGATCGAACACATGCACACACACACACAGGTGATCCAAAAGTCTACATTCTCCAGCCTCATGTAGAAAACTATGAGACTACATTGCCATCTGCAGGTTTTCAAGTTTAATGACCTTGTTGACCAACCATTTTGCATCTCATCAGGAGCCCTTCTAGGCACTGTAGATCTACAACCTGCAGAATATGTGAGTGTTTAAATAAACATTATAGTGCAAAACTGCACTTAATATGTTGTCATAAAGAGAACTCACTGTAGTACAAAGATAGAAATTAAGAGTCATTTAAGACACAGCCTCTGTCTCCCTCTGGTGCAGGAAAAGAGGAGGTGCATCTCTGCTCAGCTACTGTATCCACAAGTGTTTAAAAAGCCATCTCTAGACCCAGCGGGCCTAGCTAATTATAGGCCAATCTCTCACCTTCCTTTCATATCAAAAAATTTTGAAAGAGTAATTGTCAAACAGCTAACAGATCATCGGCAGAGGAATGGCTTATTTGAGGCGTTTCAGTCAGATTTCAGAGCTCATCACAGCACAGAAACAGTTTTAGTGAAGGTTACAAATGATCTTCTTATGGCCTCTGACAGTGGACTCATCTCTGTGCTTGTCCTGCTAGACCGCAGGTACTGCACTGCAGTGGTTTGCGTCATATCTATCTAATAAACTCCAATTTGTTCATGTAAATGGAGAGTCCTCTTCACACACTAAGATAAATTATGGAGTTCCACAGGGTTCAGCACTAGGACCAATTCTGTTTACTTTAAACATGCTTCCCTTATCAGAAGAAGGCATACCATACATTTTCACTGCTATGCAGATGACACCCAACTTTATCTGTCCATGAAGCTAGATAACACACACCAATTAGTTAAACTACAGGAATGTCTTAAAGACATAAAGACCTGGATGGCCGCTAACTTTCTGCTTCTTAATTCAGATAAAACTGAGGTTATTGTACTCAGCCCTGAAAATCTGGGAAATATGGTATCTAACCAGATTCTTACTCTGGATGGGATTACCTTGGAACCTTGGAGTAATTTTTGACCAGGACATGTGTTACACCCCTGAAAACAGGGGGAAAAGAATCACGAGAGTGATTATGACTTGCGTCTCTCATGCAGTCGTTTATTGCAGTGCAAATTCATTCATTCGTTTTTTTTATTCATTTATTTGTTCATTTCAGGCACAACAAAATACATATATTGAACATAAAGTGCACAAAACAAAAAAATAAAAATTACCTGAAAAGGAGTGGGACGAAAAAAACTTATTAAATCCCACCCCTATACTCACTCATCAACAAAAAACAATAAGCTTCCCGCAGCTACGCCCATCGTTGCAAACCAAACAAACCCATCAACAGCCCCGGGCACATGCAAGCATCTCAACGGCAGCTCGCAAACAACAAATAGAACCTTCATAACTGAATACAGAATATATTAATTATAAATTGCGTTACCACAGGTAACAGGCAATAATAATTACATAGTAACAAACACACATACATATACATACATACATATATATCTACACACACATGTACATATATGTACATACATACGCACACACTTTTTTTTTTTTTTTTTTGGAATCCATACCAGCAATGGTAAGAGAACAGACATTACAGAGCACACTAAAACCATCATTGAGTATACTGTGACCAGACCAACTGTTTGTAGAGGAATTTAAATCTATGAATATTTTTGCATTGTTTCAGTTGTAAACTCAGACTGTTCCAGATTTTCACACCACATACAGACACACAAAAACCTTTACGGGTTGTTCGAGTTCTGGGTAATTTGAATTCTCCGAAGCCTCTCACATTATAAGCCCTTTCTCGAATTTCAAATATAGTTTGTAAATTTGCAGGTAGAAGTTTATTAAAGGCTTTGTATAAGATTATGGATGTATTGTAATTAACCAGATCCTGGAACTTAAGTAACTTTGCCTGAAGAAAGAGTTTGTGAGTATGATCTAGATAACCAGCCTTGTGAATAATACGCAGTGCTCGTTTCTGTACTGTGACTAATGGATTGGTTGTATTTTTATATGTGTTTCCCCACACTTCCACACAATATGTAAAATATGGAAGAACCAGGGTACAGTACAGAGTACGAAGTGCATCTTTATCAAGGTATGGTTTCACTTTGTTCAAAACTGCGAGGCTTCTGGAAATTTTGGTTTTTATGTGTCTGACGTGGGGTTTCCATGAAATTTTGTTATCAATTACGACTCCCAAAAATTTGTTTTCACTCACATTATCAATTGGTACACCTTCAATGATAATTGGTAATTCTATATTATATTTTAAATTACCAAAAAACATTGCTTTAGTTTTATTTATATTTAATGATAATTTATTTATATCCATCCATTTTTTTTATTAATTTTAGCTCCCTGTTTACGGTCATTACAAGATCAGTATAATCATCGCTACTGAAAAATATGTTGGTGTCATCTGCGAACAGTATGAGTTTAAGTACTTGAGAAACATCAAAAATATCATTTATATATACATTGAAAAGTTTTGGTCCCAACACTGACCCTTGGGGAACACCACATGTAATACCAAGTTTCTCTGAATGGTAATGCCCTATGCTAACATATTGTTCCCGACCCGTTAGGTAACTTTTTAACCAGTTACCAGCTTTCCCTCGACTATATCTTTCCAATTTATCCAATAAAATTGAGTGATTGATTGTGTCGAAGGCCTTTTTGAGATCAACAAAAATACCAACTGCGTATTTATTTTTATCCAGTGCATTAGTAATTTCTTCTACTGCCTCAATTATCGCCATTGAAGTGGTTCTTTGCGTTCTGAAACCATACTGACCAACATTTATTATTTGATGTTTTTCAAGGAATTTTTCTAATCTTGAATTAAAAAGTTTTTCTAAAATTTTTGAGAATTGAGGCAGTAGAGAAATAGGCCTATAATTGGTAAAACTGTGTTTGTCATTACTTTTGTATAGTGGTATTACTTTCGCAATTTTCATTTTTTTTGGAAAACAACCGGACTGAAATGATAAATTACAGACATATGTTAAGGGACTAGCAATATTCAGAACAACCTGTTTAACTACAGACATATTTATGTCATGATAATCCATTGAAGACTTACTTTTACATTTTAATGTGATATTTATTACTTCTTGCTCATTTGTAGCTGAGAGGAACAGTGAAAAGGGATTTGATTTTATATTACTGATATTTTCATTTTTTTGACACGGGATGTCCGCTGCTAGTTCAGGGCCAACATTTATAAAAAATTTATTGAACCCATCAACAATGTTACTCATGTTGTGATTTTCACCATTTGCATCAATGAAATATTCAGGATATGATGTTCCAGAAGATCCTTGTTTAATTAAGTTATTTAACACATCCCAAGTTCCTTTTATATTGTTTTTATTTTCATATAATCTTCTTCTATAATAAAGTTGTTTACTCGTTCTTATAATATCAGTCAATTTATTTCTATATTCTTTATATCTTTGTTCCACTTCTTTTGTTTTTACTTTGATGAACTGTTTATACAGATTGTTTTTCTTTTTGCAAGCATTGATAATTCCTTTTGTGAGCCAAGGACTTTTTATCTTTTTTTTCTTTGTCTTATGTTCGTTTACAGGACAATGTTTATTGTACAACGTAGTGAAAATATCTAGGAAATTGTCATAAGCCTTGTCCACATCTGACTCTTCATACACCGAACTCCAATCTTGTTGTGCTAAATCGAAATTGAAGGCATGAATTGCTTCTTCATTTATTGTTCGCTTTGCTATCGTAATCTTGGTATCTATTTTTTTTAAATCACAGTCACACAAAGTAAAAACTGGTAAGTGGTCAGTTATGTCACAGACAAGCAGGCCACTATTAATTTGGAAATCCATGACATTAGTAAAAATGTTGTCAATAATAGTGGCGCTATGTGATGTTATTCTGCTTGGCTTTGTTATTGTTGGATATAGTGATAAGCTGTACATCGTGTCAGTAAAGTCATCAATGGCTTTTAACCTTGTTGGGTTTAGCAAATCAATATTAAAATCACAACAGATGAATAGTAATTTTTGGTTCACCGAAGCAAACATTTTTTCTATCCATTCATTAAAAGTGTCAATACTTGAACTGGGTGTCCGATATATACAACTTATTATAACATTTCTCTTTTTTTCATTCATGATCTCAATAGTCAAACATTCCAAAATTCCATCAATAGCCATAGACATAGTTGTTACAACATTATATTTTATAGAGTTATGAACATATATAGCAACCCCGCCGCCCGCCTTATTTAATCTATTCATGTATTTTAAATCGTATCCATTCCAACAGAAATCTATTCCTTTATCAACATTGAACCAAGTTTCAGTGATGGCTATAACACTAAAGGGGCGAGAAAATTGTTGCAAGTAGTCCTTAATGAAATCAAAATTAGAGTACATACTTCTGCTGTTAAAGTGAATTAATGAGAGCTTCCCGTCTAGGTTGATTTTTTTTTCCATATTGTTCCTGTGTGAAATAATTACAATTTTTAACAAAAGAAGAGAGAAAATTACTTTCAGAATCTATTTCTGGGTCTATTATATTATGCTCCTTATATTCACAATCTAGATCAATTACTTTCTGTTGGAGAATTGATTTCAACGTGTCCATGTCATTTCCTGGTGTAATTAGAGATGTTGGTGTATTTATCATCTTTGATTGTCATTAGAGTTATATATTACCTCGATACATTAGTGTCAGTTGTACTTGTCCAGATCCTCCATGTTCCTCACTATCAGTACTTTTGCCTCTTCTGGTGTCCCGTTTAGCTTAATGAAAATCTTGCAGTTTGTTACCCATGTATGTTGTATTTTACCGTTCTTCTTCAGTTGCCTTGCCTTCCTCGCGATGTCTGCGTTTTTTCGTGTCAGATGCTCATTAATGAAAACGTCCGTGCCTTTCAGTTTGCGTCCTTGTTTCAGCAGTGCGACCTTGTTCTTCCGATTGACGAATCTCATAATGACGGCCGGCGGTCTGTCGCTCCTCCGAGCAGTGGGTGACATGCTTCTACGTGCTCCAGGTCCATCTCTATCCCCTTGCTTTGGAGGAAGGACGCCACCTGTTGCTCCACCGAGCGGGTCTCCCCGTCGCTGGGCTCCCCGTCGCTGGGCTCCCCGACGTTCCCGGCCACCGCGCGCGCGTACGAGCGCGGCTTGATTTTAATACCGCTGATGACCACGTCGTTCGTACGGGTGTACTGCTCCAGCTCATCCACCCGCCGCTCGAGATCCATGATTCGTCTGTCCTTCTCGGCATTTTGGAGGCGTAGCTGTTTTACCTCCTCCAGAAGCCCCAGAAGCAGCTCCTGCTGCGCCCTGACTGCGGCCACGTCTCCGCACAGCGCTCCGAGGGAGGTTTTTATGTCCTCGACCTCCTCTGGTGTTGGGCCTTTCTTGGGTGGCATACTGTCTTTAGTTTGTGTTACTCGTGAAACTCCGATAAAATATTTGTCTTAACCAGCCTTTCCAGTCCAGGGGTCCTTTCTTCTTTTATTTAACTGGCGAGCTAGCAGCTGCTGGTAGCTAATGCTACCGTAAACTTGCTAGCTATCTCCCGATTAGGGAGCACAGCCCGAAACACTCCGGTCGATAGGACATTAACCCACACCCACAATCACCCTGTGATTGAACAGAAACGTTTCACATTCTGTACTGCTTAATGTCACATGGTGGAAGAAAAACACTAAATAATAAACCAAAATACTAAAGTGCTTACTATATATGCCAGAACAGGTTTCCTGACAAAATGGCTGACAATAGCGGCGTTTTTAGCTCCTGCCGTTATCTTACCGGCCATTACACAGTACAAAACTGAGGCTCAAAACCGCCAGGCATATGTGCACAAAACTGTAATACAATGCTTCTAAAGCTCACAAACCAATGAAGGATTACCTCTTAAATATCTTAACAGTGTACAAATTGAAAATATATCAACCTTTAAACACTTTTACCTGAAACCAGGGGGAAAAGAATCACAAGAGTGATTATGACTTGCGTCTCTCATGCAGTCGTTTATTGCTTTGAGGAGAATGCGCGAAAGCCCCCTAGTGGAGAATAGAGACACTACTAATCGATCCCAGAAAAGGCTTACTAGCCGATCACTGATATATAGATTGCAGTTCTCTTAAGTAACATGAAAGCCATTAATATAACATGAAAAATAATAAACTCTTAACCATTTTCTTACCATATTTACATTATTTTTCGTCCTTATATCAACTGATATGAATTAGTAATAAACTGAACAGTTTTATATGTAGTAGTCCTTCAACAGTAGTCCTTCAACCTGTCACACATGTCCTTCAACACACACATATTAAGCAAATATGTAAGACTGCTTTCTTCCATCCATCCATTAAAAACTGATTCATGCATTTATTACTTCTAGGCTGGACTACTGTAATTCATTATTATCAGGATGTCCTGAAAACTTCCTGAAAAGCCTTCAGTTAATTCAAAATGCTGCAGCAAGAGTACTGACAGGGACTAGAAAGAGAGAGCAGATTTCTCCTATATCGGCTTCCCTTCATTGGCTCCCTGTTAAATCCAGAATTGAATTCAAAATCCTCCTCCTTATCTTAATGACCTTGTAGTACCATATCACCCTATTAGAGCACTTTGCTCTCGCACTGCAGGCTTACTTGTTATTCCTAGAGTATTTAAAAGTAGAATGGGAGGCATAGCCTTCAGTTTTCAGGCCCCTCTTCTGTGGGACCAGCTTCCAGTTTGGATTCAGGAAACAGACACTATCTCTACTTTTAAGATTAGGCTTAAAACTTTCCTTTTTGCTAAAGCATATAGTTAGGGCTGGATCAGGTGACCCCAAATCCTCCCTTAGTTATGCTGCAATAGGCATAGGCTGCTGAGGGATTCCCATGATGCATTGAGTAATTCTTCTTCAGTCACCTTTCTCATTCGCTATGTTTTAATAGACCTCTCTGCATTGAATCCTACTTGTTATTAATCTCTGTCTCTCTTCCACAGCATGTCTTCTATTCTGTCTTCCTTCTCTCTCCCCAACCGGTTGCGGCAGATGGCCGCCCCTCCCTGAGCCTGGTTCTGCCGGAGATTTCTTCCTGGTAAAAGGGAGTTTTTCCTTTTCACCCTCTCCAAAGTGCTTGCTCATAGGGGGTCATATGATTGTTGGGTTTTTCTCTGTATGTATTATTGTAGGGTTTACCTTACAATATAAAGTGACTGTTGTTGTGATTTGGCACTGTATAAATAAAATTGAATTAATACAAGAAAAGTAATAGCCTATTATGTATTATTAGTATGTAGAAAGTACACCCTCTTTCAAGTCCAAGATTTTACCTATTAGGAAAAATTAAAAATTAAAATCTCATTCTCAGCAGGTGTTAAAATAAGATAAATAGAACATGAGATGAACAACAAAACATGATTCATTATGTGTTTACTGAAGAAATTTTCAGCCAAAATGAGGAAGCAGGACTTGAAAAATGACGCTCTTATTGCTTCCATAGGAATTAAGAGGGTAAGTAACATTCAAGTGCTACTAATCAGATGTACTTAATAAACTGATCATCCGTGAGTGTGACCAAATCTCTAAAAGCACAAGTTTTGGCAGTTTGCAGGTCTGTGTGTTAACACAATGCCTAGGAGAAAATACATACATAATACAAACATACATGTTTCTGTTCATAAATATGGCAAGTATTAAAAGGACATTTCTAGCCAAGTTCAAGTCCATCATTCTGCAGTGAGTAATATTATTCATAAAAGGAAAACATTCAAGACACTTGCCGGTCTTCTCAGCAAATTCACTTTAACTGGAAAACAAGAGCACTATTGGTTCCTGGTGCATTATGACAGATGTTATGTAACTACATTCTTTATGCACATTGCAACATAAGTGTGCATAAAGTTATACTGGTAAGTGAAACCCTCTTCAGAGTGTCTATAATATCTGGGAGGAAAGTTGTTTACTCATAATCAAATATATGTAGATGCAAGATTGCTTTTAGAGTGGGGCTACAGGTCAGAGACACAGGGAAAAAGTTGGAGCCACTGAATCATCTTACTGTAGGGGAGCTATTCGTAAAATCAAGAGTGCTGTGGCTCACTTTAAAAACCAGAAAATAACATCCGAATAATTTTTTCCTCTAAATACAAGAGAAAGTGATACATTTCCTTGAAAATTGTTTTCAAGGAAGAACATGAACCACACAGGCTGTTGGCTATAAGTTGCTAAAGCTGCACAGTCATGTGAATATCTTAATGAAAATGTCTGTGAAGGTTCTCAGTCATCCAGGTCATTGTACTCTAAGGAGCTTGGAAAGAAAAGCGTCTGGACTTCTTTAAGTTGCTTGAAGACGTTTCACCTCTCATCCGAGAAGCTTCTTCAGTTCTAAGGGTCAAATGGTGGAGAGTCCCAGATTTAAACCCAGTGGGAGTATCCCCCCAAAAGAGGGACAAAAAGACCTCCTGATGATCCTCTACCTAATCACATGAGCCAAGGTGTGAAAACGGGTGTGGGTCACAATCAGCCAGGGTTTTGGGTGAGCTCACTGTGAAACCTGGCCCCACCCTATCATGTGATTTCCTGAGGTCAGATGGCCCAGGGTGTGAGTGGGCGTTAAGGCGTCTGGGAAGGGATCTCAAAACTGGATTATAGATGGCAGACAGTTGGTGTCGTAAGCCACCGCCTCTGTTCAAAGATGGTCGCTCACAGTGGACATAAATGGCTTCTTTCACTCCTCTTTCAGGTAAGGTAAATGTGTGACCCCCGCCACAGTGACACAAAGTTCAATACAAGATCAGTAAATTTACATCTTGGATACAGCAAAGAGTTAAGTATCTTCAATTCAGAGAGTGCAGAGGGAGTCTAATGAAACTAGCTATTGAATAACGAGATAAACCAGAATATAAAGTAAAAACATCCTGCATGAAAATCAACCGTCTTTGTTGTCCCTTTACCAATGCACGAAACACACACAGAGCAGAAGCCAGAATTAAAAAACAAAACATGATGTGCATAGGAAAGGGGTGTGTGTGCCTGTGACACACACACGCAGACCTGATAAAAAGAATACCTTATGTTTGATCCTTGCTATTGTTTAGATATAAATAGATTATATCTCAATAAGAGAGGGTGCGGAAAGGTAATTGAAAAAACAGTCCTGTGTTTGCTATTGTATAACTAATCACACTAAATAATTTCAAACATTTTAAGCTTTTATTAAAGTTGCAGCTTCATCTGTTCTTGGTGATGTGTGCAAACTGTCAAAGCATTGATATTAATATTAGAAATATTAATAGCAAAATTAACAAAGTGCAAAATATACGTTTCAATTTATGAAAGAGAAAACAGAAAAGTTTGAGCTAAAATATACTTCTCTACAGCAGCTGAGTAAAATTACGGTTCCTTCCCTGTACAAATATTAATGTCATATTCAAGGTGAGACTGCTGCCACACCTGCTCCTGCAGCAGTTTTAAGCCTCTGTCTAATTAATTTCACTGAACAGACCGGTTACTGGGCTTGTCAAAATTACAGATTAGTATTAATACAAAAGAGCCAACCTGTGCAATAAATAAGTGTGTATATATCATTCCCTTATTCATTGTTTTAGACAGATATTTCCCTGACAAAGTCAAATGTATTCTGAAAATCTTGATTTTAACTATAAATTTGCCATTTATATAAAAAGACTATGAGCTGCAAGAGATATTTTTCTGTTTCAGCAATATATTTCAGTCTTTTCATGAGTCTAGTGATGTTACATCTACATTATAATATGCAGATCACAGTGGATCTATAAAGGCACAAAACCTTCATATATTGAGTTTCTGATTGAAAACAATAACAGTAATTTGTGTTTGCATGATGTATTTATCCATAGAAATAATGGTGTCACATTACAACAACAAGAATGGCATTGCATTTAATCATATCATGATAATTTAACAGTATACTTAAAACATGATGTCAAACTATACAAATGGGATGGTGTTTCAACCTTTGCATATGTGCTTTGACTGTTTCTAGCTCAGGTCACAGACTTATATTGATTATGGCTTTACAGTAACTACAGCCGGACAATGTCCATGGCTCGTGCCATTAAAGCCAAAACATTGTTTGTTGTGCTAAGCCTTTCGAAAAGAGTAATGAGGAATACACATATATATATACATTAAACTGTAGACAAATGTACATTAAATCTTCAAAAGGTTTTGAGGGATTTAAAAAATACTGCATTGCAGTATTTCATGTAGTATGAGGTAGGAATTATCTCACCATGGCTATTCATTCCATACTCTACCAGGTTTTATCAACTCTGACCAGTATTAATGGAGTCACATTAATTTAGTAAGTAAAGAAATGCAAGACATGTAACTAAAATAATGTTACATTGCAAAAGAGAAAATGAGGACGCTGAACAAAGGGTGTGGTAGAGTGTACTGACAGAATGATCTGACAAATGATTTTTCTAAATGTTCATGCTGTAAAAATTTAAACACACCCAATCCTGAGTTCACCTGTTCATTATATAAAGTGTAGCAGTGCTCCTGAGGTTTAGTATCAGTCCAGGGAAACTAATTTGTAGAACTGACCTGTTCATCACAATGAAGGTGACTGCTCTGATCCTTCTCTTGGGAATATCCAGCACAGGTAACTACACTTTTTCTTATCATTCAGGATTTGATTTAAGCATTTCAAATCCAACACTAAAACACTTCAAATTTAACAGTAAAAGAAAACAAACAAACAAACAAAAACCTTAAAATGTATTTTATACATGTATTAAATGTCTTTTCCCAAAAACATCCAAACACTACAAGAGGATCACTTAGTTATGTTTGTGGTGGATCGAACCACAAACATAACTAAGTTTCTTTCCAAAGCATTGTCAGGAAACCAAATATCTGTCGGCATATCCGTAGGGAATATAGATTATTGCATGTGATAGACCCAATTAAAATAACTGTGAACTGTTTGAGTGTGTTTGGGAAAATAGACTTAACCCAGAGATAACTCGGGGTTGAAGTCCAACGTAATATTGCAAAAAATAGTGCTGCATAAAAAAGTGCTGATCACATCTTGTGGTCAGATTCAATTCAAGATTCAAGATTCAAGATTCTTTATTTGTCACATGCATAGTTATACAAGTACAGCACACAGTGAAATGTATCCTGACATGCTCCTCGACTGTGCAAAAGGGGAGAGAAGAACATTATATACATTAAGTGAATATATACATGGGGGACACTATGTGCAGCAAGTGGCATTGTGTGCATTAAGTGGATGAATTATGTACAAAGTAGCATTTCATGCAGTAAGTATTATGTGCAGTAGTAGCATTGTATGCAGCAAGCAGGTGAATTCTGTACATTAAATTAATTAAATAAAAATAGACAATCTGAACATTTTTAAAATTGAAAAAAAAAATTGAAATGTACATTGTGCCGGTAGGTGTTAGGGTGTCTAGAAGAGAGTCCTGTCTCAGTCACGTACGGATGCTGTGAGAGGGCGGGTGTGTGTGTGTGTGTGGGGTGGGGTGGGGGGTGGGGGGGTGGGGGGGGGTGGGGGGGGGGCATGTTAAGGTTTAGGGCCCAGATGGCTTGGGACTAGAAGCTCCTCTTGAGTCTCTCTGTCCTTGCCCGGATGATACGGAACCTTGGAACAGTTTGTTGCCAGGATGGGACGGGTCCTTCAGTATCTGACCTGCTCTAGTCCAGCATCTCCTGGTGTAGGTGTCCTGAAGGGGGGAGGGGCAATCCTGCAGCAGCATTCTGCTGTACGGATCACTCTCTGAAGAGCTTTTTGGTCCTTAACACAGCTGTTCCCAAACCAGGATGTGATGTTCTGTGTGAGGATGCGCTCCACAGTGCCTGCATAGAAAGTCCTGAGGATCACTGGCAAGACCCTGAACTTTCTCAGTTGTTGGAGGTGGTACAGGCGCTGCCTAGCCTTTTTGGTCTAGACCTGAATGTGGGCAGACCATGTCAGGTCTGAGGAAATGTGGATACCGAGATACTTGAAGTACTGCACCCTCTCCACTGGAGCTCCATTGATGATAATGGGCTTGTAGTCTCTGTGCTGACTCCTTCTGAAGTCCACCACTAGCTCCTTGGTCTTGCCAACGTTCAGCTGTAGGTGGTTATCCTGGCACCATGATGCCAGATTCTTCACTTCGTCAATGTAGGCCTCATCATCGTTGTTGGAGATGGCACCCAACACCACTGTGTTGTCAGCAAACTTCACAACGGTGTTGGAGCCGTGGGTGGCCACACAGTCTGAAGTATAGAGGGAGTACAGCAGTGGCGAGAGGACACATCCCTGTTAATGGTGACGCTGTTAGAGACGCATCTATCCACCCTCACCACGTGAGTTCTGCCAGTGAGGAAGTCCAACACCCATGCACACAGACGGCTGTTGAGTCCCAGATCCCTCAGCTTTGTGAACAGTCTGCTGGGCACTATTGTGTTAAACGCTGAACTGTAATCAACATTCTTTTCTTGCACTAGTTGGTGCTACACATGCCATAAAAATGATAACATTTTAAATATAGACTCAGAAACTGTTAAATGGTTGACAGTTTTTAGAGCAGGCCTCTGTGATTTAAATGATCCTTATTTGATTAACATTAAATTAACTCTAATGTAGTGTTTCATGCCACTTTATTAAAAATATATTTATACAGATGTTAAAGAGATTACAGCATTTCATCAATCTGTGCAACAGCTTAAGAAATAGAAGAGATAAAGACTCTTTAATAATACCAGTATAGTGGGGTATTTAAAAACCTGTAATCTTTCATTTTAACTTCAGTCCTTTCATTGTTTGTCTCCTGATTGCAGCTGGAGCCCTTCAGTGTGAAACCTGCACAGATCAGACGTGTTCAACCACAGTAGCAAAAACATGTTCTTCAGAGACCATGTGTGTTACAGCTACTATTTTAGGTAATCTTTTCTTTATATTATTTCATACAGTTCAGTAAATTTCAAAAACCTGTGAAGCTATGTGTGCTTTCCATCAACATTAATCAAATTCATCATTAAAAATATTAAAATTACTTTGCAGCTACCTCATCTGGAACTACGGCAACACAAATCTACAAGGCATGTGCATCTTCCTCCCTGTGTCCAACTACGGGCTCTCAGACATTTTCAGTTGACCTGGGTGTTCAAAGTGCTCTTGCATCTGCCACGTGCTGCAACACGGATAACTGCAACTCAGCAACTCTGGCTGGTAAGTAGAAATCAGTTAAGTTAAAGACACATAACAGAACAGACATGACAGAAAGGGATAAGAAACAATATTCTGATATCTGCTGAAATATTCTGTTCTAAAATGAAATTATGTTCTTTTCTGTTTCAGCCCCTACTCCTCAGTCAAGTAACGGCCTACTATGTAACTATTGTTCCACCTCTCAGTGCAACACACCATTGCAATGTCAGGGAGTGGAGGACCAATGCTTTCAATCAATGAGTGAGTCTTCATCATGCATACTTTAACAAAAACCATCTTTAAATTTGGTTTTTGCATAAAATAAATTCAACAAACATTGTTTTTGTTCAATCAGTCAGGAAAACCATTATCAAGCATTTTATCCGTATTTGTAATGAATGTGATTTTGTACTTTAAATCTTTAAAGATGAAGATTTGATAATCAGTGTAGGAAATGATACATATTTGTCCACAACACATAAATATATTAGTTAAGAAGTATTCCCGAAACTTTAAAAAAAATCAATATTTGTAGCATGGAGGTACTGATTAATCTGTCAGTTATTGTCATGACTAATCATTTGTATAAAACAAGAGCTGAAAACAAAGAGATAAATGTCCATCACAAAAAGAGCAAAGTAAAGAAAATACACATGAAAACATCAAGAGGAGCACTTTGATTTCTTGATGATGGAAAAATCAGTTACCTGCTTTAAATGGAAAAAACATATGTGATAATAGAACACCGAGTGTAGGAACACTGTTCATTAAAAGGAAATCACTTTGGCTTCTGACATTGTGAGTACATGTTTTCAATAACTTGAACGTGAAAGTCACGAAACAACTGACTGAAAATCAGGCTCTGTTCTTGTCTCTAATTAAAAATTGTTTACTGGTGGGTATGTTATTATACATTAGAAATGTTGAACACACGACTCAGGTCTTAGAGTACACCCAAAAGTCACTACAGTAAGATTTCAAGTGTCAGCAAACAGAACAGATTAAAAAAGATGTTAGATTACTTTTTATGTACAAGATATTTATGTTTGCTAAATGGAAATAGTTTACTGAAATGATGCCTCGAAAACTTTTCAAACTTATACCCATTAATATTATATTTTATATAAGTATGTCTTGATTTTCAAAGGCTACTAAACAGTCATGTATGTCTAAAAATATGTGAAATTGTTGAAACTGGGATTTTTCATCTACAGTGAACGATGGCACCAACAATTTTCCAGCGTACGGCTGTGCATCCAGCAACCTGTGTGCAGCTGCTTCAAGCCTGGGTTCTCTACCTTTCATGCAGAGTGTTGGTACCATAAAAAGTGGACCAACCTGTACTTTACCCACAACAACTGCAGCGCCAACCACAACCACAGCTGCCCCAGCCACAGCTACTGTGACAACAACCACAACCACTGTGGCACCAACCACAACAACAGCTGCACCAACCACAACAACAGCTGCTCCAATTCCGACCACAGCTGCACCAACCACGACAACAGGTGCTCCACATGGTGGTGCTACACATGCCATTAAATTTATAACATTTTAAATATAGACTCAGAAACTGTTAAATGGTTGACAGTTTTTAGAGCAGGCCTCCGTGATTTAAATGGTCCTTATTTCATTAACATTAAATTAACACTAATGTAGTGTTTCATGTCACTTTATTAAAAAAATATATTTATACAGATGTTAAAGAGATTAACAGCATTTCATCAATCTGTGCAACAGCTTAAAAAATAGAAGAGATAAAGACTCTTTAATAATACCAGTATAGTGGGGTATTTAAAAACCTGTAATCTTTCATTTTAACTTCAGTCCTTTCATTGTTTGTCTCCTGATTGCAGCTGGAGCCCTTCAGTGTGAAACCTGCACAGATCAGACGTGTTCAACCACAGTAGCAAAAACATGTTCTTCAGAGACCATGTGTGTTACAGCTACTATTTTAGGTAATCTTTTCTTCATATTATTTCATACAGTTCAGTAAATTTCAAAAACCTGTGAAGCTATGTGTGCTTTCCATCAACATTAATCAAATTCATCATTAAAAATATTAAAATTACTTTGCAGCTACCTCATCTGGAACTACGGCAACACAAATCTACAAGGCATGTGCATCTTCCTCCCTGTGTCCAACTACGGGCTCTCAGACATTTTCAGTTGACCTGGGTGTTCAAAGTGCTCTTGCATCTGCCACGTGCTGCAACACGGATAACTGCAACTCAGCAACTCTGGCTGGTAAGTAGAAATCAGTTAAGTTAAAGACACATAACAGAACAGACATGACAGAAAGGGATAAGAAACAATATTCTGATATCTGCTGAAATATTCTGTTCTAAAATGAAATTATGTTCTTTTCTGTTTCAGCCCCTACTCCTCAGTCAAGTAACGGCCTACTATGTAACTATTGTTCCACCTCTCAGTGCAACACACCATTGCAATGTCAGGGAGTGGAGGACCAATGCTTTCAATCAATGAGTGAGTCTTCATCATGCATACTTTAACAAAAATCATCTTTAAATTTGGTTTTTGCATAAAATAAATTCAACAAACGTTCTTTTTTTTCAATCAGTCAGGAAAACCATTATCAAGCATTTTATCCGTATTTGTAATGAATGTGATTTTGTACTTTAAATCTTTAAAGATGAAGATTTGATAATCAGTGTAGGAAATGATACATATTTGTCCACAACACATAAATATATTAGTTAAGAAGTATTCCCGAAACTTTAAAAAAAATCAATATTTGTAGCATGGAGGTACTGATTAATCTGTCAGTTATTGTCATGACTAATCATTTGTATAAAACAAGAGCTGAAAACAAAGAGATAAATGTCCATCACAAAAAGAGCAAAGTAAAGAAAATACACATGAAAACATCAAGAGGAGCACTTTGATTTCTTGATGATGGAAAAATCAGTTACCTGCTTTAAATGGAAAAAACATATGTGATAATAGAACACCGAGTGTAGGAACACTGTTCATTAAAAGGAAATCACTTTGGCTTCTGACATTGTGAGTACATGTTTTCAATAACTTGAACGTGAAAGTCACGAAACAACTGACTGAAAATCAGGCTCTGTTCTTGTCTCTAATTAAAAATTGTTTACTGGTGGGTATGTTATTATACATTAGAAATGTTGAACACACGACTCAGGTCTTAGAGTACACCCAAAAGTCACTACAGTAAGATTTCAAGTGTCAGCAAACAGAACAGATTAAAAAAGATGTTAGATTACTTTTTATGTACAAGATATTTATGTTTGCTAAATGGAAATAGTTTACTGAAATGATGCCTCGAAAACTTTTCAAACTTATACCCATTAATATTATATTTTATATAAGTATGTCTTGATTTTCAAAGGCTACTAAACAGTCATGCATGTCTAAAAATATGTGAAATTGTTGAAACTGGGATTTTTCATCTACAGTGAACGATGGCACCAACAATTTTCCAGCTTACGGCTGTGCATCCAGCAACCTGTGTGCAGCTGCTTCAAGCCTGGGTTCTCTACCTTTCATGCAGAGTGTTGGTACCATAAAAAGAGGACCAACCTGTACTTTACCCACAACAACTGCAGCACCAACCACAACCACAGCTGTTCCAACCACAACTACTGTGACAACAACCACAACAACATCTGCTCCAACCACAAATACTGTGGCACCAACCACAACAACATCTGCTCCAACCACAACCACTGTGGCACCAACCACGACCACATGTGCTCCAATCACAACCACTGTGGCAACAACCACGACCACAGCTGCTCCAACAACAACAACAACTGCTCCAACAACGACAGCAGCTGCAGCAACCACAACAACAAGTGCTCCAACCACAACAACGGTGGCACCAACAACGACCACAGCTGCTCCAACCACAATAACATCTGCTCCAACCACAACCACTGTGGCACCAACCACGAACACAGTTGCTCCACCCACAACAACTGCTGCTCCAACAACGACAACACCTGCACCAACCACAACAACAACTGCTACAACCACAACCACTGCAGCACCAACCACAACAACAGCTGCTCCAACAACGACAGCAGCTGCACCAACCACAACAACAACTGCTCCAACAACAACAACGGTGGCACCAACCACAACAACTGCTGCACCAACAACGACAACAGCTGCTCAAACCACAACCACTGCAGGACCAACCACAACAACATCTGCTCCAACCACAACTGCTGTGGCACCAACCACAACAACAAGTGCTCCAACCACAACAACGGTGGCACCAACAACGACCACAGCTGCTCCAACCACAATAACATCTGCTCCAACCACAACCACTGTGGCAAAAACCACGACCACAGTTGCTCCACCCACAACAACTGCTGCTCCAACAAAGACAACAACTGCTCCAACCACAACAACAACTGCTACAACCACAACCACTGCAGCACCAACCACAACAACAGCTGCTCCAACAACGACAGCAGCTGCACCAACCACAACAACAGCTGCTCCAACCGCAACAACTGCTGCTCCAACAACGACAACAGCTGCACCAACCACAACAACATCTGCTCCAACCACATCCACAACTGCTCCAACCACAACCACTGCTGCACCAATCACAACAACAGTAGCACCAACCACAACATTTGCTGCTCCAACAACGACAACAGCTGCACCAACCACAACAACATCTGCTCCAACCACATCCACAACTGCTCCAACCACAACCACAGCTGCACCAACCACAACAACAGTAGCACCAACCACAACAATTGCTGCTCCAACAACGACAACAGCTGCACCAACCACAACATCTGCTCCAACCACAACCACAGCTGCTCCAACCACAACCACAGCTGCACCAACCACAACAACTGCTGCACCAACCACAACAACAACTGCTCCAACCACAGTCGCTGTGATTATAACCACAACAACATCTGCTCCAACCACAACCACTGTGGCACCAACCACAACAACAGTAGCAGCAACAACAACAACTGCTGCTCCAACAACAACAACAGCTGCTCCCACCACAACCACAGCTGCTGCAACCACAATCACTGTGGCACCAACCACAACCACAGCTACTCTAAACACAACCACTGTGGCACCAACCACAACAACTGCTGCTCCAACCACAACCACAGCTGCTCCAACTACAACCACAGCTGCACCAACCACAATAACAGTAACACCAACCACAACAACTGCTGCACCAACAACAACAACTACTGTTGCAACCACAACAACTGCTGCGCCAACCACAACAATTGCTGCTTCCACAACAACAACAGCTGCACCAACCACATCAATAGCTGCTCCAACCACAACCACAGCTGCTCCAACAACAACCACAGCTGCACCAACCACAACCACATCTGCGCCAACCACAACCGCTGTGACAACAACCACAACAACATCTGCTCCAACCAAAACCACAGCTGCACCAACAGCAACAACAGCTGCTCCAACCACAACAACGGTGGCACCAACCACAACAACTGCTGCTCCAAAAACGACAACAGCTGCACCAACCACAACAACAGCTGCTCCAACCACAACCACAGCTGCTCCAACCACAACAACAACTGCTCCAACCACAACAAATGCTGCTCCAACAACTACAACAGCTGCACCAACCACAACAACATCTGCTCCAACCACAACCACAGCTGCTCCAACCACAACCACTGTGGCACCAACCACAACAACAGCTGCTCCAACCACAACAACAGCTGCTCCAATTCCGACCACAGCTGCACCAACCACGACAACAGGTGCTCCACATGGTGGTGCTACACATGCCATAAAATTTATAACATTTTAAATATAGACTCAGAAACTATTAAATGGTTGACAGTTTTTAGAGCAGGCTTTGATTTAAATGATCCTTATTTCATTAACATTAAATTAACACTAATGTAGTGTTTCATGTCACTTTATTAAAAAAATATATTTATACAGATGTTAAAGAGATTAACAGCATTTCATCAATCTGTGCAACAGCTTAAAAAATAGAAGAGATAAAGACTCTTTAATAATAGCAGTATAGTGGGGTATTTAAAAACCTGTAATCTTTCATTTTAACTTCAGTCCTTTCATTGTTTGTCTCCTGATTGCAGCTGGAGCCCTTCAGTGTGAAACCTGCACAGATCAGACGTGTTCAACCACAGTAGCAAAAACATGTTCTTCAGAGACCATGTGTGTTACAGCTACTATTTTAGGTAATCTTTTCTTCATATTATTTCATACAGTTCAGTAAATTTCAAAAACCTGTGAAGCTATGTGTGCTTTCCATCAACATTAATCAAATTCATCATTAAAAATATTAAAATTACTTTGCAGCTACCTCATCTGGAACTACGGCAACACAAATCTACAAGGCATGTGCATCTTCCTCCCTGTGTCCAACTACGGGCTCTCAGACATTTTCAGTTGACCTGGGTGTTCAAAGTGCTCTTGCATCTGCCACGTGCTGCAACACGGATAACTGCAACTCAGCAACTCTGGCTGGTAAGTAGAAATCAGTTAAGTTAAAGACACATAACAGAACAGACATGACAGAAAGGGATAAGAAACAATATTCTGATATCTGCTGAAATATTCTGTTCTAAAATGAAATTATGTTCTTTTCTGTTTCAGCCCCTACTCCTCAGTCAAGTAACGGCCTACTATGTAACTATTGTTCCACCTCTCAGTGCAACACACCATTGCAATGTCAGGGAGTGGAGGACCAATGCTTTCAATCAATGAGTGAGTCTTCATCATGCATACTTTAACAAAAATCATCTTTAAATTTGGTTTTTGCATAAAATAAATTCAACAAACGTTCTTTTTTTTCAATCAGTCAGGAAAACCATTATCAAGCATTTTATCCGTATTTGTAATGAATGTGATTTTGTACTTTAAATCTTTAAAGATGAAGATTTGATAATCAGTGTAGGAAATGATACATATTTGTCCACAACACATAAATATATTAGTTAAGAAGTATTCCAGAAACTTTAAAAAAAAATCAATATTTGTAGCATGGAGGTACTGATTAATCTGTCAGTTATTGTCATGACTAATCATTTGTATAAAACAAGAGCTGAAAACAAAGAGATAAATGTCCATCACAAAAAGAGCAAAGTAAAGAAAATACACATGAAAACATCAAGAGGAGCACTTTGATTTCTTGATGATGGAAAAATCAGTTACCTGCTTTAAATGGAAAAAACATATGTGATAATAGAACACCGAGTGTAGGAACACTGTTCATTAAAAGGAAATCACTTTGGCTTCTGACATTGTGAGTACATGTTTTCAATAACTTGAATGTGAAAGTCACGAAACAACTGACTGAAAATCAGGCTCTGTTCTTGTCTCTAATTAAAAATTGTTTACTGGTGGGTATGTTATTATACATTAGAAATGTTGAACACACAACTCAGGTCTTAGAGTACACCCAAAAGTCACTACAGTAAGATTTCAAGTGTCAGCAAACAGAACAGATTAAAAAAGATGTTAGATTACTTTTTATGTACAAGATATTTATGTTTGCTAAATGGAAATAGTTTACTGAAATGATGCCTCGAAAACTTTTCAAACTTATACCCATTAATATTATATTTTATATAAGTATGTCTTGATTTTCAAAGGCTACTAAACAGTCATGCATGTCTAAAAATATGTGAAATTGTTGAAACTGGGATTTTTCATCTACAGTGAACGATGGCACCAATGATTTTCCAGCTTACGGCTGTGCATCCAGCAACCTGTGTGCAGCTGCTTCAAACCTGGGTTCTCTACCTTTCATGCAGAGTGTTGGTACCATAAAAAGAGGACCAACCTGTACTTTACCCACAACAACTGCAGCACCAACCACAACCACAGCTGCCCCAGCCACAGCTACTGTGACAACAACCACAACAACATCTGCTCCAACCACAACTGCTGTGGCACCAACCACGTCCACAGCTGTTCCAACCACAACTACTGTGACAACAACCACAACAACATCTGCTCCAACCACAAATACTGTGGCACCAACCACAACAACATCTGCTCCAATCACAACCACTGTGGCAACAACCACGACCACAGCTGCTCCAACAACAACAACTGCTGCTCCAACAACGACCACAGCTGCTCCAACAACAACAACAGCTGCTCCAACAACGACAGCAGCTGCAGCAACCACAACAACAGGTGCTCCAACCACAACAGCGGTGGCACCAACAACGACCACAGCTGCTCCAACCACAATAACATCTGCTCCAACCACAACCACTGTGGCACCAACTACGAACACAGTTGCTCCACCCACAACAACTGCTGCTCCAACAACGACAACACCTGCACCAACCACAACAACAACTGCTACAACCACAACCACTGCAGCACCAACCACAACAACAGCTGCTCCAACAACGACAGCAGCTGCACCAACCACAACAACAACTGCTCCAACAACAACAACGGTGGCACCAACAACAACAACTGCTGCTCCAACAACGACAGCAGCTGCTCAAACCACAACCACTGCAGCACCAACCACAACAACATCTGCTCCAACCACAACTGCTGTGGCACCAACCACGACAACAGCTGCTCCAACCACAATAACATCTGCTCCAACCACAACCACTGTGGCAAAAACCACGACCACAGTTGCTCCACCCACAACAACTGCTGCTCCAACAGAGACAACAACTGCACCAACCACAACAACAACTGCTACAACCACAACCACTGCAGCACCAACCACAACAACAGCTACTCCAACAACGACAGCAGCTGCACCAACCACAACAACAACTGCTCCAACCGCAACAACGGTGGCACCAACCACAACAACTGCTGCTCCAACAACGACAACAGCTGCACCAACCACAACAACTGCTTCTCCAACAACGACAACAGCTGCACCAACCACAACAACATCTGCTCCAACCACATCCACAACTGCTCCAACCACAACCACTGCTGCACCAACCACAACAACAGTAGCACCAACCACAACATTTGCTGCTCCAACAACGACAACAGCTGCACCAACCACAACAACATCTGCTCCAACCACAACAACAGCTGCTGCAACCACAATCACTGTGGCACCAACCACAACCACAGCTGCTCTAACCACAACCACTGTGGCACCAACTACAACTGCTGCTCCAACCACCAGCACAGCTGCTCCAACAACAACCACAGCTGCACCAACCACAATAACAGTAACACCAACCACAACAACTGCTGCACCAACAACAACAACTACTGTTGCAACCACAACAACTGCTGCACCAACCACAACAATTGCTGCTCCCATAACAACAACAGCTGCACCAACCACATCAATAGCTGCTCCAACCACAACCACAGCTGCTCCAACAACAACCACATCTGCTCCAACCACAACCACTGTGGCACCAACCACGACCACAGCTGCTCCAATCACAACCACTGTTCCAACAACCACGACCACAGCTGCTCCAATCACAACCACTGTGGCAACAACCACGACCACAGCTGCTCCAACAACAACAACAGCTGCTCCAACAACGACAACAGCTGCTCCAACAACAACAACAGCTTCTCCAACAACGACAGCAGCTGCAGCAACCACAACAATAAGTGCTCCAACCACAACAAGGGTGGCACCAACAACGACCACAGCTGCACCAACCACAACAACAACTGCTACAACCACAACCACTGCAGCACCAACCACAACAACAGCTGCTCCAACAACGACAGCAGCTGCACCAACCACAACAACAACTGCTCCAACAACAACAGCGGTGGCACCAACCACAAAAACTGCTGCTCCAACAACGACAACAGCTGCTCAAACCACAACCACTGCAGCACCAACCACAACAACATCTGCTCCAACCACAACCGCTGTGGCACCAACCACGACAACAGCTGCTCCAACCACAATAACATCTGCTCCAACCACAACCACTGTGGCAAAAACCACGAACACAGTTGCTCCACCCACAACAACTGCTGCTCCAACAGAGACAACAACTGCACCAACCACAACAACAACTGCTACAACCACAAGCACTGCAGCACCAACCACAACAACAGCTGCTCCAACAACGACAGCAGCTGCACCAACCACAACAACAACTGCTCCAACCGCAACAATGGTGGCACCAACCACAACAACATCTGCTCCAACAACAACGACAACAGCTGCACCAACCACAACAACTGCAGCTCCAACAACGACAACACCTGCTCCAACCACAACCACTGCTGCACCAACCACAACAACAGTAGCACCAACCACAACATTTGCTGCTCCAACAACGACAACAGCTGCACCAACCACAACAACATCTGCTCCAACCACATCCACAGCTGCTCCAACCACAACCACAGCTGCACCAACCACAACAACAGTAGCACCAACCACAACAATTGCTGCTCCGACAACGACAACAGCTGCACCAACCACAACAACATCTGCTCCAACCACAACCACAGCTGCTCCAACCACAACCGCTGCTGCACCAACCACAACAACAGTAGCACCAACCACAACATTTGCTGCTCCAACAACGACAACAGCTGCACAAACCACAACAACAGCTGCTCCAACTGCAACAACGGTGGCACCAACAACAACAACTGCTGCTCCAACAACAACAACAGCTGCACCAACCAAAACAACATCTGCTGCAACCACATCCACAACTGCTCCAACCACAACCGCTGCTGCACCAACCACAACAACAGTAGCACCAACCACAACATTTGCTGCTCCAACAATGACAACAGCTGCACCAACCACAACAACATCTGCTCCAACCACATCCACAACTGCTCCAACCACAACCACAGCTGCACAAACCACAACAACAGTAGCACCAACCACAACAATTGCTGCTCCAACAACGACAACAGCTGCACCAACCACAACAACATCTGCTCCAACCACAACCACAGCTGCTCCAACCACAACCACAGCTGCGCTAACCACAACAACAGCTGCTGCAACCACAATCACTGTGGCACCAACCACAAACACACCTGCTCTAACCACAACCACTGTGGCACCAACCACAACAACAGTAGCAGCAACAACAACAACTGCTGCTCCAACAACACCAACAGCTGCTCCAACCACAACAACAGCTGCTGCAACCACAATCACTGTGGCACCAACCACAAACACACCTGCTCTAACCACAACCACTGTGGCACCAACCACAACAACTGCTGCTCCAACAACAACCACAGCTGCACCAACCACAATAACAGTAACACCAACCATAACAACTGCTGCACCAACAAGAACTACTAGTGTTGCAACCACAACAACTGCAGCACCAACCACAACAACTGCTGCTCCCATAACAACAACAGCTGCACCAACCACATCAATAGCTGGTCCAAACATAACCACATCAGCTCCAACAACAACCACATCTGCTCCAACAACAACCACTGTGACACGAACCACGACCACAGCTGCTCCAATCACAACCACTGTGGCAACAACCACGACCACAGCTGCTCCAATCACAACCACTGTGGCACCAACCACGACCAAAGGTGCTCCAACAACAACAACAGCATCTCCAACAACGACAGCAGCTGCTCCAACAACAACAACAGCTGCTCCAACAACGACAGCAGCTGCAGCAACCACAACAACAAGTGCTCCAACCACAACAACGGTGGCACCAACAACGACCACAGCTGCTCCAACCACAATAACATCTGCTCCAACCACAACCACTGTGGCACCAACCACGAACACAGTTGCTCCAACCACAACAATTGCTGCTCCAACAACGACAACACCTGCACCAACCACAACGACAACTGCTACAACCACAACCACTGCAGCACCAACCACAACAACAGCTGCTCCAACAACGACAGCAGCTGCACCAACCACAACAACAACTGCTCCAACCGAAACAACGGTGGCACCAACCACAACAACTGCTGCTCCAACAACGACAACAGCTGCACCAACCACAACAACATCTGCTCCAACCACATCCACAACTGCTCCACCCACAACCACTGCTGCACCAACCACAACAACAGTAGCACCAACCACAACATTTGCTGCTCCAACAACGACAACAGCTGCACCAACCACAACAACATCTGCTCCAACCACATCCACAACTGCTCCAACCACAACCACATCTGCACCAACCACAACAACAGTGGCACCAACCAGAACAACAGTGGCACCAACCACAACAATTGCTGCTCCAACAACGACAACAGCTGCACCAACCACAACAACATCTGCTCCAACCACAACCACAGCTGCTCCAACCACAACCACAGCTGCACAAACCACAACAACAGTAGCACCAACCACAACAACTGCTGCACCAACGACAACAACAACTGCTCCAACCACAGTCGCTGTGATTATAACTACAACAACATCTGCTCCAACCACAACCACTGTGGCACCAACCACAACAACAGTAGCAGCAACAACAACAACTGCTGCTCCAACAACGACAACAGCTGCTCCAACCACAACAACAGCTGCTGCAACCACAATCACTGTGGCACCAACCACAACCACAGCTGCTCTAACCACAACCACTGTGGCACCAACCACAACAACTGCTGCTCCAACCACAACCACAGCTGCTCCAACAACAACCACAGCTGCACCAACCACAATAACAGTAACACCAACCACAACAACTGCTGCACCAACAACAACAACTACTGTTGCAACCACAACAACTGCTGCACCAACCACAACAATTGCTGCTGCCATAACAACAACAGCTGCACCAACCACATCAATAGCTGCTCCAACCACAACCACAGCTGCTCCAACACCAACCACATCTGCTCCAACCACAACCACTGTGGCACCAACCACGACCACAGCTGCTCCAATCACAACCACTGTGGCAACAACCATGACCACAGCTGCTCCAGTCACAACCACTGTGGCAACAACCACGACCACAGCTGCTCCAACAACAACAACACCTGCTCCAACAACGACAACAGCTGCTCCAACAACAACTGCTGTGGCACCAACCACGACAACAGCTGCTGCAACAACAAGAACAGCTGCTCCAACAACGACAACAGCTGCTCCAACAACAACAACAGCTGCTCCAACAACGACAGCAGCTGCAGCAACCACAACAACAAGTGCTTCAACCACAACAACGGTGGCACCAACAACGACCACAGCTGCTCCAACCACAACAACAACTGCTACAACCACAACCACTGCAGCACCAACCACAACAACAGCTGCTCCAACAACGACAGCGGCTGCACCAACCACAACAACAACTGCTCCAAAAACAACCACAGCTGCACAAACCACAACAACAGTAGCACCAACCACAACAACTGCTGCACCAACCACAACAACATCTGCTCCAACCACAACCACCGTGGCACCAACCACAACAACAGTAGCAGTAACAACAACAACTGCTGCTCCAACAACAACAACAGCTGCTCCAACCACAACAACAGCTGCTGCAACCACAATCACTGTGGCACCAACCACAACCACAGCTGCTCTAACCACAACCACTGTGGCACCAACCACATCAACTGCTGCTCCAACCACAACCACAGCTGCTCCAACAACAACCACAGCTGCACCAACCACAATAACAGTAACACCAACCACAACAACTGCTGCACCAACAACAACAACTACAGTTGCAACCACAACAACTGCTGCACCAACCACAACAATTGCTGCTCCCATAACAACAACAGCTGCACCAACCACATCAATAGCTGCTCCAACCACAACCACAGCTGCTCCAACAACAACCACATCTGCTCCAACCACAACCACTGTGGCACCAACAACGACCACAGCTGCTCCAATCACAACCACTGTGGCAACAACCACGACCACAGCTGCTCCAATCACAACCACTGTGGCAACAACCACGACCACAGCTGCTCCAACAACAACAACACCTGCTCCAACAACGACAACAGCTGCTCCAACAAAAACTGCTGTGGCACCAACCACGACAACAGCTGCTCCAACCACAACAACAACTGCTCCAACCACAACAACGGTGGCACCAACCACAACAACTGCTGCTCCAACAACGACAGCAGGTGCACCAACCACAACAACAACTGCTCCAACCGCAACAACGGTAGCACCAACCACAACATTTGCTGCTCCAACAACGACAACAGCTGCACCAACCACAACAACATCTGCTCCAACCACATCCACAACTGCTCCAACCACAACCACAGCTGCACCAACCACAACAACAGTAGCACCAACCACAACAATTGCTGCTCCAACAACGACAACAGCTGCACCAACCACAACAACAGCTGCTCCAACCAGAACCACAGCTGCACAAACCACAACAACAGTAGCACCAATCACAACAACTGCTGCATCTACCACAACAACAACTGCTCCAACCACAGTCGCTGTGATTATAACCACAACAACATCTGCTCCAACCACAACCACTGTGGAACCAACCACGAACACAGTTGCTCCACCCAGAACAACTGCTGCTCCAACCACAACCACAGCTGCTCCAAAAACAACCACAGCTGCACAAACCACAACAACAGTAACACCAACCACAACAACTGCTGCACCAACCACAACAACAACTGCTCCAACCACAGTCGCTGTGATTATAACCACAACAACATCTGCTCCAACCACAACCACTGTGGCACCAACCACAACAACAGTAGCAGCAACAACAACAACTGCTCCAACAACAACAACAGCTGCTCCAACCACAACAACAGCTGCTGCAACCACAATCACTGTGGCACCAACCACAACCACAGCTGCTCTAACCACAACCACTGTGGCACCAACCACAACAACTGCTGCTCCAACCACAACCACAGCTGCTCCAACAACAACCACAGCTGCACCAACCACAATAACAGTAACACCAACCACAACAACTGCTGCACCAACAACAACAACTACTGTTGCAACCACAACAACTGCTGCACCAACCACAACAATTGCTGCTCCCATAACAACAACAGCTGCACCAACCACATCAATAGCTGCTCCAACCACAACCACAGCTGCTCCCACAACAACCACATCTGCTCCAACCACAACCACTGTGGCACCAACCACGACCACAGCTGCTCCAATCACAACCACTGTGGCAACAACCACGACCACAGCTGCTCCAATCACAACCACTGTGGCAACAACCACGACCACAGCTGCTCCAACAACAACAACAGCTGCTCCAACAACGACAACAGCTGCTCCAACAACAACAACAGCTGCTACAACAACGACAGCAGCTGCAGCAACCACAACAACAAGTGCTCCAACCACAACAACGGTGGCACCAACCACGACCACAGCTGCTCCAACCACAATAACATCTGCTCCAACCACAACCACTGTGGCACCAACCACGAACACAGTTGCTCCACCCACAACAACTGCTGCTCCAACAACGACAACACCTGCACCAACCACAACAACTGCTACAACCACAACCACTGCAGCACCAACAACAGCAACTACTGTTGCAACCACAACAATTGCTGCTCCCACAACAACAACAGCTCCACCAACCACATCAATAGCTGCTCCAACCACAACCACAGCTGCTCCAACAACAACCACATCTGCTCCAACCAAAACCACTGTGGCACCAACCACGACCACAGCTGCTCCAATCACAACCACTGTGGCAACAACCACGACTACAGCTGCTCCAATCACAACCACTGTGGCAACAACCACAACCACAGCTGCTCCAACAACAACAACAGCTGCTCCAACAACGACAACAGCTGCTCCAACAACAACAACAGCTGCTCCAACAACGACAGCAGCTGCAGCAACCACAACAACAAGTGCTCCAACCACAACAACGGTGGCACCAACCACGACCACAGCTGCTCCAACCACAATAACATCTGCTCCAACCACAACCAATGTGGCACCAACCACGAACACAGTTGCTCCACCCACAACAACTGCTGCTCCAACAACGACAACACCTGCACCAACCACAACAACTGCTACAACCACTGCAGCACCAACCACAACAACAGCTGCTCCAACAACGACAGCAGCTGCACCAACCACAACAACAACTGTTCCAACCGCAACAACGGTGGCACCAACCACAACCACTGCCGCTCCAACAACGATAACAGCTGCACCAACCACAACAACATCTGCTCCAACCACATCCACCACTGCTCCAACCACAACCACTGCTGCGCCAACCACAACAACAGTAGCACCAACCACAACATTCGCTGCTCCAACAACGACAACAGCTGCACCAACCACAACAACATCTGCTCCAACCACATCCACAACTGCTCCAACCACAACCACAGCTGCACCAACCACAACAACAGTAGCACCAACCACAACAATTGCTGCTCCAACAACGACAGCAGCTGCACCAACCACAACAACATCTGCTCAAACCACAACCACAGCTGCTCCAACCACAACCACAGCTGCACAAACCACAACAACAGTAGCACCAACCACAACAACTGCTGCACCAACCACAACAACAACTGCTCCAACCACAGTCGCTGTGATTATAACCACAACAACATCTGCTCCAACCACAACAACAGTAGCAGCAACAACAACAACTGCTGCTCCAACAACAACAACAGCTGCTCCAACCACAACAACAGCTGCTGCAACCACAATCACTGTGGCACCAACCACAACCACAGCTGCTCTAACCACAATCACTGTGGCACCAACCACAACAACTGCTGCTCCAACCACAACCACAGCTGCTCCAACAACAACCACAGCTGCACCAACCACAATAACAGTAACACCAACCACAACAACTGCTGCACCAACAACAACAACTACTGTTGCAACCACAACAACTGCTGCACCAACCACAACAATTGCTGCTCCCATAACAACAACAGCTGCACCAATCACATCAATAGCTGCTCCAACCACAACCACAGCTGCTCCAACAACAACCACATCTGCTCCAACCACAACCACTGTTGCACCAACCACGACCACAGCTGCTCCAATCACAACCACTGTGGCAACAACCACGACCACAGCTGCTCCAACAACAACAACAGCTGCTCCAACAACGACAACAGCTGCTCCAACAACAACAACAGCTTCTCCAACAACGACAGCAGCTGCAGCAACCACAACAACAAGTGCTCCAACCACAACAAAGGTGGCACCAACAACGACCACAGCTGCTCCAACCACAATAACATCTGCTCCAACCACAACCACTGTGGTACCAACCACGAACACAGTTGCTCCACCCACAACAACTGCTGCTCCAACAACGACAACGCCTGCACCAACCACAACAACAACTGCTACAACCACAACCACTGCAGCACTAACCACAACAACAGCTGCTCCAACAACGACAGCAGCTGCACCAACCACAACAACAACTGCTCCAACAACAACAACGGTGGCACCAACCACAACAACTGCTGCTCCAACAACGACAACAGCTGCTCAAACCACAACCACTGCAGCACCAACCACAACAACATCTGCTCCAACCACAACCACTGTGACACCAACCACGACAACAGCTGCTCCAACCACAATAACATCTGCTCCAACCACAACCACTGTGGCAAAAACCACGAACACAGTTGCTCCACCCACAACCACTGCTGCACCAACCACAACAACAGTAGCACGCACCACAACAACAACTGCTACAACCACAACCACTGCAGCACCAACCACAACAACAGCTGCTCCAACAACAACAGCAGCTGCACCAACCACAACAACAACTGCTCCAACCGCAACAACGGTGGCACCAACCACAACAACTGCTGCTCCAACAACGACAACAGCTGCACCAACCACAACAACATCTGCTCCAACCACATCCACAACTGCTCCAACCACAACCGCTGCTGCACCAACCTCAACAACAGTAGCACCAACCACAACATTTGCTGCTCCAACAACGACAACAGCTGCACCAACCACAACAACATCTGCTCCAACCACAACCACAGCTGCTCCAACCACAACCACAGCTGCACAAACCACAACAACAGTAGCACCAACCACAACAACTGCTGCACCAACCACAACAACAACTGCTCCAACCACAGTCGCTGTGATTATAACCACAACAACATCTGCTCCAACCACAACCACTGTGGCACCAACCACAACAACAGTAGCAGCAACAACAACAACTGCTCCAACAACAACAACAGCTGCTCCAACCACAACAACAGCTGCTGCAACCACAATCACTGTGGCACCAACCACAACCACAGCTGCTCTAACCACAACCACTGTGGCACCAACCACAACAACTGCTGCTCCAACCACAACCACAGCTGCTCCAACAACAACCACAGCTGCACCAACCACAATCACTGTAACACCAACCACAACAACTGCTGCACCAACAACAACAACTACTGTTGCAACCACAACAATTGCTGCTCCCACAACAACAACAGCTCCACCAACCACATCAATAGCTGCTCCAACCACAACCACAGCTGCTCCAACAACAACCACATCTGCTCCAACCACAACCACTGTGGCACCAACCACGACCACAGCTGCTCCAATCACAACCACTGTGGCAACAACCACGACCACAGCTGCTCCAATCACAACCACTGTGGCAACAACCACAACCACAGCTGCTCCAACAACAACAACAGCTGCTCCAACAACGACAACAGCTGCTCCAACAACAACAACAGCTGCTCCAACAACGACAGCAGCTGCAGCAACCACAACAACAAGTGCTCCAACCACAACAACGGTGGCACCAACCACGACCACAGCTGCTCCAACCACAATAACATCTGCTCCAACCACAACCACTGTGGCACCAACCACGAACACAGTTGCTCCACCCACAACAACTGCTGCTCCAACAACGACAACACCTGCACCAACCACAACAACTGCTACAACCACTGCAGCACCAACCACAACAACAGCTGCTCCAACAACGACAGCAGCTGCACCAACCACAACAACAACTGTTCCAACCGCAACAACGGTGGCACCAACCACAACAACTGCCGCTCCAACAACGATAACAACTGCACCAACCACAACAACATCTGCTCCGACCACATCCACAACTGCTCCAACCACAACCACTGCTGCGCCAACCACAACAACAGTAGCACCAACCACAACAATTGCTGCTCCATCAACGACAGCAGCTGCACCAACCACAACAACATCTGCTCCAACCACATCCACAACTGCTCCAACCACAACCACAGCTGCACCAACCACAACAACAGTAGCACCAACCACAACAATTGCTGCTCCAACAACAACAACAGCTGCTCCAACAACGACAACAGCTGCTCCAACAACAACAACAGCTGCTCCAACAACGACAGCAGCTGCAGCAACCACAACAACAAGTGCTCCAACCACAACAACGGTGGCACCAACCACGACCACAGCTGCTCCAACCACAATAACATCTGCTCCAACCACAACCACTGTGGCACCAACCACGAACACAGTTGCTCCACCCACAACAACTGCTGCTCCAACAACGACAACACCTGCACCAACCACAACAACTGCTACAACCACTGCAGCACCAACCACAACAACAGCTGCTCCAACAACGACAGCAGCTGCACCAACCACAACAACAACTGTTCCAACCGCAACAACGGTGGCACCAACCACAACAACTGCCGCTCCAACAACGATAACAACTGCACCAACCACAACAACATCTGCTCCGACCACATCCACAACTGCTCCAACCACAACCACTGCTGCGCCAACCACAACAACAGTAGCACCAACCACAACAATTGCTGCTCCATCAACGACAGCAGCTGCACCAACCACAACAACATCTGCTCCAACCACATCCACAACTGCTCCAACCACAACCACAGCTGCACCAACCACAACAACAGTAGCACCAACCACAACAATTGCTGCTCCAACAACAACAGCAGCTGCACCAAACACAACAACAACTGTTCCAACCGCAACAACGGTGACACCAACCACAACATTCGCTGCTCCAACAACGACAACAGCTGCACCAACCACAACAACATCTGCTCCAACCACATCCACAACTGCTCCAACCACAACCACAGCTGCACCAACCACAACAACAGTAGCACCAACCACAACAATTGCTGCTCCAACAACGACAGCAGCTGCACCAACCACAACAACATCTGCTCCAACCACAACCACAGCTGCTCCAACCACAACCACAGCTGCACACACCACAACAACAGTAGCACCAACCACAACAACTGCTGCACCAACCACAACAACAACTGCTCCAACCACAGTCGCTGTGATTATAACCACAACAACATCTGCTCCAACCACAACCACTGTGGCACCAATCACAACAACAGTAGCAGCAACAACAACAACTGCTGCTCCAACAACAACAACTGCTGCTCCAACAACAACAACAGCTGCTCCAACAACAACCACAGCTGCACCAACCACAATAACAGTAACACCAACCACAACAACTAGTGCACCAACCACAACAATTGCTGGTCCCATAACAAGAACAGCTGCACCAATCACATCAATAGCTGCTCCAACTACAACCACAGCTGCTCCAACCACAACCACTGTGGCACCAACCACAACAACTGCTGCTCCAACCACAACCACAGCTGCTCCAACAACAACCACAGCTGCACCAACCACAATAACAGTAACACCAACCACAACAACTGCTGCACCAACAACAACAATCACTGTTGCAACCACAACAACTGCTGCACCAACCACAACAATTGCTGCTCCCATAACAACAACAGCTGCACCAACCACATCAATAGCTGCTCCAACCACAACCACAACTGCTCCAACAACAACCACATCTGCTCCAACCACAACCACTGTGGCACCAACCACGACCACAGCTGCTAAAACTACAACCACTGTGGCAACAACCACGACAGCAGCTGCTCCAATCACAACCACTGTGGCAACAACCACGACCACAGCTGCTCCAACAACAACAACAGCTGCTCCAACAACGACAACAGCTGCTCCAACAACAACAACAGCTGCTCCAACAACGACAGCAGCTGCAGCAACCACAACAACAAGTGCTCCAACCACAACAACGGTGGCACCAACAACGACCACAGCTGCTCCAACCACAATAACATCTGCTCCAACCACAACCACTGTGGCACCAACAGCAACAACAGCTGCTCCAACAACAACAACAGCTGCTCCAACAACGACAGCAGCTGCAGCAACCACAACAACAAGTGCTCCAACCACAACAACGGTGGCACCAACCACAACCACAGTTGCTCCAACCACAATAACATCTGCTCCAACCACAACCACTGTGGCACCAACCACGAACACAGTTGCTCCACCCACAACAACTGCTGCTCCAACAACGACAACACCTGCACCAACCACAACAACAAGTGCTCCAACCACAACAACGGTGGCACCAACAACGACCACAGCTGCTCCAACCACAATAACAACTGCTACAACCACAGAGACTGCAGCACAAACCACAACAACAGTTGCTCCAACAACGACAGCAGCTGCACCAACCACAACAACAACTGCTCCAACAACAACAACGGTGGCACCAACCACAACAACTGCTGCTCCAACAATGACAACAGCTGCTCAAACCACAACCACTGCAGCACCAACCACAACAACATCTGCTCCAACCACAACCACTGTGGCACCAACCACGACAACAGCTGCTCCAACCACAATAACATCTGCTCCAACCACAACCACTGTGCCAAAAACCACGAACACAGTTGCTCCACCCACAACAACTGCTGCTCCAACAGAGACAACAACTGCACCAACCACAACAACAACTGCTACAACCACAACCACTGCAGCATCAACCACAACAACAGCTGCTCCAACAACGACAGCAGCTGCACCAACCACAACAACAACTGCTCCAACCGCAACAACGGTGGCACCAACCACAACAACTGCTGCTCCAACAACGACAACAGCTGCACCAACCAAAACAACATCTGCTCCAACCACATCCACAACTGCTCCAACCACAACCGCTGCTGCACCAACCACAACAACAGTAGCACCAACCACAACATTTGCTGCTCCAACAACGACAACAGCTGCACCAACCACAACAACATCTGCTCCAACCACATCCACAACTGCTCCAACCACAACCACAGCTGCACCAACCACAACAACAGTAGCACCAACCACAACAACAGCTGCTCCAACAACGACAACAGCTGCACCAACCACAACAACATCTGCTCCAACCACAGCCACAGCTGCTCCAACCACAACCACTGTGGCACCAACCACAACAACAACTGCTCCAACCACAGTCGCTGTGATTATAACCACAACAACATCTGCTCCAACCACAACCACTGTGGCACCAACCACAACAACAGTAGCAGCAACAACAACAACTGCTGCTCCAACAACAACAACAGCTGCTCCAACCACAACAACAGCTGCTGCAACCACAATCACTGTGGCACCAACCATAACCACAGCTGCTCTAACCACAACCACTGTGGCACCAACCACAACAACTGCTGCTCCAACCACATCCACAGCTGCTCCAACAACAACCACAGCTGCACCAACCACAATAACAGTAACACCAACCACAACAACTGCTGCACCAACAACAACAACTACTGTTGCAACCACAACAACTGCTGCACCAACCACAACAATTGCTGCTCCCATAACAACAACAGCTGCACCAATCACATCAATAGCTGCTCCAACCACAACCACAGCTGCTCCAACAACAACCACATCTGCTCCAACCACAACCACTGTTGCACCAACCACGACCACAGCTGCTCCAATCACAACCACTGTGGCAACAACCACGACCACAGCTGCTCCAACAACAACAACAGCTGCTCCAACAACGACAACAGCTGCTCCAACAACAACAACAGCTTCTCCAACAACGACAGCAGCTGCAGCAACCACAACAACAAGTGCTCCAACCACAACAACGGTGGCACCAACAACGACCACAGCTGCTCCAACCACAATAACATCTGCTCCAACCACAACCACTGTGGCACCAACCACGAACACAGTTGCTCCACCCACAACAACTGCTGCTCCAACAACGACAACGCCTGCACCAACCACAACAACAACTGCTACAACCACAACCACTGCAGCACCAACCACAACAACAGCTGCTCCAACAACGACAGCAGCTGCACCAACCACAACAACAACTGCTCCAACAACAACAACGGTGGCACCAACCACAACAACTGCTGCTCCAACAACGACAACAGCTGCTCAAACCACAACCACTGCAGCACCAACCACAACAACATCTGCTCCAACCACAACCACTGTGGCACCAACCACGACAACAGCTGCTCCAACCACAATAACATCTGCTCCAACCACAACCACTGTGGCAAAAACCACGAACACAGTTGCTCCACCCACAACCACTGCTGCACCAACCACAACAACAGTAGCACCCACCACAACAACAACTGCTACAACCACAACCACTGCAGCACCAACCACAACAACAGCTGCTCCAACAACAACAGCAGCTGCACCAACCACAACAACAACTGCTCCAACCGCAACAACGGTGGCACCAACCACAACAACTGCTGCTCCAACAACGACAACAGCTGCACCAACCACAACAACATCTGCTCCAACCACATCCACAACTGCTCCAACCACAACCGCTGCTGCACCAACCTCAACAACAGTAGCACCAACCACAACATTTGCTGCTCCAACAACGACAACAGCTGCACCAACCACAACAACATCTTCTCCAACCACAACCACAGCTGCTCCAACCACAACCACAGCTGCACAAACCACAACAACAGTAGCACCAACCACAACAACTGCTGCACCAACCACAACAACAACTGCTCCAACCACAGTCGCTGTGATTATAACCACAACAACATCTGCTCCAACCACAACCACTGTGGCACCAACCACAACAACAGTAGCAGCAACAACAACAACTGCTCCAACAACAACAACAGCTGCTCCAACCACAACAACAGCTGCTGCAACCACAATCACTGTGGCACCAACCACAACCACAGCTGCTCTAACCACAACCACTGTGGCACCAACCACAACAACTGCTGCTCCAACCACAACCACAGCTGCTCCAACAACAACCACAGCTGCACCAACCACAATCACTGTAACACCAACCACAACAACTGCTGCACCAACAACAACAACTACTGTTGCAACCACAACAATTGCTGCTCCCACAACAACAACAGCTCCACCAACCACATCAATAGCTGCTCCAACCACAACCACAGCTGCTCCAACAACAACCACATCTGCTCCAACCACAACCACTGTGGCACCAACCACGACCACAGCTGCTCCAATCACAACCACTGTGGCAACAACCACGACCACAGCTGCTCCAATCACAACCACTATGGCAACAACCACAACCACAGCTGCTCCAACAACAACAACAGCTGCTCCAACAACGACAACAGCTGCTCCAACAACAACAACAGCTGCTCCAACAACGACAGCAGCTGCAGCAACCACAACAACAAGTGCTCCAACCACAACAACGGTGGCATCAACCACGACCACAGCTGCTCCAACCACAATAACATCTGCTCCAACCACAACCACTGTGGCACCAACCACGAACACAGTTGCTCCACCCACAACAACTGCTGCTCCAACAACGACAACACCTGCACCAACCACAACAACTGCTACAACCACTGCAGCATCAACCACAACAACAGCTGCTCCAACAACGACAGCAGCTGCACCAACCACAACAACAACTGTTCCAACCGCAACAACGGTGGCACCAACCACAACAACTGCCGCTCCAACAACGATAACAACTGCACCAACCACAACAACATCTGCTCCAACCACATCCACAACTGCTCCAACCACAACCACTGCTGCGCCAACCACAACAACAGTAGCACCACCCACAACAATTGCTGCTCCAACAACGACAGCAGCTGCACCAACCACAACAACATCTGCTCCAGCCACATCCACAACTGCTCCAACCACAACCACAGCTGCACCAACCACAACAACAGTAGCACCAACCACAACAATTGCTGCTCCAACAACGACAGCAGCTGCACCAAACACAACAACAACTGTTCCAACCGCAACAACGGTGACACCAACCACAACATTCGCTGCTCCAACAACGACAACAGCTGCACCAACCACAACAACATCTGCTCCAACCACATCCACAACTGCTCCAACCACAACCACAGCTGCACCAACCACAACAACAGTAGCACCAACCACAACAACATCTGCTCCAACCACAACCACAGCTGCTCCAACCACAACCACAGCTGCACACACCACAACAACAGTAGCACCAACCACAACAACTGCTGCACCAACCACAACAACAACTGCTCCAACCACAACCACTGTGGCACCAATCACAACAACAGTAGCAGCAACAACAACAACTGCTGCTCCAACAACAACAACTGCTGCTCCAACAACAACAACAGCTGCTCCAACAACAACCACAGCTGCACCAACCACAATAACAGTAACACCAACCACAACAACTAGTGCACCAACCACAACAATTGCTGCTCCCATAACAACAACAGCTGCACCAATCACATCAATAGCTGCTCCAACAACAACCACAGCTGCTCCAACAACAACCACAGCTGCACCAACCACAATAACAGTAACACCAACCACAACAACTGCTGCACCAACAACAACAACTACTGTTGCAACCACAACAACTGCTGCACCAACCACAACAATTGCTGCTCCCATAACAACAACAGCTGCACCAACCACATCAATAGCTGCTCCAACCACAACCACAACTGCTCCAACAACAACCACATCTGCTCCAACCACAACCACTATGGCACCAACCACGACCACAGCTGCTCCAACCACAACCACTGTGGCAACAACCACGACCACAGCTGCTCCAATCACAACCACTGTGGCAACAACCACGACCACAGCTGCTCCAACAACAACAACAGCTGCTCCAACAACGACAACAGCTGCTCCAACAACAACAACAGCTGCTCCAACAACGACAGCAGCTGCAGCAACCACAACAACAAGTGCTCCAACCACAACAACGGTGGCACCAACAACGACCACAGCTGCTCCAACCACAATAACATCTGCTCCAACCACAACCACTGTGGCACCAACAGCAACAACAGCTGCTCCAACAACAACAACAGCTGCTCCAACAACAACAACAGCTGCTCCAACAACGACAGCAGCTGCAGCAACCACAACAACAAGTGCTCCAACCACAACAACGGTGGCACCAACCACAACCACAGTTGCTCCAACCACAATAACATCTGCTCCAACCACAACCACTGTGGCACCAACCACGAACACAGTTGCTCCACCCACAACAACTGCTGCTCCAACAACGACAACACCTGCACCAACCACAACAACAAGTGCTCCAACCACAACAACGGTGGCACCAACAACGACCACAGCTGCTCCAACCACAATAACAACTGCTACAACCACAGCGACTGCAGCACAAACCACAACAACAGCTGCTCCAACAACGACAGCAGCTGCACCAACCACAACAACAACTGCTCCAACAACAACAACGGTGGCACCACCCACAACAACTGCTGCTCCAACAATGACAACAGCTGCTCAAACCACAACCACTGCTGCACCAACCACAACAACATCTGCTCCAACCACAACCACTGTGGCACCAACCACGACAACAGCTGCTCCAACCACAATAACATCTGCTCCAACCACAACCACTGTGCCAAAAACCACGAACACAGTTGCTCCACCCACAACAACTGCTGCTCCAACAGAGACAACAACTGCACCAACCACAAAGACAACTGCTACAACCACAACCACTGCAGCATCAACCACAACAACAGCTGCTCCAACAACGACAGCAGCTGCACCAACCACAACAACAACTGCTCCAACCGCAACAACGGTGGCACCAACCACAACAACTGCTGCTCCAACAACGACAACAGCTGCACCAACCAAAACAACATCTGCTCCAACCACATCCACAACTGCTCCAACCACAACCGCTGCTGCACCAACCACAACAACAGTAGCACCAACCACAACATTTGCTGCTCCAACAACGACAACAGCTGCACCAACCACAACAACATCTGCTCCAACCACATCCACAACTGCTCCACCCACAACCACAGCTGCACCAACCACAACAACAGTAGCACCAACCACAACAACAGCTGCTCCAACAACGACAACAGCTGCACCAACCACAACAACATCTGCTCCAACCACAGCCACAGCTGCTCCAACCACAACAACTGCTGCACCAACCACAACAACAACTGCTCCAACCACAGTCGCTGTGATTATAACCACAACAACATCTGCTCCAACCACAACCACTGTGGCACCAACCACAACAACAGTAGCAGCAACAACAACAACTGCTGCTCCAACAACAACAACAGCTGCTCCAACCACAACAACAGCTGCTGCAACCACAATCACTGTGGCACCAACCACAACCACAGCTGCTCTAACCACAACCACTGTGGCACCAACCACAACAACTGCTGCTCCAACCACATCCACAGCTGCTCCAACAACAACCACAGCTGCACCAACCACAATAATAGTAACACCAACCACAACAACTGCTGCACCAACAACAACAACTACTGTTGCAACCACAACAACTGCTGCACCAACCACAACAACAGCTGCTCCAAGAACGACAGCAGCTGCAGCAACCACAACAACAAGTGCTCCAACCACAACAACGGTGGCACAAACAACGACCACAGCTGCTCCAACCACAATAACATCTGCTCCAACCACAACCACTGTGGCACCAACAACGACAACAGCTGCACCAACCACAACAACTGCTTCTCCAACAACGACAACAGCATCTGCTCCAACCACAACAACATCTGCTCCAACCATATCCACAACTGCTCTAATCACAACCACTGATGCACCAACCACAACAACAGTAGCACCAACCACAACAATTGCTGCTCCAACAACGACAACAGCTGCACCAACCACAACAATATCTGCTCCAACCACAACCACAGCTGCTCCAACCACAACCACAGCTGCACAAACCACAACAACAACTGCTCCAACCACAGTCGCTGGGATTATAACCACAACAACATCTGCTCCAACCACAACCACTGTGGCACCAACTACAACAACAGTAGCAGCAACAACAACAACTGCTGCTCCAACAACAACAACAGCTGCTCCAACCACAACAACAGCTGCTGCAACCACAATTACTGTGGCACCAACCACAACCACAGCTGCTCTAACCACAACCACTGTGGCACCAACCACAACAACTGCTGCTCCAACCACAACCACAGCTGCTCCAACAACAACCACAGCTGCACCAACCACAATAACAGTAAAACCAACCACAACAACTGCTGCACCAACAAGAACAACTACTGTTGCAACCACAACAACTGCTGCACCAACCACAACAACTGCTGCTCCAACAACGAGAACAGCTGCACCAACAACAACAACATCTGCTCCAACCACAACCACAGCTGCACAAACCACAACAACAGTAGCACCAACCACAACAACTGCTGCACCAACCACAACAACAACTGCTCCAACCACAGTTGCTGTGATTATAACCACAACAACATCTGCTCCAACCACAACCACTGTGGCACCAACCACAACAACTGTAGCAGCAAAAACAACAACTGCTGCTCCAACAACAACAACAGCTGCTCCAACCACAACAACAGCTGCTGCAACCACAATCACTGTGGCACCGACCACAACCACAGCTGCTCTAACCACAACCACTGTGGCACCAACCACAACAACAGCTGCACCAACCACAACCACAGCTGCTCCAACAACAACCACAGCTGCACCAACCACAATAACAGTAACACCAACCACAACTATTGCTGCACCAACAACAACAACTACTGTTGCAACCACAACAACAGCTGCACCAACCACATCAATAGCTGCTCCAACCACAACCACAACTGCTCCAACAACAACCACATCTGCTCCAACCACAACCACTGTGGCAACAACCACGACCACAGCTGCTCCAGTCACAACCACTGTGGCAACAACCACGACCACAGCTGCTCCAACAACAACAACAGCTGCTCCAACAACGACAACAGCTGCTCCAACAACAACAACAGCTGCTCCAACAACGACAGCAGCTGCAGCAACCACAACAACAAGTGCTCCAACCACAACAACGGTGGCACCAACAACGACCACAGCTGCTCCAACCACAATAACATCTGCTCCAACCACAACCACTGTGGCACCAACCACGAACACAGTTGCTCCACCCACAACAACTGCTGCTCCAACAGAGACAACAACTGCACCAACCACAACAACAACTGCTACAACCACAACCACTGCAGCACCAACCACAACAACAGCTGCTCCAACAACGACAGCAGCTGCACCAACCACAACAACAACTGCTCCAACCGCAACAACGGTGGCACCACCCACAACAACTGCTGCTCCAACAACGACAACACCTGCACCAACCACAACAACTGCTACAACCACTGCAGCATCAACCACAACAACAGCTGCTCCAACAACGACAGCAGCTGCACCAACCACAACAACAACTGTTCCAACCGCAACAACGGTGGCACCAACCACAACAACTGCCGCTCCAACAACGATAACAACTGCACCAACCACAACAACATCTGCTCCAACCACATCCACAACTGCTCCAACCACAACCACTGCTGCGCCAACCACAACAACAGTAGCACCACCCACAACAATTGCTGCTCCAACAACGACAGCAGCTGCACCAACCACAACAACATCTGCTCCAACCACATCCACAACTGCTCCAACCACAACCACAGCTGCACCAACCACAACAACAGTAGCACCAACCACAACAATTGCTGCTCCAACAACGACAGCAGCTGCACCAAACACAACAACAACTGTTCCAACCGCAACAACGGTGACACCAACCACAACATTCGCTGCTCCAACAACGACAACAGCTGCACCAACCACAACAACATCTGCTCCAACCACATCCACAACTGCTCCAACCACAACCACAGCTGCACCAACCACAACAACAGTAGCACCAACCACAACAATTGCTGCTCCAACAACGACAGCAGCTGCACCAACCACAACAACATCTGCTCCAACCACAACCACAGCTGCTCCAACCACAACCACAGCTGCACACACCACAACAACAGTAGCACCAACCACAACAACTGCTGCACCAACCACAACAACAACTGCTCCAACCACAACCACTGTGGCAACAATCACAACAACAGTAGCAGCAACAACAACAACTGCTGCTCCAACAACAACAACTGCTGCTCCAACAACAACAACAGCTGCTCCAACAACAACCACAGCTGCACCAACCACAATAACAGTAACACCAACCACAACAACTAGTGCACCAACCACAACAATTGCTGCTCCCATAACAACAACAGCTGCACCAATCACATCAATAGCTGCTCCAACAACAACCACAGCTGCTCCAACAACAACCACAGCTGCACCAACCACAATAACAGTAACACCAACCACAACAACTGCTGCACCAACAACAACAACTACTGTTGCAACCACAACAACTGCTGCACCAACCACAACAATTGCTGCTCCCATAACAACAACAGCTGCACCAACCACATCAATAGCTGCTCCAACCACAACCACAACTGCTCCAACAACAACCACATCTGCTCCAACCACAACCACTATGGCACCAACCACGACCACAGCTGCTCCAACCACAACCACTGTGGCAACAACCACGACCACAGCTGCTCCAATCACAACCACTGTGGCAACAACCACGACCACAGCTGCTCCAACAACAACAACAGCTGCTCCAACAACGACAACAGCTGCTCCAACAACAACAACAGCTGCTCCAACAACGACAGCAGCTGCAGCAACCACAACAACAAGTGCTCCAACCACAACAACGGTGGCACCAACAACGACCACAGCTGCTCCAACCACAATAACATCTGCTCCAACCACAACCACTGTGGCACCAACAGCAACAACAGCTGCTCCAACAACAACAACAGCTGCTCCAACAACAACAACAGCTGCTCCAACAACGACAGCAGCTGCAGCAACCACAACAACAAGTGCTCCAACCACAACAACGGTGGCACCAACCACAACCACAGTTGCTCCAACCACAATAACATCTGCTCCAACCACAACCACTGTGGCACCAACCACGAACACAGTTGCTCCACCCACAACAACTGCTGCTCCAACAACGACAACACCTGCACCAACCACAACAACAAGTGCTCCAACCACAACAACGGTGGCACCAACAACGACCACAGCTGCTCCAACCACAATAACAACTGCTACAACCACAGCGACTGCAGCACAAACCACAACAACAGCTGCTCCAACAACGACAGCAGCTGCACCAACCACAACAACAACTGCTCCAACAACAACAACGGTGGCACCAACCACAACAACTGCTGCTCCAACAATGACAACAGCTGCTCAAACCACAACCACTGCAGCACCAACCACAACAACATCTGCTCCAACCACAACCACTGTGGCACCAACCACGACAACAGCTGCTCCAACCACAATAACATCTGCTCCAACCACAACCACTGTGCCAAAAACCACGAACACAGTTGCTCCACCCACAACAACTGCTGCTCCAACAGAGACAACAACTGCACCAACCACAAAGACAACTGCTACAACCACAACCACTGCAGCATCAACCACAACAACAGCTGCTCCAACAACGACAGCAGCTGCACCAACCACAACAACAACTGCTCCAACCGCAACAACGGTGGCACCAACCACAACAACTGCTGCTCCAACAACGACAACAGCTGCACCAACCAAAACAACATCTGCTCCAACCACATCCACAACTGCTCCAACCACAACCGCTGCTGCACCAACCACAACAACAGTAGCACCAACCACAACATTTGCTGCTCCAACAACGACAACAGCTGCACCAACCACAACAACATCTGCTCCAACCACATCCACAACTGCTCCAACCACAACCACAGCTGCACCAACCACAACAACAGTAGCACCAACCACAACAACAGCTGCTCCAACAACGACAACAGCTGCACCAACCACAACAACATCTGCTCCAACCACAGCCACAGCTGCTCCAACCACAACAACTGCTGCACCAACCACAACAACAACTGCTCCAACCACAGTCGCTGTGATTATAACCACAACAACATCTGCTCCAACCACAACCACTGTGGCACCAACCACAACAACAGTAGCAGCAACAACAACAACTGCTGCTCCAACAACAACAACAGCTGCTCCAACCACAACAACAGCTGCTGCAACCACAATCACTGTGGCACCAACCACAACCACAGCTACTCTAACCACAACCACTGTGGCACCAACCACAACAACTGCTGCTCCAACCACATCCACAGCTGCTCCAACAACAACCACAGCTGCACCAACCACAATAACAGTAACACCAACCACAACAACTGCTGCACCAACAACAACAACTACTGTTGCAACCACAACAACTGCTGCACCAACCACAACAACAGCTGCTCCAAGAACGACAGCAGCTGCAGCAACCACAACAACAAGTGCTCCAACCACAACAACGGTGGCACAAACAACGACCACAGCTGCTCCAACCACAATAACATCTGCTCCAACCACAACCACTGTGGCACCAACAACGACAACAGCTGCACCAACCACAACAACTGCTTCTCCAACAACGACAACAGCTGCACCAACCACAACAACATCTGCTCCAACCATATCCACAACTGCTCTAATCACAACCACTGATGCACCAACCACAACAACAGTAGCACCAACCACAACAATTGCTGCTCCAACAACGACAACAGCTGCACCAACCACAACAATATCTGCTCCAACCACAACCACAGCTGCTCCAACCACAACCACAGCTGCACAAACCACAACAACAACTGCTCCAACCACAGTCGCTGGGATTATAACCACAACAACATCTGCTCCAACCACAACCACTGTGGCACCAACTACAACAACAGTAGCAGCAACAACAACAACTGCTGCTCCAACAACAACAACAGCTGCTCCAACCACAACAACAGCTGCTGCAACCACAATTACTGTGGCACCAACCACAACCACAGCTGCTCTAACCACAACCACTGTGGCACCAACCACAACAACTGCTGCTCCAACCACAACCACAGCTGCTCCAACAACAACCACAGCTGCACCAACCACAATAACAGTAAAACCAACCACAACAACTGCTGCACCAACAAGAACAACTACTGTTGCAACCACAACAACTGCTGCACCAACCACAACAACTGCTGCTCCAACAACGAGAACAGCTGCACCAACAACAACAACATCTGCTCCAACCACAACCACAGCTGCACAAACCACAACAACAGTAGCACCAACCACAACAACTGCTGCACCAACCACAACAACAACTGCTCCAACCACAGTTGCTGTGATTATAACCACAACAACATCTGCTCCAACCACAACCACTGTGGCACCAACCACAACAACTGTAGCAGCAAAAACAACAACTGCTGCTCCAACAACAACAACAGCTGCTCCAACCACAACAACAGCTGCTGCAACCACAATCACTGTGGCACCGACCACAACCACAGCTGCTCTAACCACAACCACTGTGGCACCAACCACAACAACTGCTGCACCAACCACAACCACAGCTGCTCCAACAACAACCACAGCTGCACCAACCACAATAACAGTAACACCAACCACAACAACTGCTGCACCAACAACAACAACTACTGTTGCAACCACAACAACAGCTGCACCAACCACATCAATAGCTGCTCCAACCACAACCACAACTGCTCCAACAACAACCACATCTGCTCCAACCACAACCACTGTGGCAACAACCACGACCACAGCTGCTCCAATCACAACCACTGTGGCAACAACCACGACCACAGCTGCTCCAACAACAACAACAGCTGCTCCAACAACGACAACAGCTGCTCCAACAACAACAACAGCTGCTCCAACAACGACAGCAGCTGCAGCAACCACAACAACAAGTGCTCCAACCACAACAACGGTGGCACCAACAACGACCACAGCTGCTCCAACCACAATAACATCTGCTCCAACCACAACCACTGTGGCACCAACCACGAACACAGTTGCTCCACCCACAACAACTGCTGCTCCAACAGAGACAACAACTGCACCAACCACAACAACAACTGCTACAACCACAACCACTGCAGCACCAACCACAACAACAGCTGCTCCAACAACGACAGCAGCTGCACCAACCACAACAACAACTGCTCCAACCGCAACAACGGTGGCACCAACCACAACAACTGCTGCTCCAACAACGACAACAGCTGCACCAACCACAACAACATCTGCTCCAACCACATCCACAACTGCTCCAACCACAACCACTGCTGCACCAACCACAACAACAGTAGCACCAACCACAACCACAGCTGCTCCAACAACGACAACAGCTGCACCAACCACAACGACATCTGCACCAACCACATCCACAACTGCTCCAACCACAACCACAGCTGCACCAACCACAACAACAGTAGCACCAACCACAACAACTGCTGCTCCAACAATGACAACAACTGCTCCAACCACAACCACTGTGACACCAACAGCAACAACTGCTACTCCAACAACGACAACAGCTGCACCAACCACAACAACTGCTTCTCCAACAACGACAACAACTGCACCAACCACAACAACTGCAGGTCCAACCACAACCACAGCTGCACCAACCACAACCACAGCTTCTCAAACCACAACACCTGTTGCACCAACCACAACAACTGCTTCTCCAACAACGACAAAAACTTCACCAACCACAACAACAGCTGCTCCAACCACAAGCACAGCTGCCGCAACCACAACAACAGTAGCACTAACCACAACAACTGCTGCTCCAACCACAACAACAACTGCTCCAACCACAATCGCTGTGATTATAACCACAACAACATCTGCTCCAACCACAACCACTGTGGCACCAACAGCAACAACAGCTGCTCCAACAACGACAACAGCTGCACCAACCACAACAACAACTTCTCCAACCACAACAGCGGTGGCACCAACCACAACAAAAGTCGTAGCAACAGCAACAACTGCTGCTCCAACAACAACAACAGCTGCTCCAAACACAACAACAGCTGCTGCAACCACAATCACTGCGGCACCAACCACATCCACAGCTGCTCCAACCAAAACAACAGCTGCTCCAACTACAACCACATCTGCACCAACCACAACAAATGCTGCACCAACCACAACAACAACTGCTCCAATCATAACAACGGTGGCACCAACCACAACAACAGTAGCAGCAACAACAACAACTGCTGCTCCAACAACAACAACAGCTGCTCCAACCACAACAACAGCTGCTGCAACCACAATCACTGCTGCTCCAACCACATCCACAGCTGCTCCAACCACGACAACTGCTGCTACAACTACAACCACTGTGGCACCAACCACGACAAATGCTGCTCCAACAACGACAGCAGCTGCACCAACCAAAACAACAGCTGCTCCAACTACAACCACAACTGCACCAACCACACCAACAATAACACCAACCACAACAACTGCTGCTCCAACCACAACAACAGCTGCTGCAACCACAACCACAGCTGCTCCAACCATAAGAACAGCTGCTGCAACCACAACCACTGTGTCACCAACCACAACAACAGCTGCTCCAACCACAACCACAGCTGCCCCAACGACAACCACATCTGCTCCAAACACAACCGCTGTGACAACAACCACAACAACATCTGCTCCAACCACAACCACTGTGGCACCAACCACATCAACAGTAGCATCAACAACAACAACATCTGCTCCAACAACAACAACAGCTGCTCCAACCACAACCACAGCTGCACCAACCACAACAACAGTAGCAGCAACAACCACAACAACTGCTCCAACGACAATTGCTGTGATAACAACCACAACGACATCTGCTCCAATCACAACCACTGTGGCACCAACAGCAACAACAGCTGCTCCAACTACCACAACAGCTGCACCAACCACAACAACAACTGCTCCAACCACAACAACAGCTGCTCCAACCACAACAACAGTTGCTCCAACAACGACAACAGCTGCTGCAACCACAACCACCTCGGCACCAACCACAACAACAGCTGCTTCAACCACAACCACAGCTGCCCCAACAATAAGTCCAGATGCTCCAACAACATCAACAGCCTCACCAACCATAACGTCACCTCTAACATCAGCTGTTGCCCAGACCACAATACCTGCTTCAACAGCATCATCAACAACAACAACAGCTACTCCAAATCCAAGCACTGCGTCACCAACCACAACAACAGCTGCGACAACAACCACTTCCGCAACAACCACTACAATGTCTTCAACGACAAAATCATCCACGACGACAACAGCTGTGACAAAGACCACTTCTGCAACAACCACTACAATTTCTTCAACAACTAAATCATCCACGACGACAAGTAACGCATCTTCTGTCAGAATGAATGCAATCCCTCTTGTACTGGGACTCTTTGTCTTTACCATCTATTATTAAACAGGAAAATCACAGATGGAAACCCAATAAAAACCACTAAAACTGTGAAAGGATGTTTTTTTTATTGTCAATGTTTACCTCTGCTCTTCTTGTTTAGTTGGGATTTAAATTTAATTTGTTTCAGATTTAATAAAAGGGGTCTGGGTAAACCTGAGGATGGATAACTATTTAACACACAATTACCCTTTTCCAAGTGAGTTATAAAGTGTAAAATATATTTAATATTTACTTACAAATATATTTATCTTTTATTAAACTTATCATGCAAATGTCTTGAATAAATGTAATAGTGTCCAATAATATGAACAGAAATATATATCCATATATCCATAACTAGTTATTTGGGGATTTTTGTTATGCATATATATTGTCAGTTTTATATTACAACAGTGATTCAATGACAGCATTGTAAAACTACAATTACACCAAAAATGCCAAAAGATAACAACTGTGACTGTGATAAAGTTTTCAACAGACATTATGATGGAATTTTTTTTGTGCTTTGGAACTATCCCATTGATGACAAGTATGGGGAATATAAAAGCTATGACAATATATTTGTTTTGAATAATGTTATGATTATTCTGAATGTCACTTATTTTCTTGATTTTTCTCAATCATACTGATGCCCACACATGGCCCCAGTTTTATCTTTCATATAATTACATAGTAACTGTATGTTATTTAAGATGAGATACTCTGGTTTCCCCAGAATGTAGACTTTTACTCTCTTCATCTTAATAAAACTATTAATGCATCAATTGTTTTTCTACACGAATTACCGTACCTATAAAATATTTAAAAGTTTCTTCAATGAAATGTTATATTTTATAATACTCATCAGTGTTATTAGGAAATGTAATATTTTGGGGGGCTTTTGTAATTGCCAGTAAATTTTCCTAATGGAAATACAAATTTGGATAATTGAAAAGGAAGAAGGATGTGTTGAAGTATTTTTCTTTTTAAACTAATATAATCTCTGTTTCTAGTAATCAGATTTCAATAATAACGTAGTCCTCTAATCTTTAGTGGTTCAAAAAAGCCCTAACCACTTGTTTCTTTTTTATAATGTCTAAAGGGTTTTGAGTGGCTGACAAGACTAGAAAAAAAGCTTCATAAATGCTTGTACATGACATTGTAGTACATAATATACCATATCATAAGAACCTAAATTGATGGTTATAATGGAACTAATAACTAATATGAATTTAGGCAGGTTTGCAACCAAGCAGAGAAGTCTTCCAACATCCCAAATAATAATTATGAAATCACCACACCCAGAGGATGTTCATTCTGCTTTTTTATTTCATAAATAATTTTAATGCCTTTCCCTTTTTTTAAAATCAAGTACAGAACATGTCATGCAATCATTTGTTAATTAAAGCATTACAGAAACCAAAATGGACACTCCAATGGAGGGAGGAGGTCAGCAGCTGAGGTGGTGTTACTCAGATGGATGGCTGGCTGGAGTTCTGAATTTGATGTTCCGATTCAACTTCTTTACTCAAGTAAAAGTAAAGAAAGTAAGAAAGTAAAAGGTAGCTATTTGAAGGACATTTCCACCAGCCATTTTTGTGCAAAGCTAACTGAACCTCTTGCTGTATTAATATAATAATATTAGTACATGGGAACACAAACTTTTCTTTTTTTTTCTTTTTTTTCTTTTTTATTGTGCATCCACATCTAAACAGAAATAAGTACAATCAGGAGGTGGGGGAACCCTAAGATTAGTTGTAATGAAAGAATAACAAGTCTAGAATTTCTGACCTGTGCTACTGCTGCTCTGATTTGGTGCTCTTTGTGGATTTATACAACTCAGTTCAACAAGATCTAACCCAATATTCCATAAGCTGTTTTGTTTTGCTTTGGCTGATTTCCATCTCCTACACTGACTTTATAGGGGAAAGTTTATACTATCTTTATGCTAGTTGGTATAAAGTTGGTATGATGGTGGAATTCAATGAATGATTCTAAGTACCATCAGTTTAAATTCAAATTTATCTCTGCTCCACTTGATGTAAACTAACTCTGACCATGAGCACCTTACCTTTAAATCTAACCTCTCGTCTTCCTGTCTTGCCCTATCTTTCCTACAACTTTCTCCATCTGTGAGGGAAGTTATCTGTCAGGATTTGTGTCGTGGATGAGAGAAGGAGGACCCAAACGCTGGACTCACAGGTAGGTGAAGGTTGGTGTTTATTGTCAACGGAGTGAACAAACAGAACAGAAGTAGGAAACGGCTGGCTGGCTGGACGACTGGCTAAATGAATGAAAGACTGACTGACAACTGACTGACTGACCTGACGGAACTGGACATAGGACAACCTAACAGCGACGAGAACAACATAACATGAACATCAATGACACGACAACGATCGGATGGAACTGAGGACTTAAATACACGCTGGGTGATGAATGATTAGAAACCGGTGAGTACACAGCTGAACTTATTTCCATGTATCTTTAGTCAGACTAACTGGAACACAATACGCAGGTGGTATGCTGGCACAGAAAACAGGAAGTGAGAAAGTAAATGTGGCAAACTAAACTGAACATGAACAAACTGAAATCACTGGGTCAACGACCCAGGAACCCTGACATTATCTTTTGTTCTTTTCTCTCCGTTCTCCCTACAGCAGCTGTACCTTTAGCTACAGTAGTAGACACACTCTGTGACTCTGCACACAAACAGTTTGTGTTTTGCTCTGCAAACCTGTTAAATGGAATTCCTTCACATAGAGTTTCAAACTCTGCGAGAGTCTATGGAGTACAGTTAGCAGCAGGTGAAAACACTTGCTGACAAAAACTCAAGACCTACAGTTAGTGACATCACTCACAGAGGGAATGACCCAACTCTCACAAGAAAATTTTAAAACCTCAAAGAAACTGTTATCCAGCTTCAGGCCTGCAACATTGACAGGCATCCCAGAGAAGGCAGAAGAGGACTTGGAAACAATGGTCAGACAGTTTACTCAGGTTTACCTGAAACTCTTAGAGGACACGATAAAGACCACCACCTTTTATCGTGTCCATTGTCTGGGAGGGAAGCAACTGGACCAGGGACATTTTAAACAGAAAGAGCTGGTAAAGAGCTGCGGTCTGGAATTGAACATGATTTGTTGATGTAGAGAATACAATTTGAGGTATTTGGTGATTAGACCCAGTTGGCCCATCACAGCAGAACGGAATCCCAGCAGGGATAGGGATTAGGGCAGGACCCCCCAGAGACTAGACACTGGTGATGGAGATGAAGGTCGAGGCTTCAATGGAGCCTGAGTAATGAGAGGCAGAGATGGGGAGGAGGTAGGTTGTGCGAAGGCATCTGCAAAGATGAATGACAGACGTGCAGTGAGGTTTAAAGTACATGGAGTGAAGGCTAACTGGCCTGAAGAAGGTAAAAAAAACCCCAACAGATTACCAGTCTGTTGGTAATCCAAGACTGCATAAAAAAGTGGGGAACTAAAGCATTTTTTAACACAATCCCTTCATTTCAGGGGCTCAAAAGTAATTAGACAAATTAAGTAATTAAATAACTAAAAATAAAATGTTTATTTCTAATACTTGGTTGAAAAACCTTTACTGGTAATGACGTCTTGAACTGACGGACATCACCAGATGCTGGGTTTCATCCTTTTTAAAGCTCTGCTAGTCCTTTACTGCAGCTTCTTTCACTTGCTGTTTGTTTTTGGGCTTTTCTGTTCGAAGTGTAGTCTTCAATAAATTAAATGCATGTTCAATTTGTTTTCAGGTGACTGAATTGGCCATTCAAGAATATTCCACTTTTTTGCTTTAATAAACCTCTGGGTTGCTTTGGCTGTGTTTTGGGTCACTGTCCATCTATATTATGAAATGCTGGGGGGAGGATAATATCTTACTGTTCTTATAAGAAATAATAAGAAAGTAATAAATAAGTAAATAGCAAGTAAGTCATTAGAAGCTGCCTTTGCTACCCTCATATACATATAATTAACAACCTGAGAAAACTAAAACTAGAATAAAATTAAATAATTACTAAGAAAACACAATTTCATGTGCAAAGGCTGCATTTGAAAAACTTTGAACAGGGCAACAAATTTGGGAAATTCCTTGCTAACTAGTTAAAACTATACAAAGAGAAAAACAACTCTTTATTCAATAAAGAATTCAGCTTGGAACATTACTCATGATCCACAACAAATAAATAGATCTGTTAAAGAGTTTTATGAAGCTTTATACACATTATATATTAATCCGTCTGATGCTGGTATTGAAGAATTTCTCAACCTCCCAGCCCATTGTTCCTTCAGTGGGCTGGTTTCAGTCATTATGCAAATGTACTGTTTATAAGGTTTGGGGAAACCTGCAGTCAGCTGAGACTGAAGAAGTCACTTGGATGAGTGACAAAACGTTTCTCCCACAAAACGCTACGTCCAGATGAACAGAATCAACTTTTTGGAGAAGTCTCAACAATATAAATCTACCAAAACTAAATGGCAAACAAATAGTGACTCTGGATTCATCTCTTTTAATGTCTGAGTTCGTGAAGATTTACAGCATCTCCCAAACAATAAAACTCCAGGTACAGATGGTTTTCCTGCAGAGTTTTACAAAGAGGTTTGGCCTAGCACCCACTTTTTTCACTGTGTGTAATTTGGGGAATTTTTTTTCACACAAATTACACAAATTCAGAACTCTATCAGACTCTATCTCCGAACATTAACTCTGCCACCATTAGTCTACTTTTTAAACCAGACAAAGATCCTGAACTCCCATCCAGCTACTGCCCAATTTCACTTATACAGTTGACCTTAAATTACTTTGCAAAGTCCTTGCCAGAAACACACACACACACACACACACACACACACACACACACACACACACACACACACACACACACACACACACACACAATCCATTCATAACAGACCAAATAGGTTTTATTAAAGGTAGGCACTCAGCCAATAATACACACAAACTAATAAATGTAATACATTTTTGTGGCATCAACAAATTAGAAATCACAGTTATGTCTTTAGATGCAGAGAAAGCATTTGACCGGGTAAACTGGAAATTTTCATTAGCGGTTCTATCCAAAATTTGGATTTTGTTCATTCTTCTTAGATTGGATGAAAACACTATAGAGCTCTCGAAATGCATGTGTTAGGACAAACGACTTTACTTCCCAAACCTTCACTCCAAAGAAGGGAACCAGACAGGGGTGTCTGCTTTCCCCCTCACCTTTTGCCATTTTTATTGAGCCACTAACAGCAGCAATTGGACAAAATGTAGAATTCAAACTGAAAATAGAAACCATAAGATAAGCCTGAATGCTGATGTATTATATTTCCTTGGGAACTCACAATCCTCTCTAAAACGAACACTCTAATAGAAAATCTCCATGGGTAACAGAAGTTTAATTCTTGTATTCCAAATTGTTGTAAAAAAAAATTGTATGAGTTACTTTAATTTAAGCTGACGAGTAACTTGCATGTCTGTTCAGAGGTTCTGGCAGAGGATATGAGAAGACCTAACTACATAGTTATTTTCATGGTGTATCTCAAAGTTTTTTAAATGCAGCCTTTGCACATGAAATTGTGTTTTCTTAGTAAACATTTGAATTAATTCTAGTTTTAGTTTTCTCAGGTTGTTAATTATAGGTTCTTGAGGTGAGTGTAGCAAAGGCATCTTCTAATGACTTACCATTTTGTTCTAATTCTAATATGAGTTTTTTCATATTATGTTTTTCATAGCACATGAGAATATACAGATGAGGTAGAAGCAAAAGCAAAGCACCACAAAACATCAGGTAAGAGGCGCCAACAATTAGGGGTGGGTTTCAATAATTGATTTTCCGATCAAAATCGATTTTAGCTTAATTAAAGCATATCGATTCATTAAAATCCTGAATCGATTTTTAAATATAAATGTATTTTGCCAGAAACGCCAGAATCTCAGGTTAAACCTCACAAACCTATTTTAACAACCACCAAACAGCTGAAACAGTAAATGAGAGCAGGTAAACAGAAAAAGACGTAAACACAAATCAATGAGATGTCGGCTTTCTCACCCGGTGGCACGTACAAGGACACGCCCTCGGGGCTGAAAGCCGACACCTTACTGATTCTGATGCAGGTCAGGTCCGCGCTTTGCGCTAGATTCTGAAGCTGCAGGTTTCATCACTCTCCAACCAAAGTGCACTGAACCAGCAGCAAAAGAAGATCAAAACTAAGCTTCACATTTCGCTTCACATAAACATCGTCATGCATTCCCTCTTACCTTTGTTGTTTTGCTTCCACCACGATAAAATCGCACTTCCTGCAAAGCTCTCTCTCCCTCTCTCAGTGTACTTTAAGAACAGTTTCCCATCTAAAAATCTCCATTTCCTGTATTACTCGCTTATGCTGTTTATTTAACAATTTCCGACAAGAGACTCATTTCTACTGTTCAATACCGAAGAAATGTAAACTTTTTAAAATTATGACCAATTGCAAAACGCTTAGCTGTGTCTCTAATAAAATCTTTGTAACTTTACTCTGCTTCACTTCAGCTGCATCGAGTAATGTTCATATGTTGATTCATGAGGGGGGGGGGGGGGGGGGGGGCTTGTTCGTTTTTGTTCTACTGCAGAATATTTTTAAGGTTATCGGCTATAAAAAGCCAGGCCAGGAAAAACTCCATGTTTTTCTGTGTTTTATCCTCAGTTACTTCGACACAAAGGGATCTGCTGTGATGCTCACACCTCTGATGAAGTCTCACAAGTGTAAGAACTGATAAATGATCAGAATTATAATATTTCTGACTGCCTGAGGCAAAATTTCCCAATTCAAATCGAATCGAATCAAAATTGTGGATTGAATTTAATCAGGACCTTGTGAATCGGAATCAAATCGATTCTAGAAATCAGTGACGATACCCAGCCCTACCAACAAAGCCAGCAGTTTCCAGCTTACTGATGTGGCATCAAATGAAGGTCTTCCTTCTTCTAAATAGCAGGCTGATCACAGGATTGTCAAAAGGTGAGTTACTTTACGCAACCAGGAGGAAAGGAGGACCATGACAAAAAAAAAAAAAAGGACGTTTTTCTTTTACCTTGATCTCACTGATGCAAGAAACAAAAGACAAAACAAGATAACAAATGTTCTCTTTCATGATGTATCTCGGCGTCACCCAAGCTGTGCAACTTAGGTAACACAGGTGAATTAGGTGTGGAAGCAAATAAATTGCATATAGTCCTTGCTGCCTTATGCATTGCTAAGGAAACTATCCTCATGAAAAAACATGACGTACATAAGATGGGTGTGTGTGCCTGTGACACATAAGGTGGCCTGAATCAATGAATACCTGAATACTTTTATTGTTTGAATTTCAACATGCTTTTATTAAGACATAATTAGAGATTGCAGCAGACGTCAGTAAGATAAGGTGTGGCAAAGTCATCAGAGAGCAAAAGCAGCCCTGTGTGAAAACAGTCCTGAGTTTACTATTATTTAACTAATTACACTGAGTAATTTCAAATATGTTGAGCTTTAAACATAATAGAGTTGCAGCTTCATCTGTACTTGGAGATCTGTTTGAACTGTCAAATAAACATATCAAAAGCAAAATCAAAGTGCAAAATATATATTTAGATTTATGAAACAACAAAAAACACAGACAGATGAGCTTCCATGGTTAATACTTCTTATAGCTAAATCATGTTTGCTGTGCTAAGCCTTTAGAACAGAGTAATGAGGAATCAATACATAATTTCAAATAATTTCAAATGTAGATACAGCAATACAGCATTAAAGCATTATTAACGCATCTTTAAAAGGGTTTGAGGGATTTCAAAAATACTGCAGTGCAATATTTCATGTAGTGTTAGGTAGGAAGCTCTGACTATTCGCTCCATACTCTACCAACTTTTATCAAATTTGCCAGATGTTGTGGTTTATAGTGGGCTGGTTGCGGATCCACATGCAGAACTCAGGACGCAGAACAGGAGCAAAAAAACAATGTTTTATTGTTGGAAATTCAACATAATTCAGCAGGAAAAGCCTACCAGGTAAACTACCATAAAAAAAATCCCACGAAACACTGGGCACGGGAATACACAATATGGGAGGACATGACAGTGAACAGAGGGATACTCGGACAAAATCAGACAAAACTCCAAACACTGGGTCCTAGTACCAGAAAACACCAACACATGCATAAAAAAATAGCCATAATAATTTTACAAAGCAAAAGACAAAATGAAGACTCAGTGACACATCAAAGGAATCCTTCTTGTTCATTTATAATTAGAAATTAAACAGGTTTTGCATACCCTTTTTGTTTAAATGTACAATTGAAAAAGGGTGTGGTAAAGTGCTCTGGCAGAATGATTTGAAAAGAGAGGAGATGAGTGTTTGAATGTTCACGCTGTAAAAATGTAAACACACCCAATCCTGAGCTCACCTGTTCAGTATATAAAGTGTAACAGTGCTCCTGAGGTTTAGTATCACAGTCCAGGGAAATTAATCTGCAACACTGACCTGTTCATCACAATGAAGCTGACTTCTCTGATCCTCCTCTTGGGACTAATTATACTAAATAATTTCAAACATTTTAAGCTTTTATTAGAATTATAGCTTCATCTTGGTGATGTGTGCAAACTGTCAAAGTATTAATGTGATAAGGACCCACACACAAGAGTTCATGCAAGTGCAAGTCCTTTTTATTTTGTTTTAGCAACTGTTTTGACGTTTTTTGACACCAGTCACTCAGGAACAGCTGCTCCGTTCCACATCCCCTCCTCCGCCTCTGCCGTCACTATATATACACAGAGAAGAAGAAGGTCATTACATTGAGCTCTCATACCTGCCCTCTCTGCCACACCTCGGCACCGCTCTAAGCAATCCACTGCTTAGAGCCTCCACTGCAGCAGACCACACCCCTGCCACAGTTAATATTAATATTATTAATATTAATAGCAAAATATACAAAGTGCAAAATATTCATTTCAATTTATGAAAGAAAAAAAACAGAAAAGTTTGAGCTAAAATATACTTCTCTACAACAGCTGAGTAAAATTATGGTTCCTTCCCTGTACAAATATTAATGTCATACTCAAGGTGAGACTGCTGCCACACCTGCTCCTGCAGCAGTTTTAAGCCTCTGTCTAATTAATTTCACTGAACAGACCGGTTACTGGGCTTGTCAAAATTACAGATTAGTATTAATACAAACGAGCCAACCTGTGCAATAAATAAGTGAGTATATATCATTCCCTTATTCATTGTTTTAGACAGATATTTCTAAAACAAACTAAAAACCAGCAAAAAACAACTTAAACATAAAAAAGTCACAAAGAAAGAACAATACAGTATCCTCAACAGCATCAAAGAATAAAACAGTGAAATGTGGGTTATTAAACATTAGGTCTCTCTCTTCCAAGTCTCTGTTAGTATATGACTTAATAATTGATCAACAAATCGATTGATTCTGCCTTACAGAAACCTGGTTACAGCAGGATGATCATGTTAGTTTAAATGAATCAACACCCCCGAGTCATACTAACTACCAGAAACCTCGAAGCACAGGCCGAAGGGGCGGTGTGGCAGCAATTTTCCACACCAGCTTATTAATCAACCAAAGACCCAGGCAGACGTTAAATTATTTGAAAGCCTGATGCTTAGCCTTGTCCACCCCAGCTGTAAAACTCAAAAACCAGTCTTATTCGTTATCATCTATTGTCCACCTGGGCCTTACACAGAGTTTCTGTCTGATTTCTCAGAGTTTTTATCTGATTCAGTGCTCAGCTCAGATAAAATAATGATTGTGGGTGATTTTAACATCCATGTAGATGCTACAAATGACAGCCTCAACACAGCATTTAATCTGTTATTAGACTCAATTGGTTTCTATCAAAATGTAAATGAACCCACCCACCACTTTAATCACACTCTAGATCAGGGGTGGGAAACTCCAGGCCTCGAGGGCCGGTGTCCCTGCAGGTTTTAGATGTGTCCTTGAACCAACACAGCAGATTTAAATGGCTAAATTAGCTCCTCAACATGTCCTGAAGTTCTCCAGAGGCCTGGTAACGAACTAATCATGCGATTCAGGTGTGTTGACCCAAGGTGAGATCTAAAACCTGCAGGACACCGGCCCTCGGGGCCTGGAATTGTCCACCCCTGCTCTAGATCTTGTTTTAAAATATGGCATAGAAACTGAACATTTAACAGTATTTCCTGAAAACCCCCTCCTGTCTGATCATTTCCTGATAACATTTAAATGTACAATAATTGATTACACAACAGTGGGGAGGAGATTTCATCACAGTAGATGTCTTTGTAAAAGTGCTGTAACTAAGTTTAAGAATATAATCCACCCACTGTTAGCATCTTCAATGCCCTGTACCAACATAGAGAGGAGCAGCTACCTGGCTGCTACTCCAACAGAGGTCGATTATCTTGTTAATAATTTTGCCTCCTCACTTTGTATGACTCTGGATACTGTAGCTCCTGTGAAAAATAAGGCCTCAAATCAGAAGTAATTGACTCCCTCGTATAATTGTCAAACATGTAGCCTAAAGCCGATAACGCGTAAGCTGGAGAGGAAATGGCATGTCACAAATTTAGAAGATCACCATTTAGCCTGCAGAAATAGTTTATTGCTTTATAAGAAAGCCCTCTGTAAAGCTAGAACATGTTACTGGTCATCACTGACTGAAGGAAATAAGAATAAGAAAATAAGAACAACCCTCTTTTCAGCACTGTAGCCACGCTGACAAAAAGTCAGAGCACTGTTGAGCCAACCATTTATTTAACGTAATGACATGAAATTATTCCCAAATAAAATTTTAACCATTAGAGAAAAAATTACTCATAATCATCTCACAGATTTAGCATTATCTACAGCTTTCTTCAGTACCATTGATATTCATTTAGACTCTTTTTCTCCAATTGATCTTTCTGAGTTAACTTCAGTAATTACTTCCTCCAAACCATCAACGTGTCTTTTACACCCCATTCCTACAAGACTCCTCAAAGAAGTCCTGTGGTTAATTAATGCTTCAATGTTAAATATGATCGACCTATCTCTAATAATCGGCTATGTACCGCAGGCCTTCAAGCTGGCAGTAGTTAAACTGATACTTAATACAGAGTCCATTGTGAGTGTGCGACCAGTATCTAAATAGCAATCCTTTAAATAAATAGTTATATTAACACACTGCTGAAACAGTGGATATAAATAAAGGTTGATAAACTCTCGGTAAACTATACAATTTCTCAACTCTAACATACAGTTTAGGTCAAGTTTCACCTGCTTTGACTTTTGAGAACATTACATTTGATTATTTTAGCCACAAATTTGATGGGTATTTTTCCTAAATTGAGGCAAAATACAAAAAAAAACTGTACAGATTTGACCTGTATGTATTGAGACGGACAGCGTGGGTCAAATCAAGGGAAAATAGTTTGTTTTTGGCAATTTTGAAACTGCACATATCCTGTCTATGTGTATTTTTTATGGGACAGCAGTCGCAGAGATCAAGGCAGGAGTTTGATTCAGTCACAAGGACCGTCTATGTTCCCACTATAGTAGCCCAGGTTCCCACAGAGACAGACACTCGCTGGTCTTCGAAGGATTGTGGGAGGAATTTTCAAAGAGTTTAACACTAAAAGGACATAAAAGTGATCATGTATGGTGCAGATAAGGAAGAAAGGTCACACAGAAGTCAGAGGGTGCCTTAACATTAACAGTGCATAGAATGAAGTGCTGTATGAACTTGGACTTAGTGGCACTTGTAGTTAAATACACTTTGAGTGATCAGTAATCCTAGAAAAGTGCTGTATAAATATGAGCAGATTACATGCCTATCTGTTAGTGTTAGTGGTTTGTACCTGCAAAGAGAAACAATGTAAGAAATTCTACCATCAAACAAAACCAAATCCATTTACCCTGAGCTGGGATTAAAAGAGAGATCAAAGAGGAATTGGAGGATTCATAAGATTACAATCTGCCAATCTGCAAGGTTTCTTTAAATGAACAGACTAGTTTCCAATAAGCAGGTTTTGTGCTTTAAATGTTAATTAATGTTCATTTAATATTGATGAATATAAATGGCAGATATGAGTAGTTTCTTTTATTTAGTTGCATAAGGTGTTGTCATGAATAACAGCAGTTGCAGAAACTTATTGGCATTGTCACTTTCAACAGAATATCATTAAATGATTACTGTTGATATTTTTGCATGTCTTAAGATAAGCAGGACATGATAGTTTTGCTAGTTATTTTTTATCACCAGCTCTCTTCCACAGTGTGTCTTTTGTCTCAGCCAGTGGCCGCCCCTCCCTGAGCCTGGTTTTGTTGGAGGTTTCTTCCTGTTAAAAGGGAGTTTTTCCTTCCCACAGTCGCCAAGTGTTTGCTCAGAATGTTTTGTCTGATTATGGGGTTTTTTCTCTGTATCACTGTAGAGTCTTTACCCTGAAATATAAAGCACCCTGAACCCCTTTAGCCCTTCCCCAGCTCTAATTTGTGGCTACGCGTCTCCTCTGTCCTCCTGCCTGAGACTCAGAAGTTCATCTCGGTGCATCACGATGAAGGCCATCTCAAATCTTATAATGCATTTAGAGGACAAAGGAGAGGAGCTATGGTTGAAGATGCACAGGTGTACCCTTTACAGAACATTTTTACCTTCAAGTATAACGTAGACATGGCTCACAACCAAGGCGGAGCAGGACTCTTCAAAACACTCATCGATTTCATTCATATGCCGTTTCAGTTGAGATGATCAGCAGCTTTCTGCCCTTCACTGTGTGTGTGTTTGATTAAAAAAGTATGACATCTTCTGACTTTGCATCATGTGTTTAAATGTAATTAAAAGTAGCCCAATATGTAAGGCGAGTCATCAACACTTTTACATCTGACATAAAATGCAGCTGTGGCACAGTTGTGCTCCCGGCTGTGTTGGACTGACATCGCTTTACAATGAGGCTCCATGTTGAGGATGTCTCACTTGTTTAAATGTTTTCCTCTCTCCTCGTGTCTGTTCCTCGCCACCTCTGCTGGCATCCTTGGCAGGAGGTACACAGGAGAAGAGGAATTAGAGATGTGAGAAGAGGGATTCACTACTCTTTCATTTAAAGATTTGATTTCTTTCAATGATGCAGAATAATAAAGAATGTGAGTTTAGTCAATGACTCCATCCTGCTTATTACACGTTATAACAAAACCAGCTTAAACCATATTTTTACAATAAAAAAAAAAACCCTAAACATGCTAGGTTAGTGGTGTCTGTGTCAGCTGAGGAGACTTGAAAAAGAAGTTCTTAATGCCAAGAGTTTTACTTCTTGGTTAAATGAATGTCTTTAACCCTGGAGAACCCATGGGGTCAAATTTGACCCCATGGGTTCTCTAGAAAACCAATGGGGTCGGATCTGACCCCATGGGTTCTCCAGGGTTAAGGTTCTTCTTGTAACAGCCCAACTGTCTTTGGGCTGTTACGAATAAGTTTTTGGTTGTGGCAACATCAAAGCCCGGTCTTTGCCTTAATGTTCACTAGCAGACTGCTCTTATGCAACAGAATTTTGAATGCAAACATGTGCACTATGACATATATAAACATAAAAATCAAGGAAATTTGTGTGTGGCTGATTTTTTTTCTCGTGTAACAATACTTCTTGGTGATACATCTTTTACTGTTTGAAAGCCTGTTTATTTCCCCTTAAGTAGTGCCACATTTGTAAGGAAAATGCATTTGTGAGAGTCAGTTCCACGCATGAAAAACTTGCCAAATCTTCTCTGCCAGTGCCAGCGTGGAGAGAACATTGGTTGGTTTTTGAGAAGCCATTTTTAAACAATGAAAAGACGGAGAAAAATCCGAGGTATGCCAAATTACACAAGAACTGGGCTGAAAATCAGCAGCAACACGTCCTATTCAATTCAATTTAGTTTTATTTATATAGTGCCAATTCACAACAACAATGAAGTCAAGGATAAAGATACAACAATCATAGAGAAAAACAATTCCGACAATTGCAAAGCCTCTTATGAAGAAGCACTTGGCAACAATGGGAAGGAAAAACTCCTTTTAACAGAACCAGGCTCAGGGAGGGGCAGCGACCTTCCAAGGCCAGTTGAGATTAGGAGAAAGAGAAGAGGGCACTGAGATAAGACAAAAGCTTTATCAGAGCAGGAAAGCTTTAAGCCTAATCTTAAAGATGGAGAGGGTGTTAGTCTCCTAAATCCAAACTGGGAGCCGGTTCCACAGAAGAGGGGCCTGAATGCTCAAGGCTCTGCCTCCCAGTCTACATTTGAAAACGACATACTGAAAGCAAAGTGCTCTGCTAGGATAATAAGGTAATCTAAGATGCAAATCAAAGATTTTTAGTCCCAGTGAGCACTCTTGCTGTAGCATTCTGGATCAACTGAAGGCTTTCAAGGAGTTGTAGTGAGTGACCTAATAATAATAATTAATTACAATAGTTCAGTTTAAAAGTAATAAATGCATGAACTAGCTTTTCAGCGTCAGTCTGAGACAATGTTTCTAACTTTAGTGATAATGCAAAAATAAATGAAAGCTGTCCTACATAATTGTTCAATGTGCACGCTGGCAGACACTAAAGGTTTAGGGCTGTGTTTCAGACACTTGTATTGGGGATACTGTCAAAATTAGTAAGTTATGAGCACAGAAAAGTAGCAGAAAAAATTATATTATTTGAAAAGTGCCTGAATAGCAATAGTGTCGAGGTCGGAAGCATGACAGGCTGGACAGGCAGGTTGGACCCAAAATGCAGGACTCAGAAGAGGAGAGGTAAAAGCAGCCTTAATGCTGACCTCAAACAAGTAAAGGATAATGCAGCTTAAAACATACAACTAGGAGGATGACAGCAATGAGGGAGTACAGAGAAAAACAGAGAAAGAGACTAAGAAAATATACACACATATATACACACAAGTTGATGAGGGAAGAGGCAACAGGTGGAAATGCAGGTGAGAGAAATTATAGATGACAAGCCAGGAAGTAATACTTTACAAAACACAAGAGACTAAAGACCACCAAAGTAAAACAGGAAGTAACAAACGGCAGGCTGACAACACACAAACCTGACAGAGACAAAAGACAAACAGGCACAAACACACCACCAAAGAAACTCATACCAACCATGAGGAAATTATAGACATGCAAACACTAAGAAATAACAGAGCTAAATATAACCAATTTTGGATACATAAAACAAAGTTAATCAAATATAAAAAACCAGAATGTGGCGGGGTGTGGTCCGTGGCTCAGCTGCAGGGGAGGGGTGGTGCAGTGGGTTGAGGGTCAGTGTCAGGGGAGGCTGGCGGTTACAGCTGACAGTGATTGTCTAATCTTGGCTCCTTTATTTTAGTAGCATGCCGGGACCTGGGGAAATATTCCTGAAGTCTTCTTAAAGACATGACATGAAAACTGCCTAAGAGAGTTCAAATTAAAGAATAAAAGTGGTACAAATTATGTTTTGCCTCATTCACTGTATTTTTATGTATATTTGTACATTTCAATAAATCACTGCATCTATTTCCCCATTGTCTTTGCCAAATATAAAGAAATGATGGATGTACTATTTTAGAGTACTAAACAAATCTTTGTAAATTATTTTCTAGATTTATAGGCATCATCCACATTTTTGTTTCTTGAGTCCCTAAAAGCCTTAATCAGGGAAACATATATATATATATATATATATATATATATATATATATATATATATATATATATATATATATATATATATATATACACATATATATATATGTGTGTGTATATGTAGGCTTTTGTATTTAATTTGTTTGTATTGCAGTGTGGCCGTCTAAGAGAAAATACTTTTGAATACTTTTGAAAACAAAAGTGTGTTTGTGTCTTTTTTTCTTTTTTTTAGGCATAAAGACCTTTATATTTTAAAAAAAATATAAAGGTCATTGATAGTGACACACAACACCACTCTTTATTTCCACTTTTTAAAGCAGAACGCCACGCCCAAAATCTGAATTTTTGGCTTGAGTTCATTCAATGCTGAAATATAGAAGAAATGGCGCCACCTGGTGGACAAATGAAAAAATTACAAATTTAAGGCCCGGACTCCAAAGTGTCACCCTCACTTGGAGGATTGCACTACATTTAGTTATAATGATCGTGCAATGAAAAATAGCGTTTATAATGGTTTTCAATGGGGCGTTTTTTGCCACGAGTACCTAAGGTGGATGCAGTTCTGTAGCTTAGCCATTTTAAGCTAATTTAATGAACTGAGACTGCAATTCTAAAGTTAAAAAAAAAAATGCGTCAATTTTTTATGGATATATCTATTCAACACAGTGAAAATGGCTTGAAATTGAAAAACACGGTGGCTGAAAAATGGCTCGAGGACCTTCTAAGGGTTAAATTAGTATTTATAATATTTTTATAATAATATAAAAATACTTGTCAAATGCAGCAATGGCAGAGGAGCACGGCTAAAGAGTTTTAATATGACTCTTTCTCGCCTGAAAATAAACTTTTAAGATATTTTGAGGCAAGAATGTAGCTGTGTAAACTTCAAATATCTTCTCGATTTATCAAGACATCACATATTTGCAAAAGTGCTCTGCCATTTTCGGAGACATCTGTTACCCACCAGCTCGATCACTGACTGGGAGGTCAAGGCTCACTAAAGCTGGCGAGAACAACGAACTCTCGGCACATCGTTAAACATGATATATAAGTCACTTAGATAACTTAAAAATGTTACGTCAAGCAGAAAACTGATGTGAGAAGTGTGAGATGGTAGAGAATTTACTCCAATCTCCTGTTATATTTTAGATAGCAAGGATCAGGCGGCTGAGTTTATTAAACTCCACCGAGACAGTGGTAACGCAAATCTGAAGGCTGGACCGTCCCATTTTACAGCCTCGCACTTCCGGCCTTCTCTGTCTTTGGAGGACCCGGCCCAGACGTAGACACAAAGGCCGGGTCCTCTGAAGGATGCAGCTCCTGAATTGAGACACAGCTTTCCTTTGTTCATTGTCAGTGCGTCTGTTTTTCTCCCTCCACGTCACGTCAGGTTTAAAGTATTTCACAATTTTGTTCAGGTCATGGTCATGTTCATGTTTTTCTCATCATAGTTTCTCACATGCTCCTGCTCAGAATCATAAGATAAGATAAGATAACCTTTATTAGTCCCACACGTGGGAAATTTGTTACACATGTTCATGTGACTTTGTCACAGTTGTCATAGTAGGTTTTCCCAGTTTGGGTTCTAGTTTTAGTTTACACCCCTGTATGCTTTGCCTTGTTTTGTGCTCATGTTTTTTCAGCCAAATAAACGGCTCGCCTTTCAAACTTCTGTTCCATCGCTCTCCTGTCTGCTTTTTGGGTCCACACCGCAAACACACCGGCTGCTCAGCCCTGACACCTTTTCAATGAATCAGAGAACAACACATAAAGCATTTTTTGTATATGAATGTGTTTATTAGTCTTTTTTTTTTTAAAGAAGTTCATAACAAAATAAAAGGAGATGATAAATGCCTGGTTGTCATCAGCCAGTTGAATGGACGTAATAACACCCTTATATGTCATTATTAAACATTTAAAGTCAGTCAAAGCGCTTCACTTGCACTCTTTGTGATTGTATTGTAACCTGTGCAGATCAGAGCCTCAGTATAACACTGACATATGCGAAAAGAAAGAAAAAATCAGTCTTTCATAAAGCTAAACTGTGATTTCACGTGGTAAACAGTTTGTTTTCTCATGTATTTATTTATTTTTTCTGTGCACCACCTAACTGCTGTCTTGGCTTAAGACTAAGGCACTTTCTAGAGAAACGTCTTTCCTTTTACTTAATTTTACATAAAAAGCTCTTTAATTGGCACAATTTACAAAACTGTGCCACATGTATAGATATTTTTTTCATTTTTTATTTATAGACACAAATAGTATAACACATTCAAATGCACTAAACCATTGATGTTCTGCACTAAAAGCTTATTTAGCACTTTATAACATCACATAAAACAAATAACACATGTACCAGATGTTTTCTTATGAGTGTATCACTCCAGCCATGACATGAATGCTTCCTTGGACCAGACCTGTCTTTACAAATGTCCTGACTTCTTGAATGGTGACACAATCTGTCCACAGAGAGACAAACACCTACTCAAATCTATCTGCGTAGTAGTTCCTGCTGCGAGTTTCTCTAGGACCACGTTTTGGCAGGATGACGCACTGACAGAAACACAAACTGACAATTTCTTAAGTACAGTGTACATGATACAGAAAGGATGACATATTCAGATTCTTACAGGAACAGAAAAAAACATCATTGGTTTGTATAATATCAGTTCATAGTCTCACTTTTTTAGAAATCATTTGTAAAATGCTGTAACATTACTGACATAGAGAAAAAAAAATGTTGCTGTTACATTCAAGCAGCCAACGGAGTACAACAAGTCAACAGTATAGTACCGTAGATTAACAGCAGTGTGCCAAAACCCTACACTGAGATGAGCTATTATTTGCAGCTGTGCTTCAATGGAAGTATCAAAAAGTTTCCCCAATATTGCATTACAATAAGCTGGATGTTCGGTTTTAATAACAACAAAGAATGCAATGTCTTCTGCAGCTGAGCTCCGCCTATGATAATCATCACTGTAAATCTAAAAAAGCAGGAAGCAGGTGGTAGTTTCAGTAGATTGCATTGAATAATGTAAGAAGAAACTATCACAGATAAAACCTTCACTCGATGTTCAGTGATGGTCCAGCAGAGGGAACCCTCACTCCAACTATCTGCAGCCATGACAAGGCATTTGCATAGGTCATCTCTACCCTTATGAGATGTACATTTAATAATGAACAGTGCAGGCGGGCGGCAGCAATGTCAGGAGTGCACCCACGAGAGCGTGACAATGCATTCAAAGCACCTGAATAGCATCGCTGAGGACACAGCAATGGTAGAAGGTACAGCATGTCAGGTATGAGTTGGAACGATGACGTTCACGCGGCATGTGTCCGCACGGAAAATCAAGTATTAGGCAAAAAATCGGCACTGCAGTGAAGATGGAAACCAAAAATATGCATAATGAGTCAGGTCAACTTCAAGTATATTGCAGTTCATTAAAGGACTGTAAAAGTATTATTAGGTGAGAGGTTTGTCTCCTTTTCTGCAGTGTCCTATAATTCTCAGATATTATCTTCCTCACCCGCTATATTTTAAACTGCTATTTACTTATAGGATTTATCATAAAACAGATAACAGCAGCAATAAATTAATAATTCATTTGTTTTTGTGTTTTGTTTCAAATGTCTAGGTTGTTTTTAAAGATACATTTAACTTGTATTTAAACATTATTCAGTTGGATTTTGATGTCCTAAATAATCCATCTAAACTATATAAATAAATCAGACATCTTCTGTGTTTATCACGTGATGTACACAGAGGCTGGCTGGAAAAGATTTTTTTTTTACCCTCTTCATAAGCAATCATTAAAATACGATCCAATATAAACATCTCATGAGCTGATTTTTTTTTCTGGATTTGATGTGCTCAATTTAATATGATTTAGGAAATTTAGAAGAGCTGTATGTTTTTATGAGGTATGGAGCATGTGCAGAGCACCTGAGTCCCTCATGCAATTATTTATTTCATTTTTTCCAGTGTAATTACCACTGTGCAGCTTTCATCCAAACATATGAGGCACCATATTGTCTGGTATCCAGCCTATGATATACTGCAGGGGTGGAGCCAAGTGGTGGCCAGGGGTGGCCTATTTGGCAACTATATGTGTCTACTATTACTGTGTCTATTGCTGAACAGAGTGAACTAAAAAATTTTGTGCTTTTTCTTTTTGAAGCATTTCTCAGCAGCTCTTGTTTGCTGGTGGTGCACTTCTGCATGTGTGTTATAAGAAAAATAAATGGGGACGTAAGTTTCTGGGCCACCCCCGTGTAACTAATAGTAGCTGTCTCAGCCAGTGTCCAGGTGGCCGGCTGCCATTGCCCAATAATTTTCATTGCGACTCTAAGAAAGAAAAAGGGTCCATCACTCATGGAACCTCCAGAAGCAGCAGAAACTGGTGTGCGAATTCAGCTCATGACACTGACTGTATTTCACTGATGACAGTGATGTATTCATCAAAACCTTGAAGCAGCTGATCTTCAGCACTTTGAGCTCCATCAGCCTGTCGAGATTACAGATTTTCACCTTCAGCATTACATGTGATTTTCGTTTTAGCAGATGCATCTGCATTTATCTTTTCTTTTGCTCTGTTAACACGATTATTTTTTATAATTTAAACTAATGTGTGTGTGTGGAGAGGGCACGGATAATAATGCTAACATTTGCACTTCTCCAGCGCACTAATGCTCATCACAGCTGCGATGACAGACAGAGGAAAGGCCACACAGCTGAGCAGAGATTTTGCTCACATTGATGGCACGCCTCTCAATATTCAATGCTGACAGACTCAAAATGAAATCCTACTTCCTCCATTTAAGTGTGTTTCAACCAGTCTAATATGTGTTTGAAGCCCACCTAAAAGCTTTCATATGATTAAAAAAAAAAAGAGAGGCTCTCTATTGAGCACGGTTTTACAGATGTAAAGCCTCATATTAAGGACACATTAGGTGCTGATGGCTCGTTAACAGAGGGAGGGAGAGAATGAGTACAATCTTAAGACGGCAAGAGGAGTAGGGATCATATGCACAGCGGCAGACCATGCACCTCCCCCTCGCTAAGTGCTGCAGAGATGTAAGGGTATGTCTGTGTGTGTGCGTGTGTGTGTGTGCATAGGAGGAGGGGGAAGGGGGAAAGAAAGTGAGAGTGTGTATCTGCGTGCGAGCAGAGGCAGATCCTACGGTTTCATGATGGTTGTAGATGGAACAGGAGGAGAGGAAAAGGAGCGGCCAGCAGTGGAGGTGTAACCTCAGGTGGCCGGGTTTCTGTCTACCTTGCCAGCACTTCATGCATTGTCAGCTGATGAATGTTTCCACGCTCAAGAAAATGGAGTGGGCATCATAGGGTGATAAAGCTTAATGTGACAAGATCTCGTTGTTGCTTTTTTTAACATACATTAATCAAAGATTAAAGCTCTGTTAATGCGAAATCCTTGGTAGATTTACATTTCCTCTTTAAGAAATCTCCTCTCTATGAAGCTGAGAGAGAGGCGATGCCCAGGAGTGAGATTATTGGTCTGGTGTGGTACACTGGGTACAAGCAGTGTGTTTGATTTTTTTTTTCCAGGAGTCTCCCAGGAAGGGGAAATGTGCTTCTCTTCACGTGTTCCATGCTTATGAGGTCTGACAGCAGAGAGCACAATGCACTCCTCTGCCAGCGCACCGCTAAAGCTTCTCATGCACGATCTCACACACAAACATACATAAAGATTTCTCTCTCTTATGCACTCACACACACATACACACACAGACACATAATCCCTCCGTATTTCCCTAAGCCTGGACCAGCCAGCAGCAAGACCAACCATCCATGGCTTTGACCCTGAATCAAACATTTGGAGAAAGAGGGGACGGAGATCCATAAAAACAGGACAAGTTGTTTCAGTAGAAAAATAGAGAAATTTACAGAGTCTGATAAAATGTCTTTGGCACTTCTGAAAAAACATAAAATAATAAAAAAAAAAAAAAACCCAGCACAGATCAAGAAATTGACACTGAGTATAAAAGGCCAATCTAGAAAGCTCTACAGCCAGGAAAAGGTTGTGATGCTCCAAATTCATCCACACATGAGTCTAGCTATTCCGGGGTGGATCTGAGCCTGCACCGGCCCGTACTCCACCACCTCTCCGTCCACAGTGATCATGCCTTGTGGAGTTATGGGCTCCAGTCGCAGAGCCTTCACCTTCTCGTACACCAGGTGGGGGCAGCCACATGCCAAGTGGCCACCTTTCTCCATGGCAAGGAAGAGACGCAAAAGGGCAGGCCGGGAGATTCCTGCTGTCACGTAGAACAGATGAATCAGACCATCATCTGCCATTGCACCAGGGACTGTCCACAGGTCCTCAGCCAGGTGGGACTGGTAAATAGCCAGCACCAAGACAAAGTCTTCCTCCTTGACTACTGTCCACGTGTCTGGGACAGGTTGCTCCAGGTCAGGGAGCAGAGAGTCTACAGGGGCTCTTGTCTTGGTGTCACTCTCGATCTGAGGCCTCTTGGTGGTGATGGCGTTGTTGGAAGAGTTGGTTCTACTGTTGTGGTTTGAGTTCGTGCCATGGCGAGAGCTCGGGTTTGGGGAAGTGTTGGGGATAAACTGACAAGGAAGTGAAGAACAGAGTGAGGGGTGCTGAGGTGTGGAGGGTGGGTGGTTTGTTGTGAAGCTCCCTTTTGAAAGTTTTGGTGCTTCCTTCACAGGAAGGTATGCTAATCTGCCCTGATACACTCGGAGTGAGGCCAGACGTACCAGGGTGCCCATAAGGAAGCGGATAGCTCCAACGTGGCGGTACTTCTCGCTCTCAATATCGACATCTGCCACAAAGCCCCAGGCCAGAGAGAGGAATGAGAAGAGGCGCTGTTTAGAGGCTAGGTGGACAGACACCAGGTCCAGAGGGCCAACCAGGCCTTTGCACAGCATGAAACCACAGCTCAACAGAAGCTCCTCATTCCATGCTGGAGGTGACCTGAAAAGTTGTTTAAGAGATTGAGGTAAGCCTCAATTTCACAACTACTACATGGGACTACAGTGGGGGAAAAAATTATTTGATCCCCTGTTAAATTTGTAAGTTTACTCACTGCCAAAGAAATGAAAAGTCTCTAACTTTTATGGTAGTTTCATTTTAATAGAAAGAGACAGAATATCAACCACCATGTCCTCAGGCAAGGTTGATATTCTTTTTCTCTCCATTAAAAATAAACTAACATTAAAAACACAGAACCCCCAAAACTGGGGTGACAAATGTGTGAATGAGCTAAAACACTACAAATGCTCACAAATAGACACATAATGAATTAAATAATCTCACTGCTGCACATAATGCTGATATTACTGTGGCAACAGCATGCTACTGAACACCATTTGGTCTTGGAGGGTGTCATTGATCAAGTCTGATCTCAAAACTTTGGATCCTCAAAGTTTCAGTGCTACACCTACAGACCTTCAGATCACGTTATAAGTCCATGACTCAGCAGGTCAGAGCCGCACTGAAGGCCCAACAGCTTGTTAGTCGGAGGCGGCCATAATGTTTTGACTCATTAGTGTATATTTCTGTTCGCCCCTTTGATGTTGTGCTAACAACCAACCAGCAGATGGAGATGACACCTTGAACATGTGCTGGGTCAACATGTTCCCCAGCTGCACTCTGGACTATAATCACTCATAATGTGCCAGTTTTTAAACCCATTACATCATTCCTTTGAGAGTTGGAGGAACCTGAAATGACCTTGCCGCACAGCAAAGCAGTTGAAAGTCTCGTTTCTCTCCTGAGGAAATGATGTGCCCAGTCAGCCTTTGGCATAATTACACAAGCATGAGATAAATTGTCTTTTTTTTTCCAAAGCTGAGGAAGGTTTATCTTTTGGACTGTTAGCCCATGCATTTAAATGACTCATTAATGGATCAACTCACTGTGAGTAGTGGTGGACGGATGCAGCCAGGGCATTGCCGGAGCCACCTGGTAGAGTACCCAGAGGGATCTGAATGGCCTCTTGCCAGTCCTCTCGCTCCATAAGACCATTTATCACCTGAATAAGCAAGAAAAATACAAGAACAGAATCAGACCGTGGTTCTAAATAGAAAGTAGTGTCTGTGGAAGACTGCAAGTTCTTATAAAAAGTGTTTCTCTGATAGTTACAGCTGTTCTGTGTTAAGTGTAGTGCTTCCAGGAAACATGAAGGTACCACGGTGGAAGATTTATAGAATCAGAGAATCAAAAGCAAAAAAGAAAAAAGAAAGAAAAACCTTGACATTACTTATATTCTACATCATAGCTTGAAAAACATCCACAGAAAAAATTAAGGCTTTCATTTATCTGGTGCCAGACTCACATCACCTGAGCTCTTTTGTCATGATTGAGAACAAATTAAATTTTTATAGTCCTATTCTAAGAAGTTCCTGAGAATAAGGCAGGGTTGTAAGAGTTTGTATGATTTTCATCCGCAGCTGATTAGCACTCGTGTCCTTGCCAAGTAAAGTTAAAGCACCTCAAACAGCAGCCCATCTCCGGACATGATGACCAGTGCATCCCACTGCGACAGGTCCGCCTTTCTCACCAGCTCCCGAGCGTGGTTCTGATGCTCTGGAAGACACAAGAGAGGAGACGGAGAAGTAAAACACGAAGCAGAAAGTCCGGTGAAATGCGGGACAAAGCAAAGACATAAAAACAAGGGCAAGGGCAGAGAAAGAAATATGCTCCCCTTTATCGCCAGCCTCTGGGGTAGGATCAGGGAGATTAGGCAGAAAAGAGATTCAATTTCCCCTTATCAGGGCAGACATATCACATTAGCCTATCCAGTGGCTACTCAACAGCTCCAAGGCAGCTTTAGCCAGCCTGCAAACATCTGTGACTGACAAATATCTGAATGTGTGTGTGTGTGTGTGTGTGTGTGTGTGTGCATGCATGGATGTTGGTTAATGCGCTGGAGGAGCAGTGAGCTATTTGTTAAGCCTAGTTTTATTGGCAGCATCGTTGAGTAGGTCCCTCTGCAGGGGGCTCATCCTGTCAGCATCAAATTCTACCGTCCCGCCAGCCGAGACTCCCCAGTGAAGTCGTGCATGGTAAAAGAGGACAGCAGATATGAAATTAACAAACACTGATACGCTCACATCATGGTTGAAATGCTGTTTTCTGATCTATTGATGGAAATAAAAACAGTGGCATCGTCTTTTCTTTTCACTTTGCTCAATTTTTATCTGTCTTCCCCACAACCCCCATGCCTGTAAAGTCTCTTGGGTCTCCCTTTCCCCAGCGGTGCTCCCCATGTTGCTGCTGTTTGTTTGCTGTTTGCTGGGGAGGCTCGAGGCACTGATGCAGTGCTGTGTTGACAGACTGAAGCAGAGGGAGTAACTACACTGCACAGCTGACTCAGCAACTTGAGCCTGTCGAGGGGGTTGATGCTTTACTTCCTAGCCACTTCCTTATTCAAGAGGTCGCTGTCACGCATCCAGCCTTAAACCTGACGGCAGAGGTGCCACAAAGTTTTCACCTGGCACGCTCGCTGTTGATTTTTCCACCATCTGCACACAACTAACAAAGATTTTGCTCTGTTTAAAATGTTTAAAATCTTCAGTAAATTCCACTTTAAATACAGCTGTTCCAAAGTTATGTCACCTTCGTGTGCCTCCTTCTGAGGTTAAGCTGGGTAAAGATTAAACTTGGTGCACTGGATGCTTCATACAGTATGTAAAAGGTACATGCTGACACAAGAGGTGCCTCCATTGGTACTTGTCCTTCCTCAGGCTAAGGCAGTGTGATACAGTCATCAAGGACCTGTCCCGGTAAATGGTTTGTGCCAGTTAATCTGTAACAGACCAAAGAAGCCCTTTAGTGTTCCCTACCCCCACCTTTATTTCTGTTTAACATTAGTTATTGTTGTTTGTCTGTTTACATCACCATCCAGCTGCCAGCCTTCCTTTGAATCCCAGAGGTCTGTATAATGAGTACACATCAGCAGCCTCTCTCAAATAAACAAACACAGAGCCTGTCCTGTTATTTTTTGAATTTGCTGTTGTGGTCCATCTCACATTGAGCTACGCGCTACCAAGCTGATGCTAGAAGCAACAACTGCTTCTGTTGATTCTGTCAAACAGGGTTTGGCTGGAGGCAAGTGGTAACCTCCAGGACTGAATAAGAAGACAATGCTTTTACAGTTGTGGTGAGAAGTTCACATACACTAATCATGGGCACGAATGTAATGATAATTTTGGGCTTTTAATGATTTCTTTGAACTGTTCTTTTTCCAGCGTGGAATGATTTTATAGCATATCCCAAAAGGTTCGTTCTGTTCATCTGGATGTAGTGTTTTCAATGGGAGAAACATTTCATCACTCATCCAAGCGACTTCCTCAGTCTCAGCTGACTGCAGGTTGCCCCAACCTTATAAACAGTACATTTGCACAATAACTGAAACCTACATACATCTTTGGCGAGTTTAAAAAGCATGAATTGGAAGTTATTTAGGATTTTCTTGTATCTATACAGGGTCAAAAGTATACATTCTTGCCCAGATGTATACATACATCCCCGCTATTTGGTTAAATGTCCCTTAGCAAATTACACCTCTACCAAATGATTTGTTAGCCAGCAACAAACTTCAGGCATAATTCTGGCAGGACATTTGACCACTCTTCTTGGTAGAACTGGTTGAGTTCATTTAAATTGGTTGGTCACCTGGCATGGACTCAGCTTTTGCGTAGTTCACAAGCCTGAAGATGTTAGCCTCCTTTATCCATTCCAAAACCAGTTTGTGTGTTTGGGATCATTGTCTTGCTGAAACACCCATCTAGCTGCTGATCTGAGGTGAAGTTGAAGAATTTGGAGGTAGCCCTCCTTCTTCATGTTTCCATCCACTCTGTGAAATGTACTGGTACCACTGGCAGCAAATCAGCCCCAAAACCTGATGCTAAAACTACCACTGTTCTTAGCTTTGAAATCTTCATCTTTATTTCTCCTAACACGCCTCTTGTTGTGGCCAAACAGCTCAATCTTTGCCTCATCTGACCATAAAACTTTTCTCCTGAAGCCATGAGGCTTGTCCATGTAAACAGCTGCAGGTTTCATCGGAACTTGAACATGTCAACTTTGGAGCAGGGGCTTCTTGCTTAGTTGGCACTCTCTCAGTCCATGGCAATGTAAAACTTACTTCACTGTGGACAGTGACACTGGTGTTCCAGCAGTTCCCAGTTCATGGCAGGTTTGATCCTAGGTGGTTACTGGGTCGTTCCTATCCATTTGTTTGAAATGATGATCTTGGAATCTGCAGTTGTTTAGAAATGGCTCCAAGAGACCTTCCCAACTTTTTAAAATCTACAGTCTTCTTTCTTAGTTCTTCAATGAGTTCATTGGACTTTTCAGGGTTGTTCTGAGATTTGATCAATCCAATTAGTGTTATCAAACACATAATTGTAGTCAATCACAATCACTAATGAGAAGTTCACTTCTAGCGTAGGGGTGTCGAACTCCAGGCCTCGAGTGCCGGTGTCCTGCAGGTTTTAGATATCACCCTGGGTCAACACACCTGAATCAGATGATTAGTTCATTACTAGGCCTCTGGAGAACTTCAAGAAATGTTGAGGAGGTCATTTAGCCATCAAATTAGCAGTGTCAATCAAGGACACATCTAAAACCTGCAGGACACTGACACTCGAGTTGCCTACCCCTGTTCTAGAGGCTGGTGCAAGTGGCAGACTCACATTAAATTGGCCAATGTTATGACTGAAGTAAAGACAAGCTGGTATAAAAAATATTTTTCTCTCTATAGCTTTGTGTAAAGTGGTACAGGAGATGACTTCTTCTTTTCCTTAACCATTTAAATTTGATGAAGACTTAAATTATGCATTATTAGGTACATCAAATATCGGTTCTGACACAGTTGTAGCCAGTAGCTCTCTGCTGAGCTTCAACTCAGTTAATTCAAGGCACTGAAATAGCAGTCCGTATAAACACTTACATACATATGAAAAAGGAGAGTCTGTAGCAAGGAACAACATTATTGCCATTGGGAGCTTTCTGCTTTCCATTAGTACTTTGTTTGTAGACCAGGTAGTACTGACCAATCACATTTGAACAGGCTTTCATTGCATGTGGGTGAACCGTGCATGTGGAAATCAAAGAATGAATGTAATTTATAAAATGCAGTCTTAACTGTATATGCTGTATATGCTGATGATTTATTTGATCTTCAATGTAAAGGATTAATGGATGGAGTGGGTAGGATTGTCCCACATATCCACTGGCTGCAATGAAAGCCCTGAAAAACAGTTTTTTGTTGAGTCATCTATGCAACGTACAAACAAAATATATGAATGCAGGTTGCTGCCAAGGTTGCTAGCTTGGCTGGTAAACACATGATAGCGACTTGAGGCTTTAGAACATGATTTTATAAACCAGTGGTTGACATAGGCTTATGAAGGCTTTATCAAACTTTCTATAGTTAAAGTTACAGGCAGGAGGGTAAATGAGTCTATGTGCTTATATTTTATTCCATATGCTTGGGTATTAAAGCCTTTTTATATTTCTTTATCAGCTTATTGGTATCCCGAGGGGGGTCACTTGGAGCTTAAAGCCTCTGATGACAGCAACCAACGCAACACTGTTTGAATTCACAAAAAGCCATCAGCAATTCATATGGAATATGGAGCAGCTTGAGAGAGATATTAAATGCGTATCACTGCACATGTGCCTGAGTGCCTGCACATACTCGTGTTTGCCGTGAACATGTGGCCTGTGAATTTGTGATCACACAGGCAATGCATAATTCCTGCAGAGATTAAAAGTTGTTTTAGAGTGCAGTTATGTCAACTTATGTGCTTGTGTGTGTAATTGGCAGGATGACCTAGTTCTTTAAATGATCATCCATGGTGGGGTTAAAGATTTTAATCTGATATTTTTTTTTATATGGAGGTGACCTTGAGAACATTGCCAGCCGACCGCACAGGGAAAACATATTTACGAGTGCGTGAACTCCACTGACCTGTGATGACAAGCGTGTAGGGAACAGAGGCCTCCGTAAGCATGCCCTGTATGTGGCCGGTGAAAAGCTGGAGAGCCTGTCCGCGCCCGCTTTGAGGATTCACCAGTATCATGATTCTGCAAGGCCGACGCACCTCCATATACGCCACACCTGAGAGAGGCAGAGGAAGGTGGATGTGAGTGAAGGCGAGGACAGAGATGAAGGAGTAGGATTTTTAAAGAATGTATAAGGGCAGCCTTTTCCCTCGGGGTCTCTTTGGCACAAAAAAAAAAGAAGGATGAGGCAGTAAAGGCACGGGCCGTGAGAGCATTCAGGCTGACAACGCTTCATTTTAATGTGACATGCTACTTTCTTCAAAGAGAGAGGGCTTACAGATGCTTCTCATTCGGGATCTCACCATGTATTATTAGCAACTCGTGACATCTTGTCGTCCCCATGAGGGAAATCCTCCTGTTGCTTGTGTCTTTGAAGAGAAGACAGATTAATGGAATGAGAATATCCATTTTCCTGAGGTTTTTAGGGACTCAGCCTTTTTGCTCAAGGGAACATGTGCACTGTGGATGCTAGCTGTCAAATACCAATATCAGCATTGGTATACTTGGTCAGATTTGGCACATTGATGATGATTAAATCGTGACACAGTGCTCTCCTCTACATAAGCTGCCTTTACAAATTAAAAGTATCAGCACCTGTATTGGTATTGGCAACACTTGCCCTGTATTTACTTGGTATCGGATTGATGCCAAAAACTGCACACCACTGCTAATTGGTAAAAAACAAAACAAAACCCAATATAGCTGTACCACTTCACATCAAATGTGCACATTTAACCTTCACAAGATTGTGATTGGATCACTTCCAAACTTGTCCCGCCTCTAGTTCTGATTGAAAAAAGTCCCCGACAATAACTATAATTAAAAATTAACGCTGCTTGATTGGCAGCTCCATTTTCAACATCCTTTTCCCCAAAATAACCACTGTCAGAAGTAGAATAATGATAAAGTTATAGTAGATTGTCCACATGACAGTGCATCCTGTAGACAGACAATGATTCCCCACATTGCTCCTGATGCCAAAAATCAACTGCGAAATGTAAAGTAATGATCGCAGTAAGGGCTACTACAGGACTTTGCAATATCTTAACTACAACTTTTCATCATATTCTAATTGAAGAGTTCTGAGAGGGAACTAGACTTCTGCAAGCTTATTAAAGGAACAATATAAAGTTGCGGAAAAACTGAAAGTGAAATATAGAGAAAGAGCGCAGGAGATGTGGTAGCATAATGGGTTAAGTAAATGACATTCACCAGTGAGAGTGGGGTTTAAATCCCAGGGGCAGCCAATTATTTTTAGCCCATGCTCGTTTGTTTGGGGGCTTAAAACAGAGAGCTGCGGGAGGAGAGCTGTCTAATTTTAAATCTGCAGTAGACAGAAATCTTTTCCAGATTTCTGCCTACTGCAGCTTTAATTGTAAAATACTTGTTGGTTGCAACTAAAAGGATTTGCAGCTTTTACAGAGTAGTTTCCCCCACTGGAGTTGGATTTTGCAGCAGACGCTCTTGACCTTTAGAGCACACACAGACTCGCCAGAGACCATATCAAATGAATCAGAAAGGACAAAAACATCATCCCATTTTGGGGCACGGAGAGCAGAACCGGTATTGATTTCTGCCATAAATACATGGCTGCAGATGATGCTGCCTTTGGTATCGGGCAAGCAAAGTTTCTCAGAATCATAAAATGTGACAGATGTAAAAAAAAAAAAAGATCCTCATCATTTAGTAATTTCAGCTGTCGTTTTTAACCTTAGAACTGACAGAGCAAATGCTTTTGCCGTCTTTGTTTTGACTCACTATCTGTCGGCTCTGGCTGAGCTGTCAGGGTATTTGTCCTCTTGATAGTTTATAACCTCAATTTCCAGGTCTGTGACCTGTCTGTGCTGCTGCCATCCTTTACTTTATATGGCCTGTGATGACAGGAAACAGTGACGGTACGAAAATATCTCAGAGAAAGAGGTGTGAACCCGCCAAAAAGAATAAGGTGAGAGGGCAAAAACACAGGTACATGCCAAACTGTGCCTCCATTCAGTCACACAGGGTTAGCATTGTTGTTTACTTGAATCTGAGCACAATGTCACATCCAGACACAAAGGTCCTATCTACACTTCCAGAATACAGTGGAAAATGGCTGCTGATAGTGAAAGGGCTTTCAAATTGGGTTTTTGCCCTCAAGTCTGCAGGGCTGAAGACCATCCCATTCCTGTACCTACAGACACCCTTGAAAAGGGTCAAACCCAAAACAGGCATTCTTGTTTGTTAAAGCAAACACCTTTAGCATTTTTCATACTGGGATATATGACACATAAAGCAGAAGATGTGCTCATCCTGAACTATGCTTATTACACCTGTGAGTTTTTTTCAGTGATTCAAATAGAATAATGCAGCAAAGCAAAAAAAAAAGAAACAGTGTTCAGTCCCCCACCTAACTCATTCTAGCCTGTGTAGCTTTACTTTGAAACAAACCCACTTGTCGTGCAAGGGAATACTTATCAACTTTGCTGCATTAATTTACAGCAGGGATTTTCTCAGATCTTCATGAATGTGTTCTAATTGAGAATCACTGCAAGCACTGAGATAACATAAGCTAATGTAGCTAATAAAGAGCCAAGCTGGAGGTTTTTTAAGCTAAATGTTATCATCAGCACATTAATACGTCTGCAATAATGTGCAAGGTGCGGAAATCTTGTGAGATAATGTTCAGTTAATCAGAAAGGACATTTAGGACATTTAGATGCCTTATGCAGAAACATTAAATGTAGCATGCTGGATATCAATGAGAACAAAAGTAAACAGTCACCCAGATCTGAAGTTTATTTATACAGAGTCATTCAACCTGTCATGATAAGTCTATGGATGCTGAATGCTGTACGAATGAAACTGACAATGCACACAATCCAGGTGTTTAGAATCCAGTTGATACCGTAGCCCTGAGAATGTAAGCAAATAGAAAAACACTCCAAAAGCACACAAAACACAAAGGAAGTGTTTCTTGGGGAAAGACAGTAACGTGACATGAAAGAAGTGGACGATTCTTCAGTGTTGTGAGGGAGAAAAAGATGCAAAGTAATGTGTGGTTTAATCGCATGACTCATTTAATACTGAAGATACAAGTGCTAGCCATTACTGTTAGCTTGTCAGCTTCTGCAGCTGTTGCATCATGTTATTGTCTCCCCAAAAACACTTCCTGTGTGCTTTTTAAGGTTTCATTCTTTTTTCATTTTTTATTGAGCTTTTGCTTTTTTAAATTTCTATTGTGTTTTGTGTGCTTTTGCATGATTTTTCTATTTGATGGTGGTTTCCTAAGTTGCACTTCGTTTGAGGGGTGGCATCCTACGGAGCGCCGCAGGGGACATGGGAGAAAAAAATTTACGATGAACTTTTGCGAGATCTCGCAAAACTAACTCGGAATCTCGCAAAAGTTTTGCGAGATCTCACAAAACAAACTCGGGATCTCGCAAAAGTTTTGCGAGATCTCACAAAACAAACTCGGGATCTCGCAAAACTTTTGTGAGATCTCGCAAAAGTTGAATTCCAACAATGGCGGCAGCTACTTAGTTGTAATATTACTCTTTCTGGGTCACAAAATAAACTTTTAAGATATTTTGAGGCGTGAATGTAGCTGTGTAAACGTCAAATATCTGCTCGGTTTACAAGACATCACATATTTGCAAAAGTGCTCCGACGTTTTCGAAGATGTCTGACACCCACCATCTCGAAGCTAACGGGAGGTCGAGACCTACTACAGCCGGGGGGAACACCGCTCTCCTGGCACATCGTGCCTCGACCTCCCGGTCGGCTTCAAGCTGGTGGCCTCCGAATGCGGCTAAAACTTTTGCGAGATCTCGCAAAACTTTTGCGAGATCCCAAGTTTGTTTTGCGAGATCCCAAGTTAGTTTTGCGAGATCTCGCAAAAGTTTTGCGAGATCTCGCAAAAGTTCATCGTAATTTTTTTTTCTCCCATGTCACTTGCGGGGCTCCGTAGCATCCAAACAAGCTTCATTCTGTGGGGTCTAGGAATTAGCCCATCCAAACTTATATGTGAATGTATCCATTATTTGCTACTGAAGTCAGTTTGGGGGGGGGGGGGAAAGGAGGCAAAGACCAGGATTGAGGATGTAAAAAACTTCAAGTACATCAGATAACACAGAGTTTACAAAGACCCAAAAGTCAGATATGACTGGACAGTTCCAAAATATATGTAAGAACATGCCTGGTGACGAATTCTTGCATATGTGACAGTGATATGACAGAATTGCAATTGTAAGAGTCACAGGCTGCTAATGTGGCTGAAATGTGGTGGGCATCTTTAGGTAGACTGTGGTATTTTAAACAATTCTCAATTAGTACTAAGGTGCCCAAAGTGTGCCAAGAAAATATCCCCAACACCATCAACCTGAACGGTTGATACAACCCAGGATGGATCCATGCTTTCATGCTCATTACACCACATTCAGACCCTACCATCTGAATATCGCAGCAGAAATCAAGACTCATCAGGCCAGGCAAAAAGTGTTCCATTCTTCTCTTTTCCAATTTTAGTGAGCCCATGCAAACTGTAGCCTCAGTTTTATCTCAGCTAATAATAGTGGCACCTTGTCTGGTCTTCTGTTTTGCTGTAGCACTTCTGCTTCAAGGTTCAAGGTTCAGTTCTGCATTCAGAGATGCTCTTGTGCATATTCTGGTTGTAAAAAATGCTAATTTGAGGCACGGGTGCCTCCCTCAGACCTCAAAGCAGTCTGACCATTCTCCTTCGACATCTGGCATCAACAAAATTTTCACCCAGAAAACTGCTGCTCCACTTTTTCAGACTATTTTCTGTAAACCCTGATGGCTGTGTAGGAAAAATCCCAGTAGATCAGCAGCAGCCCGTCTTACACCATGTGACATTGAAAACCACGTAAATCATCTTTCTTCCCCATTCTGATGCTCAGTTTGAACTTCAGCAGGCCAACTTGACTATGTCCATATGCCCAAATGCTGAGCTGCTGCCATGCAATTGGCTGATTAAATATTTGCATTAACAAGCAGTTTAACCGGTGTACCTAATGAAGTGGCTGGGTCTCTTACAAAACGCTGAGATTACGATGGGAGATATAAAAGAAATATGCACATGCAGCTTATCAGATTAAAATGAAAAAAAGAGATTTTTTTTCTCTTTCTGTGTTTTGATGTTATCACATTGAACTCATGTTGCACAGCAGCACTGATAATCAGTATTATCAGCAGTAATGGTAACTAAAACTATTTGTCTCCTGTCTTGTAGAATAGCTCATTAATTTTGTAAGCTACTTCTTTCCTTAAAAACTGCATATCAGTAATCCTGTGCTCTGCTGTTTTCATATTTTAGTAAGTACTGCGGGTGAAATTTATACTCTAATTTCAGACGATTTGCATGATATACGTTGGGAAATTGCTCATAAAATGAGGCTGATTTAAGTAGGCATACCCAAACAGTACATACAGGCCACATTGAAGAAGATTTCTGATCATTACGTTAACAGAAAACGGCAACTTCCCAGACATTTCTACTGCTCTGACCTCTGTGTCACCTGTGCATATGACAGGGACTTATAGGGGTTATATGAATGTGAATGTGAAGTCTGTCTAGGATGTGAAGTCAGATACCTGCAGGCATCATCCTGCCACAAAATCTTCAGGGTGTGCATTTCACAGATACGAGTGGGTAAACACACACCGGCAGCGAGGTGACAGGCAGACGGGAAATGACAGTGTGTCAGAACTAACAAGTGTCGAGCTGACAGAGAGAATCTGCCACCTCATTTCCAAAAAGGTGTACGTCTATACAGGAAAAAGAAAAATCTAAATAAAGACGAAATGTGCTTCTAAGTTTCGCAAGCGGCAGCACAGGTGGGATTTGTTAAAACATGAAAACATTCAATGAAAACTCCTGGAACAGAAACAAATATGTGGGTTATTTACTGAGAGCATTCCTTTTCAGGAGCAGCACTAAATTCAGGCAGAAAAGAAGCATCTGCCAACACACACACATACACACACTGCATTCCAAGGTTGGGCGAGTGTTTGCTGGGGAGGAGGAGAAGACGTCCAGAGAGTACAAACACCAGTGCCCGCTGTGGCAGCGGCTGACAGCCCATCACAGCCATGTGTCACAGAGCAGAAGACAGAAGCTCCAGGGGGACCGAGATGCCGGCCGGGGTGAGAGGTCTTCTTGTGACGCATTTTTAGCTCTCGACTCCTTCAATGAGGAAGACATGACTGCTTCAGTGGAGGGCCCCGTGGGAGATCACACAATGACAGGCGCACCTGACCCCAAAGCTTCTAGTAAACAGTTGCTTTTGAGGGAGCAGAGCACTAGAGGTGGGCGGATCAATCCAAATACTGATACTAGTGTGCTGGTATCGATATTGGAACAATACTAGTGCAACAGAGTCGATATGTTGTTCTAAGCTGACTGAATTGTGTTAAATAGTCTTGTTTTTTTAATTAAATAATATACCTACTTTGAAAAATACCTGAACCTTTTTCTGCTGACTGTCATGCCTATTTTATTTCTAGTCCATAGCAGATTTAAACCACAGAGGTTGACCCGAAGTAAATTAAATATTAGGTCATTCAAATCCGTTCAGAATCTGCATAGTGATGATGATCTTAAAAGTCATGACACACCTACATAAGCTGCCTTTATACGGTGAAAGTATTGTATCGGTATTAGCAGTCCCTGTATTCATTTGGTATAGGATCGATACCAACATTTGCAGTATGGCACACCACTACTCCCAGCTCCTACCCTCTTCTCCTTCTCTTTTGCACTCTTCATCTTAAATAGCAGACACAGTGGGTGCCAGGATCACACTCACATCACCACTGGAGAAGCTTATTTGCAGATTTTAAAGAGTGCGGACGCACTTTTTTCTGGAGTAACTCAAGACAAATCCTCATTGATGATGTACCAGTGTAGCAGGAAGGAAAGAAGAAAACATGTCATGTAAAAAAAAATGTGGAATTTACAATCTGCCTTCTATCAGATATCCGAAGAGCCAAAAAAGGATACGGCTAGTAGCCAAAAAAAAGCAGGCACTTGTAAGATAAGTCAAATCAAGTAACTATCATCTCATTCTTTCGCATGCAATCTCCCAGCGGATCTTCTAAGCAGCAGGACTGTATCATAGTGTGTGCTCTTCATTATTTACAGCGCATTCATTCCAGTGAACCCGCAGTGAGGATAAAAAACCCTGCGACGCTACCACTGTGATAGACTTCAGCACACTAGCTAAATTAGCAGAGTTCCAGCCTCACTGTAAACTACACCTTCATATATTAGATTACACGTTTAAATCACTTTATATCCGAGTGTAAGTGTGTCACCGTGATAACTCCCTGCCTAAATACCAATCTTGTGCAGTGGTTGCACTTTTAATCCAACCTTTCCATCTGCAATCCCAGATGAGATGGCATGCAATTAACTCCGGGGGTAAATACACTATTGGGGATTAGTGAGTCACTCTGACTTCCCCTGGTTCCTCTGTGACAAGCAGCAATTCTGCCACATCATTAGTACAACATTACTCACTTAGAGCACATAATATATTCCGTTAAATGCTCTGTTATTAGCTCGACCGGACCTGGAACGCTAAAACAAGCTTAAAAATTAATGATATGATCACATCATCGCGTGAGATGCTGCGTTCAAAAGAAGAAGACAAGTGAAAGAAAGCTAGGAATAAGAGGCTACAAACTGTTAGAGGTCTGAGCCGGTTCATTAGTATGTCTGATTGAAATGCTCCCAGGCTGGAGCCCTTTGATGAGGAGTCCAGTGAGCAACCAAGTGAGCTTACCATCTGCCTGCCTGCCGCAAATAAACAGTGCAGAAGCAGAGGGAGGCTGGATGTTCCTCATCACACAGTAGAAGTGGGTGGAACAATCCAAATATGGAGAGTGTCGATACCAATGCTGGTATCGCTATTAGTTTGATACTAGTGTAATAGGATCGATATTTAGTTTCCATCCTCTAAATTGAGTATACAGCCCATTGAACTGTATTCATTTTGGGGGGGAATAAAAACTTTTTTTCTGTTGACTGCCAAGTCAGTTTTATTTATAGCCTAAAGAACATTTAACCAACAAAAGCTGACCAAAAGTGCTTTAAAGACAGTCACATATACATCTTAGGCTTCCAAAAAAACCCAGATTCAAAATACATGAAAAGCTAAAAGGTGTATTGTATTGTGTTAACTCACAATAATGGGGTGTAAAAATCATAATTGTTTTCAGAATTTGCAAATTGATGATGATTCATCTCATGAATCATGACACGCTGCTCTGCCCAACACAAATGGCCTTTATGGGTCAAAAATATTGGTATGGTTATATTGGTCTGATGATCTGATGATCGATGTCAAAATTTGCAGTATCACAGCGTCCAGTCTGTGTGTGTGTGTGCTGTGTACACCTGGAGGCTGCTATTGCAGGAGGGCAACTTCATTCCATATCCTAACACTTCAACATTCCAAATTAGTCACCCCTCACTCAAATATCCGCTTCTTCTTTTCATATTTCTGTGTGAAGAGATATTGCCGGACCCGACAAAGAGGATTCAGAATCACAGTTTTGAGACCAAAACTGTTCTGCCCTGCATCCTCAGCAAGTATCACCAATCAGTTCCCAAATGAGTGATAGTGATAATTAGGCGCATAAACGCTTCTCATACAGTATTCACGTTAATTATCCTGTTGTTGTATACCAGAATGGAGCACAGAGGAGATAATGAGATCGGAAGACAAAAGGAACTTGAGGACAGTCTGCATTTTAAACAGAGCGAGACATGACGAGACCTAATTAGACGAGACTGCTGCAAAGCTGGGTGAAAAACAGACGCTGTTTTGATGTGATTTTTTTTCCTCCACCCATCAACAATAAACTCTCAGTGGGAATTTACTGAGCGCGAATATGGAAGGCTGAACAGCAGCTACAGCCTCTGCTGACAGAAGATCAGTTGAAAATCCAACTACTTAAGTGATCATTTTTATGCGTGTGTGTTTTTCAAAAGAAGCTTCATATCCAACAAAAATCACCACCATGGGCTACATGCATGAATGGGACAGCAGTTAACTGCTAACCGTTCACAGCAGGTAGAACAGGTTACAGTAGCAGGTGGAATGTGTTTCCTCTCTGCCAAACCTGTTTGCGTTTTTTTTAGTTTTTTTTTTCTTTTTCTGGGGACTTGGAGATCTCTGCTTTGGATATCTGTGCACGAGGCTCTTTCTGAGAGCCAGAAAGGCCTTCTCACACCCCTGACCTCACTGAATACTTTAACATCTGCACATAAAATTTGTCAGCGTTCGCCTTTTTTTTTTTTGCTACACATAGTTTATTTATTTATTTACTTTACAATATAAAGTTGAATCTCAGGCTTCACACGTGTGACCCGCGCGTTTGCTCACCGTCTCTCCGGGGCGCCTGGCGCGCCGAAGCATCTCTGATGGCATGAGCCCACCTCTCAGCCTCCTGGAGGTTGGCGAGCGGGTCCTGGACCAGTGCGACCCGAAAGCACTGCTCCACTCTCTGCCGGGTCACTCCGGCGCTCATCCAGCGCCTCTTGAACGGGTAGAAATAGGCTGTAAAGTAAGCGCCGACGTCCGCGCTGTCCGGCCCTCTGTACGCCCGACAGCCGACACAGTCGGTCAAGTTAAAAACCACCTTAGTCCGGCCGGGTGAAGAGGAGATTCTTTGAATGGTCAAGGCGCTCTCCGTCAAGCTCACCGAGTAGCGGACCCTGTCGTTGAGCATATCGGTGAACTCCCCGTACAGCACGCCCACGAACCCGTTCCGCTGGCGGGATGGGTCCGGATCACAGGCGTCTTTCTCCATCCCGGACGGAGAGTGCGACGCGTCCCGGAGGCCGGTGAGCGGATGGCGGTGCGGTGCAGACTCTGATTCTACCAGCCTGCTGTGGGACCCTTTAAGCGTAATAACAGCAGCTTGCTTAGTTCAGAGTCTCTCCCTAGTGACTGGGAAGGGGAATGGCAGTGATGGAGCTGGAGGAGAGCGCAGAACGAACCGTCCCAACCGCGTCTCCTTCTCAGACTTTATGAAACACTTTGCACCTTATCTCTGCAGCAGATTTTATCTAGTGACACCAAGTCTTACACAATATTTTAAAACTAGTATGTCCATTTTAAGACACTAACTGCGTGTCATTAGACTCACAAACTTCAGTTTAAAATTCAACAGGCGATGTCTCCTATTTTGTTTTATTTTATTTTATTTTCCCTGCTTGAATGAAGTCACGGATGTTTGGATGACACACCAGAAGTAAACAGACTTGTCAGGATCCTGTGCTCTGATAGTTTATTACATGAAAATTGCCCCTGCACAACCGTATATGTATAAAAGAAGTGTTTAAGTAAAACGAACAAATATAAACATATACTACAGTCCATAGAAATACTCTATTACAAGTAAAAGTCCAGCATTTATAACGAAAAAGTATAGCATCCCGTAAACTATTTATGACGAGTAACTAGCTCATTTAACCTGCTTTATACTGCTGGTCATCTAAATCTATAACCAAACATCATTTATTAATTTATTTCTATTAGTATTATTGATGGGAATCTGCGACAATAAATAGCAACTAAATGTTTTAAAGTTCAAAAATATAGTACATTAGAAAATGTGATCACATGACCTCGTTTTAAACAGTAACCGTAAGCCGACCACAATATTACCAGCTAGTTTTGTTAGCTTTATTATTATTATTATTATTGTTGTTGTTATTATTATTAATAACCATGGATGGTAATTGGGTTGTTACACATTTTTAGCGTGAAACAATGAAAAAAACAACTTTTCAACCACACCCAATCACGGTCACGTGGCATGTGACGCGTACGACACATAAAAACGTTATCACGCGAGATTTCCGGTCTTCTTCTCCAGGCGGTAGATAAGCGCGAGCAGCTTTCTTGACTCTCGCCATGCAGTTGATTTTTGTTAAATTATATTCATGTATAAATGTTGAGGTTGCTGTTGGTGACCCACCGTGAGCAGGTGAGACTTTGAGGAGCTTTTAATGAGACTTCAATTTGTGGAAGTTTTAATTGTGCGCGTGTGCTAGCTATTAGCTGCTCTTTAGCTGGGTGAACACGTGCAAGGAGTCCACGCAGTCGAGGACTCAGAAAGTAGCAGAATGAGCGTTTCGTTTAAGTAACATCATGTTTACTGACACGCAGAATAGAAGCAGGATAAGTTTAATTGATTATTTACGTTTTTGACGAACCGTGTTATGCTGCTTGTGCCACGTTACAACCAATCACTGATTTAACTTCTCATACAGGTCTGGATGATGTAGAGGAGACTCATCTTTCTGCCTGCAACAGGGCGAAGTTTCATTTCCTGATTAAAGGTAAAACTGGTTAACAGTTACATGCATTTGTGTCAGTGCAGTGCACATGATGAGGTTGTTATCCCTGTCCGAGAAAACAAAACCTTGTGGAAAACCATGGTATCTGAGCTGCTGTGTTTATTTGTGAAACCCACATGCTGCTGATGGATCGTCACTGATGACCTGTGTTTTTGCAGATTCGTGGCTCATCTGTTCTCCTTCCCACTGAGTGTCCAAGGAAGGAACCACAGTGAAAAGGTTTGTGTTGCACTGGATCTTGTGATCTCTGTTGCCACTTGTTCAGTGATGAAAACTGCTGCATAGGAAGTGCCGTCTGATGCGATAACTGACGATAGAAAGCTGTTCTGAGAATCTGCAAAGCTCTTTGCTTTCAGCTTGTGTGATCTGAGCACTCGGTCATCCACGTGTTGTTTCCTGATACAGGTGCTGTAGTAGCAGAAGAAAGGATGGAGATGATTTTCTGGCCTTGAAGACAGCAGGTCCTGAGCAGGTAAATCAGGCAAAAGTGATTTTAAAGTCAAGCCAGTGATGATACAAGTTATCCCTGTCTGAACTCAAGTGTGGAGTCATGGTAACCTGAGGCTTGACTGCTGATGTTTTTATAGCAAAGTTTTGCTTGAATATTGTATTGATCATGTTGTATTTTAGTGTTACGGTCTTATTTATTATTTTATTTTCTAACTTGCAGATTGAGTTGGTGTGGAAGGACGGAATACCAACCTCAAGTCTGATGCCAGAGGAGACTATTAAATTCAGTATTTGTCTTTATGAAAGATGAAAACCATGTTGGATCAGAAACGTGTTTTTTAATACAACTACAATGAGGTATAAAATTGAAGTATAGAAAGTAACATGATTCCATATGTGCTGGGAGGAAGGCCCAAAATGTGTTGGTCAATCTGTGCTGAAAGATGACCTGTAAGATTTCTTTTTCAGATTTTCTAGAAAGAACTGCTCCTCTTGTAGGTATTCACGGTCCTGTTAGGGGCAGAAAAACAAAATCCAGTCAGTCAAAAATCTGAACACTTGAATTCTTGACAAATGATTTCAAGCATTGCTGGCCAAATAGTGATTGTATTAAAAAGCTGTGTGCACTGTGATGCCTCATGTTGACTGAGTTTCCAAAGCGCAATAAAAGCCTGTACTGGATCATAACACTTGTGTTTATCTGAAGTCATTTCTTTTGGATTGTTTGCTGTGGTTCCATTTTTCCCACCAACAGTTTAGCAACAGTTACCAAAATAAAAGCTATTAACAAACCTCAGTGCAATGAATAACCGCAGACTTGGAATTAAAATCTTAAACAGACTGTACTGGTTTATATATTCTTTCGGTTGATGTCTAGGATAAATTTAAAACTAAATGGATTAATAGCTTTCTTAAATGTAAAAATTGCTGTCTTTTCTACTGAGGCCTGTACTATCCTGGTGACTTTGGCTCGTGCTTTGGCAATAATTGTGACTGGTCAGATGCTGAATGCCACTCTTTCCATGTGAACATACATGTGAAACCCTGGGTTAACTTGGTTGATAACCAGCTTTGCATGACTATTTATCCCAATTGCACATGTTGGGGTAAGGGTACCCAGACAATGGAGAGATACGCTGAACTCTCCTTACAGAACAGTCCCAGTTTTTTGAAGGTTTCTTAATTTTAGGTCAGTAAATTGATAAATATGGAAATAGGAAAGCGTTGGGCTGGTTTCAACCTTCCAAACGTCACGCCCCATTCTGATTTTGTTTGGCCAGAGCAGACGTTTGTGTTCAAAAGAGTGGTAAACGGACTGGTTTTCTACTCTACCTGAGCCCCAAGGGTACTTTGTCATGCTGCCTGGAGCAGTCAGAGATCAAACCAACAACCTTCCAATTAAAAGACAACCTGCTCTACCCTGCTGAGCCACAGCCACCCCAAGGAACATTAAAAATGTCAGTATAGCATGCTGCTGTACAGAAATAAACAGAGGCCATGAAGTCTATGATGTGCAGTGGAAGTGAGCAATTTCTTTGGGCAGGTTTTGGGCCAATTACTCAGTCACGCACATTGGCTGCTACGTCTGCACGGAGGTGAATGTGGAATTGGAGCCAGGGTGGTGGGAAGAAGATGTGTTTGGCTTCACTGAAATAGATTTCATCCAAAAACATCCACAAACAATCAGACCTGTGTCTTAATTTGGGATCAAATAAGGTTGGCTCAAATAAGAGGTAAAAATTTCACATGTAAGGAAAAATAGAGCTTGTGAGCTGCTGTTTGTCAATTCTGTTTTAGTGATATTTGACATTTGCAACTAAAAATATGCTCACCTTTTCCGCAGTATATCTCCACAGAGCCAGATTGGCCTGAAGTGCCATAGACTGAGAGCCGGTAAATGAAACTGGAGGAGGAACATTCAGGGTTGCAGGCAGCTCTGAAACTGAGTCTGTAGGGACAGTAACAAAGGCCAATTAGAGATCACAGAAAATGTGTTACTTTAAGCTAGTAGAGAAGACCAACATTCAGCCTCACCTGGTAAAACGGGGGCAATAATTTGTGGTAGAGGTGTAAGAGGAGGGTTTTGCCTCAGCCTCTCTGTATCCTTATGCAGGTGACTTAATCGTATTTGCTCCTGTAACAACAAGTGTTAAGATAACCACCACATTCATTCATTTATGTGCTTCATAAAGTGACACACATACCTTTAAAATCCGTTGCTCCTGCTGCCTCAGGTGCTCTGTTTGGGTGTGAATATTTCTCAGTCGCGCCTCGTGCTCCGCCTCCAATCGTTTCGCCTCCTGCAATGCTCGTTCCCCCTCCTCATACTTCTCTGCCGCGAGCTGTGAAGAACACGGTGTAGGGAAAATATGAACACACGCTGCACAAAAAACATGTCCAACACACTACACACAGGGATCGGTGTAGTGTGAAATTACCTTGCTGAAGGCCTCGACCTCCTGGGCTCGTGTTTTGAGTCTCAGGGCCGTGCTGCTTAGTCTTTCTTTCTCTCTGTCCAGCTCTTCTCTAAGTTCTTCCAGAGCTTCTCGCTCCCGTGCCACGGCCAGTTCCTTCTGTTTCAGCTCGGCCGTGCGAAGCTTCAAGTCAGCTTGCTCCTACAAAATGTTTTACATTTTTTGTGTCTTTTGACGACTTGTATGGGCTAAAGCAGATGACCTAAAGCTCAAGCTCACCTGTGCCAGACTTATGATGGAGCCCTCCCTCTTCTCCAACAGACTGCTGACCTCACGCTCAGCCCTCTCATGCCTCTGCTTCTCCTGGGCGTGGAAGAGTGCCCACTCGGCCGCCAGCTTCCTCCTCTCATCAGCGCAGTGCTGCATCACTGACTTCTGCTCCTCCAGTAATGCGCTCTGAAAACACAGAGAAGGCCAAAGAAGCAAGTGACGGTCAAGCTGCGCCAAGTTGGTGCAAAACACCTGCGCTGCTGCTGCAGATGTTCGTTGGCCTCACCTTGGCTCTCTCCAGCTCCTCTCGCTCCACGCTGATCTGCGTGGTGAGGACACGCCGCTCTTCCTCCAGGCTTCTTTGGGTCGACTCGGCTTTGGCCTGCTCTGCTGTCATCTTCCAGCGCTCCTAAAGCACGCAAAATTAAATGCCATCTTCAGTCTTTAATGAGAAGAGGGTCAGTTTATATTATACATGGGGTTTTTTTTAGCTGTTTTCCTCACACTTATAAAGTATAGTTTACAAATGAATAAGTAGGATGCTCTGAGCATCTTAGAGAACCTGCCAAAGGACAGAAGACCACTGTTTATGACTGTGGTTGCATGTTTTTTGTCAACATCGTACATCAAAATGAGCTTTGGGCTTTATTTCTTCAGCATTAAAAGCAGTTTTTTTGGATGTGAGGCTTCTGGCAGTTCTGAGATCAGCTCAGTGCGGTTGGGAAGCACGTCTGGTGCATACTTTCTGTCTGTGTGAGGCTCTGCAGACGCAGGACAACCATCTTCAGTCTTTTTCTTCTTCTCAGTCTGCGCAGCTACTTCTATTGTTATGATTTCAGTTAAACATGAACCACGCTTTTGTTCCTTCACCCATGTTTAGTCTTATTGGTTCATCAAGCGCTTGGCCATATTTCTACAAATTCCAAATACTTAGCTGTCTCTTGGTGTGAGGTAAAAATGATTCTGCAATATTTCTTAATATGCAAAGGGAGTGTTTGGAAATCTAAAGTACGACATTTTTCGTTGATGCACTACTGCAGCAGGTCCTGGTGTATAATCTTGGTCTGTTACTGTCATTTCTCATAATCACCTTCTCAAGCTGTCTCTGCTGCTCTTTAAGCTGAGTGTCCATCCTGGAAATAATGTCCTTCAGGTAAGCTTTCTCCTCTGCCATGGCTTTCTGCTGCTGGGCCAGATGACCCTGCATTGCTGAAACGCACACACACATACACACACACACAGAATGATGTTAAGCCATCGCGTTCTCGGACAATCTGCATCTTGACCCATTTTGTACAAAGTACACGCGCGCGTGTGTAAAATACTTCGAAGCTGCTCGTCTCTGTGCCGTGCCTCCTGCTCCAGGCCATGAGCGGTGTGTTCGTGTGTGCTCTCCACCCGAGAGGAAAGCTCTCCAAGCCGCGAGGAGAACTGCTCCATCTTTTCAATCACCCCTGCCACGGACCTGGACAAAGGCAGTGGAATTAAAACTTTTATGTACACGAAAAGCTTGCTACATCTATCAGCACTGGCGCTGATATCGTGCACAAAAGAAAAAGAAGCAAAAAAATTAAATGTGTGACTGTAAATTAGACTTTTTGGGAATTTTCTTACCTGGTCTGAGATGTTGCGCTTGTAACAGCATCAATCTCTTCTTCCTTTAGCCTCTTCAGCCTGTGGATCTGATCCTCATAGTCTCTCTTCATCTCCAAGATAGATTTTCTGAGCAGCAATGCAACAAATATACACTAAACCTTAAAGTCATCTATTTGCGATAAAATACAAAATATTTGGAGACTTATTGAGTTATTTCACTGAGTTATCTGGATAATTTAGTTGAGTAAATCCCAAAACCCAAACCAATTTCAATAAAGCAAAGAAGGCTGGTTTTCTTTTCTTTCTTTCCTCTGGTGTTGTCTCACAGTGTGTGTGTTTGTTTGGGAGAATTACTTTTTTGAACCTACAACTTCACAGCCAGTAAATTTGTTGCTAACTGTAGAAAAATAATCATGTAATGCAGAATTTGTTCTTGCTGCCATAAAACAGGTTTTCCCACGTTTACCTCTGAAGGTCTTTGAGTCTCTCCACCTCACAGTCTCTTTCCTGCTGGGCCTGGGCCATTTTCCGCTGGTACTGAGCCTGGAGCTCTGAGCGTTCCTTCTCAGCCACTCGCGTTACCGTTGCCAGGCGTTCCATCAGGTCTTCGCACTCATGTCGTGCTTGAGTCTCCCGCTGGGCAACCGAATCCTCAAGCAGTTTCACACGAGCTCTGAAAATACACAGAGAGACTTGGGTTACAGACACAAGTTTGTAGAAGACTTCTACAGTTTCATGTGCTAAACTGAATTGATAAATTGATGTGGTCTAGGAATGGACTACTTGTGTGCATTCTCCAGGAGCTCCATATCCTGTTTGTGCCGCTGCTGCATGCTCTCCAACATCATTTGGCTTTGGTCTCGCTCCAGCTGCAAAGTCTTGACCTGGATGATGACACAATAAACTTTAAAGCAGCTCAATGCTAAAAAAAAATAAAAATACAGTAACAATGCTCCCCCCATCACACCTCACATCCTTCTTGTCCATCACATCAGGACATACCTGTCCCTCCAACTGGATGAGGCGGGCCTGTAAAGCTTGATAGTCTGCAGGTTGTTCTTTTTCTTTAAGTCTCTGCAGGAGTCCCGCATCAACCACACCGCCTAGGCCCAGCAACTGAGTCTGCATCAGCTTTGAAAGAGAGTAGCCAAATTAAAAACAAACCAAAGGATGAATCTGGTGATTACATTCATCAGTAGGTCTTTGGAAGTGAGGAGGTCCTTACCTGGTTTTGGAGGAGCAGCTGCTGCAGACTGTCGGCTGAAAATGATGCCTGTTCCAAAGAAGAAAGCATTAAAAAGACAACAGGAAAAACTCGGAGACCACAAACCTGTCTTTGGGTGGTATTTACTTCAAAGGGAATGGTGTTGTAGTTCCTCTGCGCTCATTTTGTTTTCTTTGTCCTTTTTAAACATACTTAAAGAGGTTTGCACTTGTTTTTACTGCTTTACAAACTGCAGGCTTTTGTTATGTAGGAGTAGGTAATGGATAATAGGTATTGATTTGCAATTAACTGGACATGAATAATTTGAGCTTATGACGTAAAGGTCAACAGTGACTTATTTTAAATCTTTATACAGCATTTTCTATGTGCTGACAATACACACTGCACTTGTAGGAATCATAGATTCTAAGTTATAAGACTTTTTCTCAATTTTTTCGTGTTCACAGACAGGCAGAAGGACACGTACACACACAAGCGGTGCCAAAAACATCACCTCCTTGGTGGAGGTAAAACATATCTATTACAATTATGACAGCCTTGATGCACGAAGGTAACAGTACCTGTTGTGGGAAAGCAGGTGACGTGTTTAGCATTGCATTTTGCTGCGGAACTGCAGGAAAAACAAAAAAACCAAACATGAGTAACAACCACACAGAGGCGTTACATCTGATATCAAGGTGCTGGAGAGAAATCTGATGGTATTTTAGTGAACTGAGTCGTTTCCCTGAGATTACCTACACCACATTGTGCCGGGCAGTGCAGTAGACAGGGGGCTGGGCAAAGGCAGTTGTTGCAAGGTTTCATATGAAGCCTGAGTGGGCTCTGTTAGCACCTTGGATCCCGTACTGGATGGAAAGTGGTGGGGTTTGGACTGAAGCTGAGGCTGGCTAATGCTAACAGCAGAGGCTAACAAGGGACCAGTATCACTAGCAGAGTAAACTGAGGGACAAGGCGAACTAAGAGTTGATGGATGGAGTGGGTTTGGTGGGGATGATGCTAAGGTGGAGGGGGGGTAACACTCGCCTGTGGGTGTATACTCTTTAACTACAGAAGGAGAGTGTATGAGAAAAGGAAGACACGGTTTAGTAAAATATGAGCTCATGACTTATTTCTATTTTAAAATGATGTGATACAAGGTAGGATTAGGTATTAGATGGCTTTTTTAAGTATACAGGAAGCAGCCTAATGATTAACATTAACTAGCATGATTGTGTGAGAGGAGTGGTCAAAAGGGCTTCTGCTGTAAATGTGCAATGGCAAATTTGCCGGCAATCTGAATCAGTGACTTTAATAAGATGGAAGGATAGCTACCATGATTAGGCCTTTCTTCTCTGACAGGCGTGGAATGAGCAGCAGGACTGAGGCGTCCGGGAAAAGTGTCACTACATAAAATATAAGGAACATTTTTTTAAAAAGGGCCAAATCGTTAACATGGATTTAATGGACTTACACAACTAACCCCTTACCTCGTTTCTTTGATTGAAGGAAGCGTGTCTTCTCTGCTTTTGGGAGTTTGTGACGTTACTTGTTTACTAAAAATGAGATCAGGTTATCAATCATTACTGAGGAACATGCTCTTTCTGTCTCTGTAGCATTTCTGTTACAATTTCAAATTGCACCGTACCTAACACTGAAGTCAGTGAAAGACTCTTCCTGCTTGGACGGTTTTGCCTCTGTGTTTAACGCGGACAGAGCCTTCCTCCTGCTCAGTGCCCCAGCTAACCAGTCATCCTCATCATCCCCTTCTTTCCTCTGGGTTTTAGAAACCTCAGGCTTGGCCTGTTTAATGGTTTTGTCAGCTGGGGCTGAGCTCTCTTCTGGTGCTTTTTCAACAGATGTGGAATGGCTACCAGTGAATGAGGGCTTTCTCTCCAGTAAAGGAGACGAGGGGCTCTTTGAAGCCTCTGCTGGATTCTTTGTCTTTTCGACGCCCTCCTCTAGATAGACGGGCTCACCTTCTGTCTTGAGGCCCAGCCAGTCGGCTGAGTTGCGTTGTCGAGAAGATGTGGGAGTGGTGGGCTTTGGCTTCTTTTCTGGCGTAGATACACTCATGTCCTCAGTAGAAAATCTGGTCGTGAGAAAAAAAAAAAGATTACTTCTGTCCTGCTGAAAGCTGTAGGCATGAAGCAAACTGTAAGTAACAAAACCTGGACACACCTGACAGACTGTCTACGAGACTGACGCCCTTCAGAAGTGGATCCCAGTGTGGGCTGATAGGATCCAAATGTGAGGTCATCATCTAAACGAGGCTCTGATAGTTGGGAAGACGATTAGCTACTTCATTGTTTTAAAATAGTATTTAATTACAGCCAAGTTAAGGACAAAACTATGGTGCTCTATCACCTTTCCCAGCAGACGTCTTCTCCTGTTGCGGCTGCTCTTGAGACTGAAGCTCGTCCTTCCTCTCGCCCGTTGGTGGTCGCTCCAGAAGACGCGGTGACGTGAAACTCTCCAGAATCTCATCAATTCTGGTACGAGGTCTCTGAGGGGCGTCGGCTCTGAGAGCAACGGGGAACAGAGGTGACGCACAAAAGCAGCTAGGCTAAACAAACCAGACTGAGGCTAGTTTGTAAAGTCAGAGTTTGGTTATGTTTTTAGCTGCAGCCCAAAGCAATACCACAGTAATTATTCATCATTTGAGTGCTATAAATAAAGACAACAACGAGAGTGAGAGGGAAAAAAAAAGTGAAAACAGAGCTGTTACCTTTCCTTGGGAGACCAAAGCGGTGTCTCTTTTTTCTTGGGATTGTTTTTATCACTGTCAAATCCGAGTGCATCCATTAGGCCATCCTTATCATCCTCAAACGTGAGCTCGCCTTTCTTTGTTGCCTTAGCTGATCAACAAAGAATAAAACACAAGCATTCAGCATTTGGCGATTATTTAAAAAAGAAAGGAAACTAAAGGATCCTGGTAAGTTTAAGGCTTACTCGTTTCATTCTTTAGCATGGGAGATGCTGATGGAGATGGCACGGATTTTTCAGGTTTGGAGAAGCTAGATTTCAAGTCAGGCTTTGAGTCACCTGGAAGCAAATCATCCAGGGGGTCGTCTAGATCTGCAGATTAAAAAGAGTCTTTATATCATGAATAATAGATTTGGGCCCCAGAGTGTAAAAGGGTAATAAAAAACTTAAATACTTACTTTATTATTATTTTTTTTATCTGCTATACCAATACAATAACTTGAAACTGTACTTTGTTGAACTGGATTCATTAAGTGACACATTTTCCAGTTGTGAAACATACACTTATGGCCACTTTGTTAGGCACACTTTTCAATTGCTCATTAACACAAATATTTAATCAGCCAATCACATGGCAGTGCATTTAGGTAGGCAGATGTTGTCAAGATGGCCTGCTGAAGTTCAAACTTTGTATCCGAATGGGAAAGAAAGCTGATTTAAGTGACTTTGAATCTAGAGTGGTTAATGCTAGAGATTAGTTGAGAACACACAGACTACTTTGAGCTGATAAGAAGGCAACACTAACTCAAATAACTTGAAAAACCAAGTTTTGCAGAAAGCATCTCTGAGTGAACCTGTCAAACTTTGAAGCAGATGGGCTACAGCACAAGAAGACGATACTGGGTGCGATTTCGGTCACCTAAGAACGGGAAATTGAGGCTACAGTTCACACGGACTCACAGTCAACCTGAGTAATATTTCTGATCATGCCCATCTACCATTTATTGAACAAAATACAAATATAAATAGTCTGTTGTGAAAAAAGTAAGTGTACACAAGCTAGATCAAACAGAATCTAGCTTTTTCTTTGCAGAAATCAGTTGTTTTAGGTGTTTTGCATGTCTGTCCACAATCTCTGACGATTGCTCACTCAAAGTTTTTGAACACTGTTGAGCAAAATCTCTTTAATTGTAATATGTTTGACAGTTTTTTCCCCCTCTGTGCTTTATTTCATAGTCATCGGCAAAAACAACATTTTACTTCTGACGACACCACGAACTTTACTGGCAAAGAGACTTGAAGAGTGCAGATGAACTTGTGACATTAAGTTTGGATATATGAGCTTTATCCATAGGCACCATTTCAAATTATTATTTATACTTGCCCCTTTACATGTATAGATATAATATTGGAATAACTGAAGGGCAATCCCATCTGCTAGTTGGATCATTGTTCTTGGGTGTCAGCGTATCTAAAAATGCAAATCTAATTCCTTCTGTATACTTCCAGATTTGTTGATTTGATGTGGAATAGCAAACATTTTACAGTGTACACCTCCACTGTTAAATACTACCCAGAAGGACCCACCGATGTGACTTAACTGCAAGTACAGGACTAAACACTTATCAACAACACTAATGTACCTTTAGCGTAAGGAGTCTGAGCAACACCTTCGTCCTCACCACCACTGTCTGAGTTAAAGCAACATTTTGAGAGAAACAAAGCAAAGCTGCAAGTCAACAACACATCTGTGCCTTGTTCATTTATACAAAGCTCAGTCAAGGAAGCGGATGTCACGGCAGGGAGGGGGGAGACTCGCTTACCAGAGAAGGTGAACTTCTTATAACTCCGCGCTGTGGATAAAGGTGCAGAGTTCGGCTTCTTCCCCCCTTTGGTGGGTTCATCTGAGGGAAGCGAGGCAGACAAAAGCCTTTTTCTGATCGCTGCTATTAATGTAAAACTTCAAAGCTGGTAATAATGTCGAGCTAATAATGAGAAAGTAATTTATGCGAGAACACTCTGCACTGAATTACCTGCTCCCTCTGCATTGCTCTCGAGCACAGCAGAGTCTTCCTTTGGTCCTTCGCTAACAAGTGGCTTGGTTTGCGCGGGAGCCGAACTGGGCTTCTTCTTTGATGCAAAGAGGTCAGCGTCCATGTCGTCCATGTCCTGCACGAGGACAGAGAGGAAAAGTGAAACATGCAGTGTGAACTTTATCTCTGCCGCCGCAACCTCACTTAATGACCCACCTTCATGCTCTTGAGTATGTCGCTGGGATCAGCCGCTGACACATCCGAGTCCTTGGACAAAAGAAGAAAACATAAAGAGACAAAATAAACACAAAAGGAAAAAAAACAGAGTGATTATGACCCAGTTTGCATATTATCCTACATACCTCAGTGTCCGCACCATCCATTTTTATCTCCTGTGCTAGCATGCTGAAGATATAATCAGTAGCAGATGAGCAGGAAAAGAAAACAGAACATGAAGAGGAGTAATAATTTACAGCTGGCACATTGCAATTTACAAATCTTCCTTCTAACTTACCTATACATAGGTCCATCGCGTGATGCTTTTGTCCTTACCGGCTGCTCTAGTTAGCAAATTATTGCAAGAAAATATTATGACACACTTTAACATAAAGATAGACACTAATTCTGATAAAACTGCACAACTGCGCTCACTTACTGTCATCATCAAGCAAGCTGTCAAGCAAATCATCCCTGAATGAACCTTAGAAAAGCAACAGAGGTATACAGTCAACTTCAGCATGGTGCAGGCGAGGCATACTACTGCTGCTGCCTATATCTGTATTTGTCGTGGTACGACATCTCCTGATCCATACTCCTGATCCAATGATTTTGGATCAGGAGGACAGAGACACACTGGGTTATATTTTAATGTAGAAATAGGCTTTTATCATTTTACAGTCAATGTTTTGCTGAGGTACAATCATGAGGGACAAGGATGTAATTGTGTGCCAGATACAACATACTTTAATATAAAGTGGACCAGACCAGTGAAACTCCCCTAACTGTCACTGTACAAAAGTTTAACTTTTCTGCCATTTAATTGTCTATATATTACTTAATTACTTTGGTGTAGTATGAATGGCCATGGGAGAGCTCTTTATCAAGCTGTAAATCAGTTAAAAGTCTAATTTTATGCCGTGCTTTAGATTGTTCAAAGCCACCCAGTGGGTCAGTGTTGTACCAAACGAGATTGATCGTTTTCAAACTCTTGTAAATGACTTGCTGTCTGTCAAACATATCTTTCATGATTGCTATCAAGTCGTTTGGAGCCACAAACAACATTCCTGTCACAAGGTAGAAGCTGCAATCAGTTTTGGGCAAACTAACTTATATAGAAGCCTTTATTTATCCAGCTATGTCTCACTGACATTAAAAGTGTCTTTTTAAAAAGTAATCTGGCCAAGAAAGGAGCAGAAATTGCAACAAATACAAAATAGTTATATAAAGACACTGTGTTTTTATTTATTTTATATACATAACCCCTTAATAAATCATGTTAGCTACAGTCTATATATCAATATAAGAAAATACATTACACATTAAAACAAATACACAGAAACATCGGAAATCACTACTTGGTACAAGACCGTTTAGAAGTTTTTGTCGAATTGATTCTGGGCCCCAGGCCTTATGTTTGATACTCCTGAAAGTTTTTTGTTTTTTTTTTAATTTAAAAAAATTAGGAAAGTTTGTACGATTCAAATAGCACAATTTTAACTTACTTTTCGAGGCTTTCCCCTTCGGCTTTGTAGCCTGAAAATAGCAGTGAAAATAAGTTTATTAAGTTAGCAGATAATCATGAAAAAAGTGAATGATAATGAAATGATCCTCAAAGATAATGAAACCCCGTTACATCGTCAATGAATAAATAGAAAGAAATGTCGAGGGAGAGCACAGTTTGACTTACCATGTTCAATCTGTGCTGGTGGGTTTACAGTGTAAGAGTAGCCATCAATCTAACAGTGCAGCAGAACAGAGCAGAATACATTTTTACTGCCATTTTTTTTATTTATTTATCATTTCATCGTCACTGTTAGCAGCTCTGGGTTTAAGAGCAGCATAAAATGAACACACATAAGCGCCTCCTGTCTCCATTGGCAACCGCTCAGCTACTCTAGCTAGCATTTGTCAAGAACATAGCACGACTGGAGCCTTTCGTCTTAGTTACTGTGGTCTAAATAGTCACGTATTCACACAGCTCGTTGTGTTTAGCGTTTAGCATCTTAAAGTTGGCCAGCAGACTAACGGTAAAAAAACAAAAACAAATCACACCGCCCCACACAACACAGAGGGTTGCACCTTAGCCACACTGCAAACAAAAGCTAACTAGTGTTCCAGCGCTAGGCTTGTGATTAGCATTAAATGTAGCTACATACAAAATAAGCAGTAAACCACCAGCTTCGGTGTTTGGGCCACTCAGTGCTGGAGTAGCGGGTGCCACAATCGTGCCGACCGGCAAAACATACGTTTCCTGTTTACTGTTTGAGGTGCATTATGGGTAGAGTAGTTTCAAGGAAACCTTCGGGGAAAGGCGTTTGAAAAAAGACTTTTGATTTGGGCTGTCTAAAAACACTGAAGTTAGTCGTTTTGAACATGAGCTGGTATTTTTAACCAAAGTGCTTGGGCCTGCTTAGTGAGGTCTGCCAAAGTGGTTTACCACCAGGTGGCATCAAAGCTTAGAAAATGACTCAAGGCAAATCAGAGCTGAGTAATATTTTAAAATCAGTTTACTACTACTGCTACTACTACAGCAGCTATTAGGACTAATACTAATACTATTAATATTCTAAAGCCTTTTCTGTTGTCAGAAACCGCTTGCAAATTGACTAGAAGAGTACCTTTAACCTAAACTTGAATTTTTATAAAAGTCATTATAAAAAAATTGAAAAAAAGAGTAATCATCTTTAAAAGTTTACAAGTAGATTTTTAAAAGCCTTTTAAACTGAGCTTTTTGAGCCTTTCTGATGGCAAAGGGAAGTTTGTCCCACAGTGTTGAAGCTATACATGCATATGTGCTCATACATAAACACAAATTTTCATGTAGGGTGGAACAGAGGTGCAGTGGTTAGCGCTGGGTTTGAATTCAGTCCGCCTCTCTCCCTCCCATGAGCTCTGAAATGGATAAATAAAAGACAATGGCTGAATGTGAGCTTTATATCTTAATGGCATTTTCCAATATTGATCTAATGTTTAACATTTACTTGAACTGTAAAGTTTATTTTCTGTGATGATTTGTGTGGACTGTGTTTGAAGGTGCAGGAGGACTGTCGTCTTCCAGTAAGCACATTCCTCAAAGCCATCATTCATCGTGTTACAGAGTTACATACAACTAGACCTGATTTTGTTTCCTGTTCATTGTAGTATCAAAACAGTTTTCACACATGAGGTCTGTACATGCTCGATATTGTTTCCTTTTTGCTGAATTGGTGAGTCAGACAGGAGCTGTTAACAGAGACGTTTCCTTCCTCTGCTGGCAAATGTGGACAGGCCTCATTTTGCCTCTGCAGTTTTGTCGAGACTGTCGGACTAATGCACACAAGTGATAATCTGTGGCAATTTGCCTTTTATAAAGTAACCTGGGTGTGCAAATAACATTTTATTTATTTTCCAAATTATCTGCTGTGCACGTCATGTGATCGGTATACTTTACAGGAGTGCTTTGTTTACTGTAATGTCAGCTGACATTTTAAATGTTGATAGGAGGCAAAAAAAAGCACTTTGACCGAGTGGAAAATAAATACTTGTATGATATGAAAACCATTTTAATAAATCACCAAAGTATGGAACAGTTATTATTAGTGCATATGACAGAGAAGCCTCCCTGATGTTCAGTGGCACACAGCAGAGCATAAATGCCTTTTAATGCTATATTTAGTTGCTGGGGTTCCTCTGGGAGAACAGCATAAAGCTTTAATGTTTACATGCCACATACAGTGCAACATATGACGTAAACTCAATACTTCAGAAGAAATGAGGCCACTTGTGAAATGCTGAGATGCATCCTGCCAAAGGTCTAGCCCTCTGCGTGCAACAATTGAACACAAACCATATGGAAAAGAAGCAGGAAAAAAACGTATGTGTCATGCTATGATTTACCCATGAAAGTGTTACATTTGCAGTCTTCTCCTGGAGAAAAAAAACACAAGAACTGACTGCAAATAAAGTAAAAAATCAGTTTAATTAAAATATGTGAAAGGATTAATTTTCCTGAGAAAATCACAAGCAGCAGTCTAGGGGGTGAAAAATAATGCCAACGCAGAAGTGCTGAGCACAGCATTTCCTTGGTTGAGCCAATAGAAATCTGCAGATACACCATGTTAAAATGCTCAGTTTTACCACCGATATAAATATGTTTACAGCCTTTTGCAAAAACTATTTGGGCCACTGTAGCTAAGTTCTGTATTCATGACATGTGAATTTTGCTCTAATGTTCCCATTAAAATTCTGCTAAGGCTTGAAGTTATGCAAAACATGGGAGCATGGATGGTTGGTCTTGATCAGCATTCAGTTGCACTAAAATATATGTAATGGAGTTTGTTGTTCAGTTTTTCTGGTTAAAACATTTTGTTTTAGGCCTATTTTTTCCAATAGCCAAAATTAGCATGTCAATGGACTTTGCTCACCAAGTTAGCTAGCCCTGAGTGGTGTTAGCTGTTTTCAGGCCAAAACAAACAGGCGTCCATCTTTTATGTAATCTATGGCTAACCATAGTGTGAGATGAGACTATTTACAGTATAAAAGATGTAAGTAGTCATACTGGTTAGTGAACTCCATATGAAGCCTAAAGTTTAGCAGCTGATGAAGGAGGGGTGGGAGTGACAATAAAACCGAGGACAGTGTACGCCCTTCAGCTAACAATGTCAGTTACAACTGGTAGCATTAATAACAATGTTAAAACAGTGAACTTCATGTTTTATTCAGTATGACTTTAAACTTCTAATTGAACCCATAAAGTTATCAGTAAAATGTTTACGTCGGTGGCCGAGTGAGAGAGCTGAGGACTTCTAATATAACGGCTCTGTAACAATAGAGTAAAAACAGGACACCAGCCTTCTTGTGAAAAAGGAAAAAACTGGGGTTGCCTGGTAAGGACATTGAATTCTTTCACATTCAGCAATTAATTGCACGTAGTTCGAGCATGCAACACCTTCAACCTCTGAGTGACTACTTTTGATCAGGAGGCGATTGCACAGGTTGCCTGGTGAGAGGCGACCTGTCTCCAAGCAATCATGCTCCAAACCACACAGACTGTAATTACAAATTGGTAAAAGTTTGCAAATAATTGCCATCTAATTTAGAAATGTAGACAGATTGCAAACACCTTGCAATCAGTCTGTGCCAGTCTGTTCCAATGAGTACAACTCATCTGTCATGTGGGTCTTTGCAATGTGGGACTCAGCTGGTTATTAGCTGGTTGGACATAGCTGATTATATGCTCAAATATAGTGAGCACCTATGTTATTTTGCAGTTAAATTGCCAATCCTGGAGTAACTATCTCCTACTTTCTCGTGGAATTTGTAAATTTTCAGTTTCAAATTGAAGAAATTTTTGCTGAACTCTGAGTGTTAATCGTTAAATTGAATTTCAGTGTATGTAATTCCACAGATTTATCACTGCTGATCACAAACAGATTGAACGTAACTGCTAACTTGACCCCATTCAGTGAAAAACTGTCTTATTGTCGTCTTATTCCTGTTTGATCACCATCCTGAAACACCAAAGTTAGTTTAAAGTTGGTAGCTGACTGCAAGTGGTCACAGTAACATAACCAGAAGTCTTTTTGAAGGAGTTGCAAAGAAAAGCGTCTGGACTTCTTTAAGTTGCTTGAAGATGTTCTTTGCAACTCCTTTGACTACGATGACCTGGATGACTGAGAACCTTCACAGACAGGAGTCTTTTTGCAACCACTGCAGTCGCCCCCTGCTGGCCACTAGAAAGAATGCAGCTTTAAGGCGTCTTGGCCTTGGATTCATTTCTCTGATCTAGAAGCTACTTGCACCATGTGTGAATGAAACATACATTTTGCAAGATTTAAAATGTAATATTGTTGGAGGGTATGAAAATGTTTTGTTCTATTGTTTTTCCTTATGGAAAATAATTTTATATGTCAAAGTAAAACATCAGACAATCAGAGAAGAACATTGTGGCATTTTATTGTGTGGAGGCACATTTTTGTTACTTTAAACCCTGGAAATCTGATCAAATTCACAAGCTAAAGATACATTTTGACTCTAAAGCAGACAGCAGTATTAGCGATGTTGTAAATTCAGCCTTTGTCCAGTTTCGTCTTCCAAGCTGAAACATACCCATGTTCACTCATTTGCTGTTTCCTCTTCAGTAAAACGAACATCTGCTGGACAGATAGGGGGGAGGCATGATCAAAACAAGCCTCATTGTTTTTGTAGCCCTCTATTTCTTTTTTTTTTTTCACTCCCGGTGGGAGCCTTACTGTGAGCTGCCAAATGCAGATGAATTAGAATCAGATCACTGAGAAAATACAAAGAAGATTACATGAAGTCTGTCCTGTAGCATCGGTGGGACAAGTGTTGACATCAAGAGGCCACTGAAAAAAAGAAGCACAAAATAAATTAAGACTTGTTTTCTGGCTTATTCAACTTAAGATTTAACAAATGACGTCTGCAGGGGAGGATGAGCAAGTAATTGGGAAAAAAAATTAAATATTAAATGCAAAGTCATGAATGATGTGGGAAAACAAAATGAACAGCACGCCCTGACTCAGGTGAATACAGCTGTCTCCAGAAGATGATTCATGAAGCTAACATGCTGTGGTTCATTATGGGGGTCAGCTACTTTATTAAGTTCCCCTACACCGGCATTTAACAGTGCGGTTCCAGGAAGGTGATGTATTTATACTACCCCTCCAAAGAGATGATGGATTGCTGTTCTGCCCATGAATCATTTAGCGTAGTAACAGTGAGTACTCAAAAGCCAAATGTGAGGCAGGCATCTCTGTTCTTCGTGCATCTTTCGAAGGTTTACAAAAGTTACAAAACCTCCTTCAGTTTCATCACTACAGCACAGCATTTGCAGGTGTTCTAGAGATGACAGAGGATCTGGCAGATCTTTCAATCTATGTTTAAAATATCGTGCCTGGAATGTCAGAAATGTTGGAATGTTTTCTTTTTTTTTCTTCTTTTTTATTGCAGAATTGATTTATCAGTGGGGTTTTTCCTTCCTCTGTCATAACAGACTGAACAGCCCAAATCCAGCACACGTTAGACTAGATCGACTCAGGAATGTGTCAGAATGCACGTAAGTTATGACTTCTCTCATTATCTCCTGTGATAAAGCTAACTGAGGGTGCGTGCCTCAGTTCACTCCTGTTGGAAATTATCCTCTAATGATTTTGAAACGCGTGACATCGCCACAAATTTTAAAGACAGTTTATTTATAGGCAATAATTTACTGCAATCAAATGCTACACAGTGTATCTGACACACATAAGCAAACCAAATTAAAATAAACTAGTGTGGAAAGAGGTTTTCCACTCACAATTCCGGTTTGTAATGGCTAATGACATTTTAAGTGATGGCTGGAAGTTCGGAAAAAAACACCAACGACATTTCAGACTTTGGCCATCTGCACTGGAGAGGAAAACAATTCCTCCACTTATGCAATTGGAACTGTAAACACTGCGAACACACAGTTTGGTGCTGAAACGCTGTTAGTTGCAAAGTCATGAAGGCATTGGCCAATAATGATTTAGAAGGAATAGTCATCCTGACTCAGCTAAATCCAATTGCCCTCGTAAAAGCGCTCTCCTAAGGTGGCCTGTGACCTACATGAAACCTCCATCCTGCAGTGGGGCACAGGTTTACTATTTTATGTAGCGATCTTTCACATTCGCATTTAACACTGTGGTTCCAGGAAGGCAATGTATTTATAATAACCCTCTAAAGAGATGGTGCATTGTTTCTTCTGCCTCTGAATCATTTAGTGTTAGCAGTGTAGCAGTGAGTACTTAAAAGCCAAATGTGGGGCAGGCGTCTTGGCTCTTTATGCATCTGTGCCTCTCCAACATGCTCCACTGCTCCACTTTCTCCACTTGTCTGAAGCCCCTTTGTAAACCCCTCCTCTCTCTCTCTCTCTCTCTCACACACACACACACACACACCATTTCCTCATAATTGTCAGCCTGTCTTTCCGTCACCCGTCGTGATTCTCAATTTTGGTGTGTTGGTCTTAAGTATGTTGTAATGTTTTTATTTAATGAATTGCCTTTTCTTTTCGATTTACAACGAAAATGTTTTGTACATATCATATGTTGAGTTCTGTAGTGTGATTTGGATTCTTAAAAACTGACTGTATAAACACTGTCAAATCCTAGAGCAAAACATATTGCGTAATCTTCATCACAAGCACATTCAAAAAAGATCAGGGTTTTGAAAACTTCCTTGAAAATCCTGATCGTTTTTGAATGATTCCTCATTAAAAACAGTCTTTTAATGAGCACTGGAGGTTTGCTGCGATTTAACAACCTGTAAACAGAGAACATTTTTCAAGGCTGCAATAATAACACCCGGCGGACGTTATCTCATGTCAGGCCAGTAGAAGGATGACATGCATGTTTGACAGTTTCAACAGCATTTAACAACCTGGACTGTAAGTTGAATTACGGGAATTGTAAATCCTGAAACTTTGGAACCTGGCCAGCGCTAAGCACTAAAGAAGCCATCGGATCTTGTTGTCTGCCGCCTTTTAATCTGTCGCTCGCATGTTCTTGAATTTGAAGAAAAGGTGTTGCATTTTCTCAGTATGCTTCCCTTCAGGTCATTTGTTTGCGTTTCCTTACCCAGTCATTTCTCTGTTTCTGTTTCTCCATTGCTCTTCATGTATGGCACGTCTTCCTCAAACTCCTCTCTTTGCCTGTGGGAGGTGATACATAACAAGAGCACAATGTACACTTTTATCATGATAAAATCTTAAGATCTGGATGATGGAAAATGTGCACACAGTTTTTCCTGTTTCATTTATTTCTGTTTGCTTTTTTCAGTCTTAATAGTGAGCTAGTGCCATGCTCCATGGTGCTGTAGCCGTTGGTGTTGTTTGCTATTGCAGTGTGAGTGGGTAAGCAGGGCCAGGGGCCTGAGATGATTGCACTTAAAGTCAATTAGTAGCCATAAACTCAAGAGCACTGATATTTTTTTCCTCCTCCATTCATGTCTCCATTAAAAAAAGCTGGAATACACTGTCGTTACATAGCCAGCCACTTAATCCACCACGCTGTTGCTCAAAGCAAGCCCTAAAATAATCACATGGCTGATTTAGAATCAATGAAAACCAGTCTCTCACGCTGTTCCCCACATATGAAACAGATATGGCTTTTATGTGCTAAAAGTATAGTTTTTGTGTCAATTATTTAATGAGCTATTTAAAGTGTTTCTCCAATGGCTCAAGGTAAATTTTCTCTTTATTCTTTCAGGCATTTGCTAAAGCAAATACTGACATGAGGGGGTTAAATGCAAAAATAAAACAACATTTCTAGATGTGAAAATTCAAACGGGGGTTTATAAAGTTAGACTCACGGTTTGATTTTGTTGGAGAACCTCTGTCGTAGGATGAGAGCAATGGTGGTGAGGACCATCATAGTCGTACACATGGCTCTACCCCAAGGATCTCCTGCCTTGGGAACGCTGGTGGTTCAGAGCACTGAACCGTCTTCCGCCATTGAAAGGCTTGAATGGTAAAAGGCAGAGTTTGTGGTGTAACAATCTGACTATTCCTGCCTTGGCGCTCACACATGATTGGGGAGATTACCATGGAGGATTAGCTAGGATCAAGGAGGGGGGGGTTAGATCTCGCTGGCAGGACTATGAGGTAAACAGAGCATGCTGTGAGTTGCTGTTCTAAAAACAGCCCACCCTTACCACCATGTCATTAGCACAGCATGCTAAATCCATCTCATCAGTATATTGTCTTTTTTTCAGTTGAGGATAGGCAGAATTATGTAACGGGGGCAATAGGGTAGCTTCGCAACATGAGCCTAAAGATCAACATACCAATCAGCTTACATTGCTTTATAAGTGGATTATCTAGTTCAATATTATTGTGCTCAAACATAACTTGGGAAACATTGAATGTTTAGAACATATCATGGGACTGATTCTAAATATACCAAAACCAGACCCTCTAATGACTTCTCTGCAGGCCAAGTCCGGTGTTCCTACAATATATTATGAAAAGAGAGCACATAGTGGGATAAATGAGGGTATAAATATGGACTGTCGGCAGCTAAGCCACTTATACTTAGCACTGCTGACTCAAGCACAGAATAAGGGAGCAGTGGGGCAAGGAATAGAAAAGAAAGGTGTAATTTTGTCGGTATGCCCACGAGTGTGTAGTGACAGGAGGGTCACATTGAAGCGGCAGATAAACAGAGGCTTTTCTTTTTATTTGAAAATTGAATCAATTACAGATACAAACGTGAGCCATGATGAAAAATGTACAATCGTCACATTTAAATGTAAAAATGTAAAAACGTCTCGGTATACTTAAGAGCTAATAAAGTGGATACAAGTGGATACAGACTGATAAGATTAAACATCTGAAAGACATCATACTGTTTAGAAAGAATGCTGTTTACATTTCTGTTTCAAGATATACACATTCAGCAGAAGGCACATCCAAGTCAAATGTGACCTCTAGTCCACTGGTGGGTCTATGTTTGCATTTTCTTCCTCTTTGCTCTCTCTCCTTTTAATGGTTTAGCTTTTTACAAGAGTACAAATGTAAGAAGTTGAGCTGATTTTTTTTATTCTTCCCTCTCTCCCTCTCTTTCTTTCTGTCTCTCCCTCTCTTATACACACTAGAAACACACTTTACTAACCACACGTAAGAGTGGATGTCCCATGATTATCTTAGATTACATCAAGCTGTATCTCACATTAGAGTCAACTGATTGATGTCCTATGAAGCCTAGAAATTAGAAGGTTTCCCCGCATGCCTGCCTATGTGGAAAAGAAATAGAAAATTAAAAAACCCCAAACAAAAACCGAGTAAATGTTTGTTTTATATGTGTAATTCTCAAGGCTTATATTTTATACCATCAATTTACATATGAAAGTGGCCATTTTACATTTTTCTCATGCAACATTAAAAAAAATTCAAACTACGACACCAGAAAAACAGAAAATGGACACAATCATGAGTAAATCATAGTATTACGATATGTATGTATATAAAACTAACTTTTACTATTAGAGAGCGTGTATATTTCTAAGTTTTACTACTTCTAAAGTTTTACTACTTCTTTTCCATATGGGTAGTCCAAGTTTAAAACGTTCAACCAGTCGAGGTTGAGAGCTTTTCCCAGCCCAGTTCCTTGTAGATGGCAGAGATACTGCAGTAGACCGTGGCCAAGAGGTTTGTCCATGCTGCGCCCACCTCAGGTGTGACGACCTCTGGAAATTCTTCTCCCAGGACTTCTAGGATTACACCGCTCAGAATCTGAGTAAGACACAAACAAATGTGCTCAGGACATTGATGGAGCAGTTTGACTTGTTTTTCCCTGAAAATGTTGACCCCCAGTCTTGGGTTTTTATACAGTTGAAGCAAAGAAAGCATAACATGTACAATATGCAGACTGGGAGAGATTGAGTTGTGCTTGTTATCTTTGGTCAGATGCATGGAACTGTTTTTCAAATTTGAAAATACACTAGCTGTCTCTTATCTTCTTATTTAGTGTCAGTTTTTCTTATATAACTCTATGTTTCAATACTGAATCAAAGGAATCTCAGATGGGAAGGCTTGCTAGTAGTCTCTGGCGCTCTCAGCTAATTAATCTGGTTTCCTGGTCCAAACAGCTGCGTTGTGCATCATATTAAACGGTGTGCAGCTGGTTTCTGTTCACAAGCTCACAACAATTGACTGTACATTATGTATCTGCTTAAAACTACATGCAAGAGAAAAAACATAAAAGAATCAAAGGACAGGAAGCAAAACCAAGTCACAAAATTATGGCTTGTGGAATACCAGAGGTGGCAGGAAAGAGGAGTTTAATGACGAACATAATATAAAGTGGTTTAAATTGTAAGGTAAAAACCCAATGATACAGAGACAACCCCAACAATCAACCAATCCCTTTTGAGCAAGAACTTGGCAACAGTGGGAAGGAAAAACTCCCTTTTAACAGGAAGAAATCTCTACCAGAACCAGACTCAGGGCGGGGCGGCCATCATGACTGGTTGGGGGTGATGACATGCGTCGTATGCTTGACATTTTTCACATTTGTCTCACATTTTATCATTTCCTGTGAATGCACAATGATTTATTGATCATTTTATGCTAACCTATTAAACTGACTGACTGTAAATACGTGACTCTACAGAAGCACATGGTGCAGAATGAAAGACAGTTTTTTTTTTCTACTAATGTCTTGGAGCGTGCTTTCTGCACAGCTGTTCACGCACTGTTTTCTTTTCACACACTTTACCTTGAAGTACACAGGCTCCACCTTGTGTTGGAGTGCATGGGCCTTGGCCACCAGCTTCAGCACCGACGCCACCTTATCTGAGTTGTCAAGGTTTTCCACCAGTGTATTGATGGCATTCATAATTCTCCGAGCATGCTTCCTGAGCTGGGCGCTCTTCTCCAGCTCCTCCGCGTCCTCAATGTGCTTGAACTGGTTGAAAAACTGCTTGGAGGAGGGGAAGTTGACAAAGAATCTGCAAAGGAGGAGTGCTAAATGAAAGATACGATATATATACATACGTGTAACTGCTGTACTATTCTCATCTTCCTTCTGCCTGCAGCCTCATCCTATAAACCCACGTTCCCTTGTCAAGTTGGCAAGATAACACGAGTAAACACTAGCGCATGTATAAGGGTGCTGCATACTTTTAGTGTAAAATAACTGCATTAAACTGATACTGTGCAGTGTGGTTTCCATACATTTGCAAAGGATTTACAACCTAAAGGGAAGAGTCCAGCTGCAGAGCTGTGATCATGCCAAAGAGCTGAATAAATAGATACTTTAGACAGTGATTTCACAAGTTCTGTTGTACTAAACAACAGCTGTGGTTACGTTTATGAAATAAAAATGAGGAATACTGACTAAATGACTAAATATGAAATAGTTATCATCATAAATAAAGTTATAGCTTCCTTTGCTTTCCAAACCAATTAATATGTCACACTGGAGAAGGAAAGTAAATCTTGTAGCATCAGATAAAGACTCCCAAAGCGTGCACTAACTCTGATATTCTGGGAGCTTTTCTGTTTCATAACTGTTTTTGCTTTCATAAATGAATGGATGGACACTTCTTATTGTATTTGCAGTTTAAGGCCCTTTGCCATTCAACTTATAAGGTAGTATACATATGCGTATCCTTATTTCGTACCTGAAAACCCAGTGTGATGAATAACTCTATTGTTTTTAAAGAAAAACAGTTCCTGTCCTGTTATCAATGTCACTATTTGTTGTTTTACCCATTCCTTGGGATGGAATGACAAAACTAATATCAGGAACAGGAAACCTGTCTCCTCATACACATTGTTTTCAAGCCACCCACCCTCGCCGCTCCTCGTTTGGGAACCTGTTGGCTGATGTTTCTAGTTCTGCTCTGGATCCTGTCAGGACTTAAAAAAACATAATCCTGCATACTTTCCAAAAAAAAGTAACATGCTTATTACAGATGAGGGTGTGGGTATTCTATGCTTACTAAGGCTGCTATGATCGCACCTGATACTTCCTTTTCTTTCTGAGTGACACTGAAATTATAATTCCTGCAAAGACAGATACGAAGTTATACTTATGTTGGAATACTCAGTTGCTCATCTCAGTTTAAGTTCTGGGTCTAGAATTTAATATCGCTGCGCTCTTCCTGAAGACAGCAAATAGTCCTTTTAAAGATGTTTTCTTTGACCCTCAGAAGTATCAGAGTGAATTAACAATGAGGAACCTAAAAACTTACCCCCTCCCACAGTCTGGGAAGAGGGCCAAAGCATCTGGTTTTTGGCTATCGGATCGAGATATCCCATCTCCTCCCTGTCTGTAGAGCAACTAACAGAAAAAGGAAGCGCGGATTTACACTGTCAGATCTGCAACATATGGCTCGATATTAAAGTTTTACTCGTGAACTTAAACGTCTGAGGGAAGGAGGTTGGGAGGTGGCGCATTCATTTTTCAATCCTGGGTGTAGGGGCTTCTGCAAGTGCCGGAGCAAAATAATGAACCGTGCTGTTTAATCTTTCTGTCTTTGTAATTGCATGTGACCTGTGGTTGCATATAAATAGCCTCATTAGTTTTTCATATGGTCATTGGTTCTTAATCCTTCCTTATCTTATTTCGAGAATAAATGAAGAGCTGAAGTGAGAGAAAGTTTTTCATTTCAGAGACAGAGTGCCGAGATTTGCTACTTTAGATCCTATCTGACGACCATAAAGCCGACAAGTTTGAAGGATTTGCAGCGTTAGGCTTGAAGTTGGATACGGTGGCAGGATCTTTTCTCGCTGGCTGAAGGAGAATTTTGCCGGGACACGGATATCAATCGGACTTTATTAATCAAATTCCCGAAGGTCGCAGGAAATTAGTGATGGAATATAAGCAAGACAATATGAAAGGACATATTTTAAATACCGTTTTACACTATTTTCTGTTTCTGTAGGAAAGCACAGCAGCTAAATTCCATCTTTTCAACAATCTGTGAAAACGACATTACCAATGGTGATTGTATAAATACAGTATTACACTCCCTCTCAACTTTCACCTCCTGCAGTCGGAACGGATTATAAAGGCATGCTCTGTCGTGCATCGAATCTCGTCACACAAGAATTACATTCAAAGCCGTCACACTTCTGCTAAATCCCTGCACATGGATGATCTTTGCAACATTTTCTTTGCTTAACTTTCGATGTGAAAAAATGAAAGCGTGGTAAGTGCAGGAATCAACCAACAAATCAACAAAATAGGATGTAGTAAATATATGAAAGACTGAATACCTACTGTGTATGTATCCACTGTAATAGAGAAAAGAGGAGGATTTTAAATGTCTTACAGCTGGTGATGGAGTCATGCTGCCATAGGTTGCCAAGCCCTCTATACAGGCATTCAAATCAGAACCTCTTCTGAGAGGGAGTGAGCCCCTTTCATGGGCACAGATGGGGTTTAAATGTTTGACCTCTGCCCTAACAACTTAACAAACAGGATTAAGAGAGCGTCACATCTAAAGAGATGACTGTAAAACCTGTAAAAGTCAGCAAGCTCATTGAAGTTGAGCGTATCCTGGATTTTGAGGAAGCAAGTTTTTTTTTAAAAAGTCTGCACTGGGGAACAAACAAGCATCAGCTGTTTTTTTATTGGCTCCTGCTGGTGCGCTGATGGTAAAAGGGGGTAAAAGGCAAACCTTAACTTACGTGTGGTGAACTATATAATAAAGATGGAAAGAACTTTCATACCAAAGTCTCAAAATAGGTGATATTACACTGTTTGTGCTATAAATTTAAAAAAAAAATCATGTGAGTAAATAGATGCATAGCCATAAATGAGGATGATAAACATCAAAATAGTTCAAATATAACATTCCTGCTAATTATAGACAACATTTTTCACAGTACTCTTTTTATTATTTTGGTGTGAATTAGATATTTCCTCAAACATACACAGAAAAGGAAATACCTGACTAGTATGGCCACCCCGACATCATCACAGTTCTGGTAGACTTTTCCCCAGGAGGCCTGGATCATCACCCTCTCCTTGTCAGTCAGCGGGCTTGGCCGCTCCAGGTGGTCCACCTCTCCGTCTCCCTGCGTCCTCTCCATCTGGAAACACAGTGTGTAGTGAGCTGAGCACATGCAGAAGGCAGGGCTGATGAGAGCACCCCTCCCCCTCAGGCAAATAAACACAATTTGTACCTTTTTGTTGTTGTTGTTGTTGTTGATGATGTTTTTTCCTCTTGTTTGTGTCTCCTATGTGGTGGCAGAAGGGAAAAGCAGTTTCCTGTTTTCCACCCCTTGTCCCTGTGAGAATCTCTGCTCCCGACCTCTGAATCTCTGCTGAGCGAGAGTGTGAGTGAAGAACGGGCTAGGAAAAAAAAAATCACACAAGAAACACACGCAGCAGCGAATGAGGAGGAGCCTCTGTACTCTCTCTTTATACACTCTCCCTTCCCTGCCTCCCTCCTTCTCTTCCCCTTCTCTCCCTCTGCCCGCCTCACCTTTGTAGGTGGTGTTTAATGAAAATATGATGAGATCAGAAACAAATTCCAAGCAAGGGAGCCGGATATGTTATGCACGTAATGTGTGAGCGCAGATACAGTGTAATGTCAACATGGTAAAATAAGATAAAGGTGCACACTCTTAACTTGTTTTCCCTCTAGAGTCACTCATGCAGACTTTCTGAGAGAATAACCTGGAATGATATTGAATTTCTCACAAGCTCCCTTTATGTAAATGTAAAAATAAATACATAGATAAAAATCATAATAATAATATTAATAATAATAAGGTGTTTTGTGCTTTAACTTTTTCATTTTCTTCCTTCAAAAGCAAACATGTGTAACTTTTGCTGTGGTTGGTGTTATCAGTATAAGGATATATCGCTTCCACGTGTTGAAAAAAAATAGCTTGAGTAAGTTGTTATTGCTGTTTTATAATGAATTGGGCAACCAGGACCCAGGTAGCCTGGAATCTGGGAGGTAAATGTGGGAGGAGAGCAAACACAAGACCAGACACTGTGACTTATCAACTGTCTTACAAGGGGAGGTACAATGTACAACTCTGCGTTAAACATTGACAGAGTTGATAGTATGCCATTCAAGTTGGTGAAAAAAAGTAGACTTAAGGTAGATGTATCATAACCAACCATTCAAAATAGCTTTCCCTTACCCCGTCTGCAGAGGCAGTGCCAATTAAACTGGGGAAATGAACAGGGGGATAGTGTAACACGGGAGACAGGGAATTACTGCTCCTAAGGTGTGCAGTGAGAAACATTACAATGAGATCTGGGTTTTGTGATCAAAAGCAGAGCACGCAGGACACAACTTGACACGCAGTGAGCTGGGCAGGCAACAGAATGGAACTGAAGACAATCAGAGGAAGCGGCCTGAGCTGGGCAGGTAGACAACAAGGTGATGGGTAACAGCTTCAAGCAGAACGGTTTGTCAGAGAGACTGCAGAGTGATGCTTCCGGTGATGAGATGATGAGCCACAGGTGTGCATGCTGATTGAAGCCAGGGGGGGCCAGAAAGGCAAGAACACAGGGGATGAAGAGGAGCTATAGAGCCCAGGCCGTGACACATGCACCATCAGTTCATGTGTGAAGCTCATTATAATGCAGGCATGTGACCTTCAAGCTGGCTCGTCAAGATCATGAATATGCGCACGATCCTAACAGTGTAGGCTACTCGTCGACCTCATGTAAGTGTACAGTCAGGGCTTTACATTTGCTCCTTTACATTTTCCAAAGATCAGCACCACCATGGCTGCCTTGCCACCACTGTCTTACAAGTTATAACAGTAATTATAAGCATCACATTAAACCAGTGGTATACAAGATATTGCATCCCGTCGTGGTTGTAAGGCGTACAAGAAGCCACATAATTAAAGGATGGTATGTTGTTCATGTGCATGCTGTGACCTGTGGCCCCAGGTCAGAGTATTATTGTGGATAAACTTTGGGATCAAAAAAATTTATTTTTACAGGTTTATGTAGACAAATCCACATACCTCTGTAAACACTTTATGACTCCTTGAATCTCTAGTGGTGTTCACACCCACAGTAAACTCAGACCCTTGTTCACAAACCTTTAACCCACTCTCTTAAGAAAAACAATGATATTATCATCCAAAAGAATAACTGCTGTAACTGCAGTCAGTACAGCGTTAGTGACATCTACTGGACAGCTGTGGTAATAACACCTTATATTGTCTTTATTTTCTTTTTTCTTTCTTTCACACAGTTCGCTATCTCGCGGTGAAATTAGTTTGGGCAGTAAAATATGGTCATCTCATCTTAACTGACTAATTGCACTATGATTAATCTATGACAACAACATCATATATTAATCAAAATTAAAAAACCTGTAGGATATGAAAATAAAATAATATGAATTATTATTATTTCAATAGAAATTCATAGAAAGTTTGTAAATTTGCTGGAGTACATATATTTTATGCTACTTTGACTGTAATACATTTCAGAGTAAATAATTGAACTCCGTAATTAATTTTTTCAAAAGCTTTAACCTACTTGGCCTCCCAAAACAGTTAAGTGTTTATTAAAAAAACCCCTGAAAAATCTAATCTTACATAGACAATATGCAATAATATGAAATGACGAGTTCATCTAGTCACTTGACTATATTCACATTTTGCTCAACTATATTTTGGCTCTGAATAAATTACTTTTTTAACAGAATATTTTCAGTGTGTTATTAAACTATAGCTTAATTAATGTAATCTCTTGGTTAACCAAATTATTACCAGATTATTAGTATCTCTAAAGAAAACCGCCGTGTGACATTCAGTACAACTGAACTTGTGTTTTTGATCCGCGGTTAAGACTGACCCGACGGGGATTCCGTAGTTAACATTGTAGGCTACATTGCTACCTGAGAGAGAGGCAGGTGTCAGTAGTCTTCCGGCGAAAACTGCGATAATAATTTGACAAACCAAATTAAGCAATGCTTATTTTACAGCTATGTTTTAGCTAACTTTGTGCCGCACTCTGACGGTCATTCTGGGTACATCAGCTACCCTAGCAGGCTAATTTGAGCCAGCTAGCGAGCAAGCTAACGACTACGTCAGAGAAAAAAGGACAAGAAACTAAGCGGTTAGAAGGAATAAGGTTGAGCTGTTGACAGTGCCTGTCCAGTTAAACACCAGAATGAATGTCGCTAAAAGTGCTTATCGAGTATTTTCTGCAAACTCCTCTGCAGCATGCACAGAATTAGCCAAGAAAATAACAGAGTAAGTAATGCTTTGAACCGTTAGTCTTAAGACTGACTGCTAGTTAATATTTAATGCCACTAATAGTGCTTCTTTGGGGTTGTTGGTCGGTGATAATTGTGGAAAAACTTCACTGCTGACACTTTACCATGCATAGCGAGTGTGGTCTGTAATGCGTGGATGAATGAATTAGTCGTGCGGTGAAAGCCTGATATTGTGTGTTGAAAGTCTGCAGTTGGCAGATGACCATTAGGTTGCCATGTTGTGTTCATGTTTCACAGGCGTCTGGGTGTGGAGCTGGGGAAGTCTGTGGTCTTCCAGGAGTCTAACAGAGGTGAGCAGGGTGTAATGGCCTTATATGCAATTTTATCCCAAATGTTTCTGGTCAGGTTTTATCTGATATGTAGGCTTGTGATCTGATACACAAGTAGGTAGGTGAGGGTAGTTAGAGATTGTGTGCTAAAGTTACTGTAGTTGATATTTTTATGACTGTTTGTTGTTTCGAAATGGTCAGTTTCAGATTGGTATTTGAATTTTTCATTTTTATTAAATGTATAATGTAAGTGCAATTTGTCAGGGGCAGGTGTAAGTTCAGTTCAGACTTGGTATTTCAATTTGTTCTGCTTGATAAGCTGATTTCTTACCAGAAGTAGACTTTATAAACAGCTTGTCCATGACTTTTTCCCTCTTATTTTAATACCTCACTCCCAACGATCACTGTCGCCAAGTGCTTGCTCCTAGGGGCTCATCTGATTGTTGGACTTTCCTTTGTATTATTGTAGGGTCTTTACCTTACAATATAAAACACCCCAAGGCAACTGTTGTTGTGATTTGGTGCTATATAAATAGAAGTATCCTCTAGATCAGGGATGCCAAACTCATTTTTTATCATGGGACACTACAGCCCATTTTGACCTTAAATCTGAACAAGCAAAACTGCTTACTGTCAGTGTAAAGAAGTTTAATTAAACTTATATAATACCTGACATATCTTAATATAAGAACAATACATGCAGTTTCAATAATATGGTTCATTTTTCTATAAGATAAAGAAATGCTGCTGTTGTAGAGAAAGAAATCTGTCAGCACGACTGTTTGTAGTTAAATTGTTAGAATATAATGTGTAAAATTGCAGGAAGAGTTCTGGTTATTCACGAACAGGCTGTCCTGTCGTTATAGAATAGAAAGCCTTTGCTAATTAACAGAAAACTTCCTATTTTATTCCTGCAGTAGTCCCATTAAACCACATTTCTATGGTAGATAGTGGAAAAACAGGAACTTTTATGTTATTGATGTATTTACTAGTTTTGGTGTAGTATGAATGGTCATTGAAGAAATTGATCTATGACATTTTAGCTCAGATTATCAGTATCTGTACCACTGTCTGTTTCATTAGGGAAAGCAGAGCTTTCGTGATAGTCACATTAAAAGTTGTTGGCACAGGATCGCTGTAGAGTAGGGCATGGATATTAATACGACACGACTGTTGCAGAAATTAATGGAATCCATCAAAAATAGCACATTGTTCATGTAATAGAGTTACAAGATTTCATCAGTTTTTAGGTCATGAGACGTAAATGTACAACATCCCGTGTTTTGTTGCTCAAATAAACAACAAATGTGTATTAAAAAGTATTGGCAAAGTATTTTCTCTTTTCAGAGACTAGAGTGGATGTAAAAGAATCTGTTCGTGGACAGACCATCTTCATTATCCAGACCATACCACGGTGAGTATAGTAGGATGTGCCAAACATTTAAAAAGGCTATTAGATTATCACCAAACAGTCATCTAATCTTTTTATTTTTTACAATCAGGGATGTGAACACAGCCATCATGGAGCTGCTAGTCATGGCTTATGCCCTCAAGACCTCTTGTGCAAAGAACATCATTGGAGTTATTCCTTACTTCCCCTACAGCAAGCAGTGCAAGATGAGAAAAAGAGGCTCAATAGTGTGCAAGTTGTTAGCTTCCATGTTAGCCAAAGCAGGTAAAGATAGTTCAGTTCAGTTCATTTTTATTTCAAACATGTGCATTCACAATCATTACAAAATATAATTCCATTCTTTTGTTTGAAAAGGAGTAGGCAGAAGTATACACTTATTAGTCCCTACCCCCTCAAATTTTACCTCTCATTGATTTAATTTTCTTTTAGCCTTAAATTAAACAAACAACATATAAGGTAACAGTAAAGCAAAGACTAAACAAACAAACAAACAAACAAATAAACAAAACAAATAAACAAGCCCCACCACAATATAGCTACTTTCATTTAAATAAGGACTGAGTGGGAATGTTTGCAGATTCACAAATTATAAGATAAACAAATGAAGATAGCAAAAAAGAAAACCTCAATCTGTGATTTGTTCAAAGAATCTTTATTTGAGTTTGATTATTTCATGTCTTTTACTCTGAAGGATTAACACACATCATCACCATGGACTTGCATCAGAAGGAGATCCAGGGCTTCTTCAGCTTTCCCGTGGACAACTTGCGTGCCTCCCCTTTTTTGATTCAGTACATTCAAGAAGAGGTAATGATCCCTGTCAGATCTCTGCTGTGTGTATTCTAGTGACCTGTGGATCACTCCATCCAGAACTCCATCAATAAGTTTAATAAGACTGTTTTCACTCTTTATTGCCAGATCCCTGATTACAGAAATGCCATCATTGTGGCAAAGTCCCCTGCTGCAGCTAAAAGGTAAGTGATGCAATACACCACTGATAATTTCTGATAATCTTTACATCAGATATATATTGCAAAAATAATTTCTGTCCTATTCTATGCATGCATATTTAGATACATATGTATAACTAATGTGCATATGTGTGTATATATATATATATGTGTACATGTAACTTTCACCACTGCATTTTTCTGTTGTTATAATTTTTGTTATTATTATCATTGTTATTATTATTGGTTTTGTTGTTGTTACTGGTAATAATAATAATGTTGTTATTGACTAATAGTTAATTATTATTATTACTATTTTATAGGGCTCAGTCCTATGCAGAAAGACTGCGTCTCGGTCTGGCTGTCATCCACGGCGAGGCTCAGTGTTCAGAGTCTGACATGGCTGATGGAAGACACTCCCCACCATGTGTACGCAACACAACAGGACACACAGGCCTGGAGCTGCCTTGTAAGAAAACCCATATGAAAAGCATTTATGTTTAATTTTTATAATTTTTCTTGTAGTTTAAGTGCTCCATAGATATTACCAGCACTGATGATTTGCACTATTTGTTTCTTTCAGAATTTTCTCCTAGTTTAACTCTTCACTGATCTGAATTTTTAATGTTAGCACTTCATTGTATTTATAATTTAACAGACCTTTTCACAGCAGACATTTAGAAGCAGAAAAAGCACAGGTGAAATGATGAGTTTATTAATGATGGCTTAAGCGTCACAGGAAGCTATGACAATTAGCTAACATGCACAACAGCATCAACGTCAGTGGGGTGCAGTCATGGTAGTTTTTAACCTGTGTTTTAGCTACTGTAGCAGGTTAAAATGTCTTCTCTGGGAAAACAGACAAAATACAGCTCTTACTCATGCTAACCTGTTTTGAGCTGACGATTCTGCCGTTTCTCACTCATACCATCAGCCATACTGCAAGTAACTGATTTTTGTTTTTTATTTATTTTTTGTTAGTGCATGATTTTGTTTCTACAGATGAGCTACTTTGACTCATGCTGCATCATCGGCAAGCTGCAGTTCCTAACTTACAAAGTGTAAACTACAATGTAATCATAAAAGCGTAGTCTTCTGCTTGTTTCTTGCCACGTTATTTTTACTTTTTTTTTTTTCTTTTTTTTGGTGCGAATACATGTGACTGGGTGAAGCTTTTATAGTGCTAACTCTGAATCTGAAGTAATGTCAAATGAGTGTGTCGTTGGCAAATGACTCCAAATTTGTGTCCAATATTTAGTTGATTATTTTGTTTTAAAAAAACAACAAAAAACCAACAGCGTTGTGCTTTTAACCTTGACTTAAAAAATCCTCTTTTGGAACTGCAACTCACAAATGGCTTCATCCTTAATTTTTTCTTATTAGAATCAGTCTGATTTGTTGTGTCGCTTTTTAAATTCCCGTCAGGCCGAGCAGAGGATTTTTCAAGTCCTGGCGTCATGTGTTGTGTCGTGTCAAATATTTGTGCATTTGTGTTTAACGTGGTGTTTATTTGTTGACAATAGCAGGCAAACAACAAGCTCCGTTCCCTGGCATAGAACTTCCAAGTACGACCGTAAAATTAATTTACATCTGACTATGAAATGATTCCTCTTCAAATGGTTCCTCAATTTGCATGTGTAGACAAAGGGTTTGTGTTGCATCTTGTGAAAATACAGTCTGGATTCAGGTCGGTAAAAACAAAGTGGATGATTAGTGTTCAAACGAATTAAAAGACCAGTTTCAGTTTAAATATACTGTTTGCATTATGCCACATTTCTTTGACTCCAGACAGCTAGTTCTACAAGATGGTCAAAACCCTCTTTTTTTTTTTGTTGTGTTCTGATTTTTATTTTACTTTATTTTATTTTTTTTAAACTCCAAATCCATAAATCAAACCAGAACCATACCAAACATTCTTTCTGTTTTTATTTTGTAGTTGGACATCTGGACTCATCTTGCCAATCAACACATTTTGCACCCATAAAAAACCCGCCCTTAAAAACCTGATTAACATTTGGTCATAACTGCATGTCATGAAACAGTAATGCATGCATTTGAAATCTAACATCCAGCGACAGGAACAAAAGATGTTGTGAATGGGACGGTTAGTGAATTATAGCATTTAGCATAATCGTAGCAGTTTTAATATGCTGGATCAGATAACCTATTTTATTATTGAATAGTGTTGGATCGGTCAGTTACTCCTACAGGTCTGGACCAGCTTTTCTTTTAAAGGGACCGTGTTTTTGATTCCAAGCAATGCTCCCAACAGATAATGCAGACCTTGGTTCTTGAGCTGGTGGTCCTCCCAGTGTCTATCCTACTTGGCTGAGTAGCCTTGTAGGTTAAGTACCATTTGTCAGCCACACTGGTTAATGGCAGCTCTCCTCTTGTGATGCTTGCTCTTGGTAATTTTGCTAGGTTGTACGTTGGTGGCCAGGAAAACAATATACAGTGGCTTGCAAAAGTATTCGGCCCCCTTGAACTTTTCCACATTTTGTCACATTACAGCCACAAACATGAATCAATTTTATTGGAATTCCACGTGAAAGACCAAAACAAAGTGGTGTACACGTGAGAAGTGGAACGAAAATCATACATGATTCCAAACATTTTTTACAAACAAATAACTGAAAAGTGGGGTGTGCATAATTATTCAGCCCCCTGAGTCAATACTTTGTAGAACCACCTTTTGCTGCAATTACAGCTGCCAGTCTTTTAGGGTATGTCTCTACAAGCTTTGCACATCTAGCAACTGAAATTCTTGCCCATTCTTCTTTGCAAAACAGCTCCAGCTCAGTCAGATTAGATGGACAGCGTTTGTGAACAGCAGTTTTCAGATCTTGCCACAGATTCTCGATTGGATTTAGACACCAGACAGGTCAGGGATAAAGTTATTGAGAAATTTAAAGCAGGCTTAGGCTACTAAACGATTTCCCAAGCCTTGAACATCCCACGGAGCACTGTTCAAGCGATCATTCAGAAATGGAAGGAGTATGGCACAACTGTAAACCTACCAAGACAAGACCGTCCACCTAAACTCACAGGCCGAACAAGGAGAGCGCTGATCAGAAATGCAGTCAAGAGGCCCATGGTGACTCCGGACGAGCTGCAGAGATCTACAGCTCAGGTGGGGGAATCTGTCCATAGGACAACTATTAGTCGTGCACTGCACCAAAGTTGGCCTTTATGGAAGAGTGGCAAGAAGAAAGCCATTGTTAACAGAAAACCATAAGAAGTCCCGTTTGCAGTTTGCCACAAGCCATGTGGGGGACACAGCAAACATGTGGAAGAAGGTGCTCTGGTCAGATGAGACCAAAATGGAACTTTTTGGCCAAAATGCAAAACGCTATGTGTGGCGGAAAACTAACACTGCACATCACTCTGAACACACCACCCCCACTGTCAAATATGGTGGTAGCAGCATCATGCTCTGGGGGTGCTTCTCTTCAGCAGGGACAGGGAAGCTGGTCAGAGTTGATGGGAAGATGGATGGAGCCAAATACAGGGCAATCTTGGAAGAAAACCTCTTGGAGTCTGCAAAAGACTTGAGACTGGGGCGGAGGTTCACCTTCCAGCAGGACAACGACCCTAAACATAAAGCCAGGGCAACAATGGAGTGTTTAAAACAAAACATATCCATGTGTTAGGATGGCCCAGTGAAAGTCCAGATCTAAATCCAATCGAGAATCTGTGGCAAGATCTGAAAACTGCTGTTCACAAACGCTGTCCATCTAATCTGACTGAGCTGGAGCTGTTTTGCAAAGAAGAATGGGCAAGGATTTCAGTCTCTAGATGTGCAAAGCTGGTAGAGACATACCCTAAAAGACTGGCAGCTGTAATTGTAGCAAAAGGTGATTCTACAAAGTAGTGAATCAGGGGGCTGAATAATTACGCACACCCCACTTTGCAGTTATTTGTTTGTAAAAAATGTTTGGAATCATGTATGATTTTCGTTCCACTTCTCACGTGTACACCACTTTGTATTGGTCTTTCATGTGGAATTCCAATAAAATTGATTCATATTTGTGGCTGTAATGTGACAAAATGTGGAAAAATTCAAGGGGGCCGAATACTTTTGCAAGCCACTGTAGGTCCGAGGGATCTGTTAATTTTAAGGCCTGAGGGTAACATGTAAGAAATATTAAAAGATTTATTGCTTATTCACAAGATTACGTAGAGTTAAAACAGGAATGTCTGAAATTTAGACTTCTGAATTCAGGATATTTTATTGAAGCAGTTTAGCAGGGGCAAAGCAAAAGCCAGGATGTACCCCATCTCCTTTCACTCAAATCATTTCCAAGACTATGTAATACCCATAGGCTCAGAGCCACAGACCCTTTACATGAAGAACTGGTCCAGACTTCCTGTATATGGGTTACTGGCTGATCTGACGGGTGGCATATTTAATGTGATGCAAAGCTTTAACTCTGTTAGGCCATTTGGACAGGTTGGGCATGCCAACCTGTTGATTTAACATTTTCTACAGATAACTCAAAGTATCGATACGTTTTAGACATCTGAAATTAATTTCAGAAACCTCTGAGCAGACATTTTTCAGGACGATGTTGTAGCACATCAACAAACTGTCGAGACAATGTATTTTAAGTGTGTGTACCGCTAACAACATGGCTCTTGCTGTTTTTGGTTGATAGCAATAAAAGACTGAATGTGACACTCCCAGGTTTTCTGATGCTGTGGGACTCACGGTATTCAGCAAAATGTTCTGCAAGGCATGCCTCCTCCTTTCTCTGCTGCTTTATACTTTTCCTGCACAATCGGCTTGGCTGGCTGATTGTTTATCAGTTGATTGTTTCCTCAAAACCCTCTGAATGACTGCGTTTACATGCATACCTGTAATCAGAAAACAGCTGTTTTTGATTTGGGTTACATGTCAGAGTGTTACTGATGGTTCTCCACTTTAAGTACACTGCATCAATCCTTATCTGAGGATAATTTTTAATGCATCAGTTGAGAATTAGAGACATGATAAGATCTGCCACAAGATGAAGCACTTTCATGTTTTATTAACACATAGCGATATGTGATATGATATCATGTGAGACCAGAAGTGTTATAGTGGACGTCAGCACTAATGCAGTGACAGTGTTGATGATAATCAGAGCTTTTCTTAATAGAAATAAATTATATCCAAGTCACTGTATGTTTTTTAAAGGGTGGAAAATTATGGCGTGCATGTAAAAGTAGTTACTGGCAGCACTGATGTTCCACTGAAGACTGATCCCAGAACACTGGCAAGTGTGTATGAAGAAACCCTCATCGGTGCTTGCCACTGTTGACCCATGTGAAATAAGACTGTGTGGTGCTTATTTGATTCATATGCAGAGTGCTGCCACATGCCTGCCACAGCCTGGCAACCTGACAACATGTGTGTCAAGGCGGTTGTATACATTGTCTTCTGATTGGGTATCCTGGGCAGAAAACCCTTTGGTCATTTGATCTTTGCATGGCATGCTTTGTACTATGTTTGCCATTTGAGTTTAATCTTTTAGGGGTAGGAGGGGTAGAATGGAGGGAAAGTGTAATCAAGTGCATTTGAAATCTAAATTGAATGCAGCATTTCTACGAATCATTCACATCATGCAATGGAAAAAACAATGATTTGGAGTGAAAATGAGCTTAAATCGCAAAACAATTTTCTCAACCCATTTTACCCAATCTACTGAGATTTATTTTTGATTACGTGAGAAACTGTACACATAACTTCCTGGAAGTGCTCTCATGGGCAAACTGCTCTTTTCATTTCCAGTAATGATGGCCAAAGAGAAACCTCCCATTACTGTGGTTGGAGATGTGGGAGGAAGGATTGCCATCATTGTGGTAGGTCATTTCTGCTGCTCCTTCCTTAGTTATCATTTCCATTAGTTTTCGTGGCTAACTTTAGCTGATGATTCAGCCCTCTTCCTTGATAAAATCTACCAATGCAACACTACAGCTTTCTTTAAAATGATTGGCTAGTTTTTTTTTGAAGTGTGATATGCTTACTGTCTGCCAGTCACTTCCTTTAAGTGTGTCTATTTATCCAGTGCATACTGCACCAAGTGTTTTTGCAATTCTGGTTTTGCACTGTCCTTACTTTACTTGGTTACGTATGCTCTTCATCTTCTGCTACATATTTTTGTTTTTATTTTTCCTTATTCGTTGTAAGTTATCAAATTCTGTTTTAAAGGATGTGAAAAGATCTAATCCAAGCCAAAAAAATGGGAAAACTGACATTTAAAAAAAAAAATCTTCTAATAATAATAGAATCAAGTAGGGCTGTGCGATATGACCAAAATCTCATATCCCGATATAAGACATGTATCGTCCCGATAACGATATAAATCACGAAAATGTAACATTTTCTGTAAATTCTGTGAATCTCGGGCAGCTCGACTTGCGTGAAGTGTTTCCAGCTGGGCGTCGTGTACCTGGAGTCGAGTGTTTTAACCGATGCATGAAATTATACATTTTTAGACATAAGTTGTAACGGCCGCCATTTTATTTGTGAGCATTTATTACACAGCGTGCTGCGGGGAAAAGCCTGTTCTAACGTTTGAGTCTAAGGTTTATTTTTTTTTAGCACCTGGCGACTCTTTTTTGCTTCTTATCCGTAAACACTGCATACTCTTTCACGTGATTCGGTTTATTTTGAAAAGTCTCAACAGGATCTTGAGCTTTATTGTGAAAGGTTTATGTGGAAAATAAGCGGACACGCGATGGTTTTACCGTCGTTGTTGCTAAGGACAATGCCTAAAATACAGTCGCTTGTCCATTCATAGTGTGTTATATTAAATATAAGAGAAGGAGAGAACTTTAAGAAATTAATATAGCCACTACAGTGACCATCAAAACGATGAAAAAATATTGCCGTAAACAGTTTGTTTTGCGACACCACCAAACAAACGATAGCATAAAATGAAACGATAGATGTTTTTATATCGTCATCCGATATATATCGTTATATCGAACAGCCCTAGAATCAAGTAAAATATCCAACAAGATGATCAAAATCAGTCTTTGAGTGTGATTAGTAGGGGTGTAATGGATCTTTCGGTCTTTCTCCTGAATCATTTGGTACCCAGCGCTTAAGGTACAGACGCTATCCATTTTTTGTTTTTAAAACGGGAACAGTTTTAACTTCCATTTTTTTTTTTTTTTTTTTTGTTCGAACAATATTTGTTCTTTGTGTCAAAAAGCAGGAAGTTAATTCTAATGGTAAATATGATCCAGTTATCTTTCTGAACAATGAGCAATGTGAGAGTTTTGACACTTCCTAATCTTTTCTTGTTGACAGTGTTTTTGTATATTTTGTATATCATTACACTGCTTGTGAGCAGTGCCGCAAGTATATCACCAATAATCATAGGGAAAAAAAACACAAAGAAAAAGGGAGATGCAGTTTTAACTACAGATTGTATTTTTTTTTCTGACAGGATGACATCATAGATGATGTAGGAGACTTTGTTGCTGCTGCCGAGATCTTGAAAGAGAGAGGAGCCTATAAAATTTATATTATGGCCACACATGGTTTACTTTCTGCTGATGCGCCACGTCTCATAGAGGAATCAACCATTGATGAGGTGAGGACTGATCCCCCCACCCACGTGAGAACTGGTTATTCATGTATTTGAACGAAACTGTCACACAAGCTAAAGGAGAAGTGGTAAAAAGTCTTTTTTTTTCACGGGCTATCATTTGTTCATTGTAAACAGAGTGTAAAACGAGATGCTTCCTCGTAGTGGGCATTTTTCCCCTGTACTGTGTAAGGAGTTTCATGATCTGCTGAATAGAAGTTTTAATTTTCACTTCCTCTGAACTATCTAGAAAACAATAGTTGCAGTTTACTCTACATTTATGACTTATTAAAAACAAACAAGTGAGATCTGAGATCTATTAATTATTAATTGATCTATTAGTCTCTTTAATCTTGATCCACATACTGGTAAAAGGACTGGTAGTTGGTGCTTTTCTACCCTAAGCCCTTAATACATACATGCCTCATGCACTCATTCATACTTTATATTTAATATTCATACAGTTGCACTCCAGTGAATGCATCTCAGGCTTCAGTATCTTTCCCATTAATGCTTTGGTGTGCAGACTGGAATCACCAACCCTCTAATGACTTGCTTGCTTGCGTTTCAAGTCATTTTAAAGCAGCCCTGTTAATTATATGTCAAACTAATATTACAAAAAAAAATATTCATAGTATAAAATGTCTGTGTTTACTGTGGGTCCTCAGGTTGTGGTGACCAACACAGTTCCCCATGAAGTACAGAAGCTGCAGTGTCCAAAGATCAAAACTGTGGATGTCAGCATGATATTAGCTGAGGCTATCCGCAGGATCCACAATGGCGAGTCCATGGCTTACTTGTTCCGCAACATCACTGTGGATGACTAGAGTGGCATCAGAGGTTGTCAGTGATAGAGAGCAAGTCATAATTTCCTGTGTTATACATGTAAAAAAACAAAAAAAACAATGTAATTCATTTGAAGAGATTCTATAAATTGCCCAAAGTTATTTATCTTCTTACCAGAAGTTATTAAAATATATTTCACTTGTTAAAAACTGATACGTTTTCGGGCGTGTCGTGGATATTATAAAAAACAAGACCTGTTTCAGTTTTTTAAGGCAAGATGCTTTGTATTGGTATTATTTTGTCATACTCTAACAGTACCTCCTATCTAGTGACTGAGCTTAATCTGCAAAGGAGAAGAGCTGGCAAGAATTTGTTGCTTTACTAACCAACACCTTGCCAGGTCTTGTGATCAGGGCTGCTCAGGCACTGATTTCTTTGCACTGAACGAGGCATGTTTCATCTAATGAGTAAGAACAAGTATACAAACTGTAGTTCTCAAATGATAATTTTTATGCAGCTTTTCTTTGCATCTTCTGTGGAAATATTTGGGGAAATAAAAATGTTTTTGAGTGTCGTCACCACAGGTTAAAATGTCACTCACTTTCGTTGTATTGCACTCTCAGCAGGAAGTTAAGAGCGAATGGCTTCATACCACCGCTGCAAGCTGCTGTGGGCGAAATGAGCCTTTATCATATTCTCGCTTTATTAATCGACTGAAATGCCGTTAACTATTACCTGATTGCGACAATGCACTACATATGACATAGCTAAAGGGAGGTGTGCACCACACTATTGCCAACTGATGTAGGAAGCTGCTATGGTTTGGTTGAATGCCTTTGATGAAGGTGAATATTGTTCTCTATCTGTAATTAAAAGTACAGATAATTTGTGCTACCTACTTTAGATAGCCTATATTGAAGCCTTGACTTGGATAGACAGTTTTGCAACATACTGACATCTTTGTAAGGTGTCCCCTGTTTGTGCATTTGTTTTGCCTTCTAATTTTTAAGATGATTTGCAACACAGCAGCACAGTTCTGATGTTAGTCTCCAAGTGACTATGGCCTCTGAGAAAACTTCAGAGTGAAGCTTGAGTGAAAATGACTTTATTTTCTATGCTGTTTGAGCCTTTTGCTCAGGGAAATATACTGTAGAAGCCAATGCACAATTATTTGCTCTTGTGCTTATGAAGGTGTTTTACTGTTGTGTGCGCACACCCTAATACTTCGAGAATGTCTTCCATACAGCAGTACTGTACACCTTTGCTCGTTTTATCTTATCATTTAGGTTTGCTATAGATGCTGGATGCTATTTGATAAGGTTGGGCACTCTTGTGCACAGAGTTGGGTAAAAATGCCATTGCCATGTCAGCTCAAATTTCTGTCCACAGCGTGTTTCAGAAATTTTCTGTATTTACTGTTTCCCTGACCCCCCCCCCCCCCCCCCCCCCCCCGCCCCCATCCCAACCCCACCCTTCTGTCAGACTGTACTGTGTTTGTCACTGTTTGTGAAATTAAAAAAAGCATTGCCTCTGGTTCTGCCTCATCTCTACCAAATAAGGAATTTTATTATTGTTCTTTATTATTTACCATATGATTAAAAAAATTAATTAAATCCACGGCATCTGCCACTTTTGTGAAAAAAAAAATTGTTGTTTGAATAACTCACTTTCCAAAACGTGCACCTTAAACTACTATCTATCTATACATTCTAGATTAGTTGAGTCTGTTCTGTTTCTCTAAAGGCTGCACCATGTCATGAAAATCACATCTAATTTGTGCTGCATCGATTGAAAAAAAAAAAGAAGCTTATTAGCTTTATAACACATGTTATAACACTCAAGCTAAATAATTGCATCCATATTACATTTCTGCTTGAAGGCTACCATATAGCTTATAAAGTCACAAGCCTGAATTTGACATCAGTTAACACAATGGGGCATCCATTAAACCTAAGTTCTAATAAAAAAGAAAATCAATCTTTAGCTGTGTTCTTGACATACTGCCTGACTATGAACCTTATGTAGACTGTACTATATGGCATAGCCATTACCATTTACAGCTCCATCACTTTCACTTCAGAACCTCTCTGAAGCCTTTGTGGTCCAGGACTGTTTCCAAAGAAGGACGTGGATTCAGAAATCAAACTGGATTCTCTGAAAACCAAAATAGTCACAGAATTTCCTTTTTGTACCATAGCAGCTAGTTTACTGATGCTGTGGAGGTGCAAATGTCTGATTAGTTTTATAGGTTGTGAGTTGTGGTGCTTAACAAAATTTATTGGAAAAACAGGATATGGGGACTGGATTAAAGTTTAAGAAGTACCAGGTTTGGTTTGTGGGCCTTAGTTTTGAATTTAACTAATACATATTAAAAGAAACTGATCTGTCAGAATCAGAGAGATTTAAAGATTGCAGATACATTTGCGTCCAAATGTTCTATTTCAGCAAGGAAAAGCTAACATTTTGTTCCATTTGTAGTTTTTGGCTACAAAGAACCAGATTTCTCTTTGCTTTTCTGGGTTTTTATATGTATTCTGTTTGGATATTTAATGAATCCTGCTAAAAAGATCTTGCAGAGACAAATGTAAAATTGAATACAGCTTAATAAGGCTTTCATTTACTTTTAACATGCACTGTGACTCAAATGTTAGCATAAAGATCCAGTATGCAGTTGCCATTAGGTCTTACCACTTCCTTAAAAACACCTGATGTGGAAGTCAGAGATCCTATACTTGTTCAAAACTTCTCAGGTATGTAAACAGCACTGAGGAGCTTGGACCAAGTCTAGGAGCAGAGACAAACACTTTGCCAGGCAGTTTAGGAATTTCAGAGGTCATACTCACAAATCAGACTTTTCTACTTGTTGCTATAGTAGCAGTAATCTTATCTGAGTAGTTTGCATTTCCTTAACCCTTGTCTACAGCTGAGCCCTGTGCTCTGCCAGCAACCTAAGTAAAGAGGTTTAAATCGCACCTGAGTTTTAAAAGGCAGGGGTCCCCCCTCCCGGGTCTTCGTCCATGTGCTGAGAAAGACGGGTTTGTGAATCTCAGTGGAGCAGCTGAAGGCAGCTGTGAGTTTAAACAAGGCACTAAGAGGAACTAAAGATGTGATAATTACAGATCACTTCCTTGTCTCATTCTGAGGAAACAATGTACCTTATCTGAGCATTTTTGGAAAAAGGAAGTGCACCTTTTTGTCTCTTTCTCTAAGCCTGTGTTGCCTTTTAACAGTCAGGAAATGCTAACAATGTGTATGAAGTGCTTTTAGAGAACATGAAAAGTGAACATTAAATAGCATCATGCTTTATCAGGCAACTTTGTCCTGTCATTGCTGCCATTGTTAAGAGTGGAGAATTAGATAGAGAACCATCTGGAGTAAGCTCTTTAGTCAAATCATCATGTGAATTTCTTGAAGCAGTAGATCAGATTTTAGTCTCACCCCACCAGTTTGGTTGGAATGAAAACCTCTTTATTAACATTTGTTGCATGTTTCAGTATACACACAAGCAGACACAAAATCCAGCTAAACAAAACATGTGAGACATTACGGATCCAGATTTAATCTCAGTAACTAATTTTACTTCAGATAATAAAACTAGTAACTAGATTTTATTTTGCACTTTAGGAGGTTTTGGAGACATACTCAGTGGTCTCTCTGTTCAACTGCTCATTAACACAAATATCTAATCAGACAGTGACGTGGCATTAATTCAAGATGACCTGCTGAAGTTTGAACAGGGTTAAGAATTGTTTTTTATGTTCAACGGGCTGGTCTGAGATTTTCCTGTGCAGCATCTCTTGATTTTACAGAGAATGGTCCAAGAACCATCAAATATCCAGCAAGCGGCAGTTCTCTGGGTGCAAAATACCTTAATGCCACATGTCAGAGGAAAATGGCCAGACTGCCTCGAGCTGATAGGAAGGGAACAGTAACTAAAAGAACTACTGATTACAACAAAGGTGTGCATAAGGGCATTACTGACTGCAACATGTCAAACTTTGAAGCAGATGGACTACAGGAGCAGAAGACCACACTAATGCCATCCTGTCAGTTATGAAATAAGGCTAGATTTGGCACAGTTCATGGTGGTGTAAAGGTTTCTTGCCATATTTCGGCATAGTTGAAACGCCACGGCCTTCCTGTGACCACTGTGTGCCCATCTTCTGACAGATGCTTCCAACAGGAAAACAGACCTTGTTATAAAACTATCATGATCTCAAACTGGTTTCTTGCACATGACGATAAGTTCCCTGTATTCAAATGACCTCCACAGTCACCAGAGCTCAATCCAATAGATCACCTATGGGAAACCTGCAGCAACTATGTGATGCTGTCATGTCTCAGAGGAATGTTTCCAGCACCTTGTTGAATCTGCGCCACGAAGAATTAAGGCTGTTCCCAAGGCAAAAGGGGGTACAAACCAGTACTCACAATGTGTACCTAATAAAGTGAAGTCATCAAACAATGCACACATCACCAAGCGCACCACCAGAGGGCAATGCAGCACAAAACTGAGCTTATGCTGTTGAGATTGTGTGAAAGACAAACCTAGCGATCCTATTAGTTGATTTAATCCACCCAGTACCAACATAACTTTTCTAGGGACCTAGGAACAAACTGTAAGACATATCAGCTGGGTGATTCAGCAGTTTTTTCACATTTCCGTCTTAAAAAACAAACAAACAGATCTGGTTAGACCAGCCCCATTCTCTAGAAGGGAGGTATAGTTTGTCTGCATTATACAATTTGGAGTAGAATTAATATGCCGTTAAGTTTCGCCACAAATGCATTGAAGGGTGCAACAGGAAGTAGTGACTGGACACCTGGGCTTTCCTCCTACAGTACAAAAATTTGCATGTTAGGTCAAAGTTTCTGTAGGTGTGAATGTGAGTGGGAGTGGCTGTCTCTGCACCATTAGCCCTATGATAACTGGGCCAACAGACTAGACAGTCTCACCCCACCAGTTTGGTTGGAATAAAGAGACCCAGACCCTGAATCAGGTCAGCAGAAGAAAATTGATGGATTGATGTTGAATTGATTTTAATTCTTATTATAAGAGAAACAGTATAGGAGGTCTGTGCAGTGTGAATCTTTTTAAGGACATACAAAACAAAGTTGTTTTATTTATTTAATGGTCGCCTGTTTTCAGGTGTTAGACTTTAATTTTTTTCTTTTTTTAGATTAGTAACTTTTCACTTATGACTGTGATAACTTCCCCTAGTTATACAATAACTTTCATACCGTTCCTGTTTGTCTGCTCTGCGGCTCTGTCAAATAACAAAGTCACAGCAGTAAACAAAATAAAATAGTCGGGATAGACAGGATTAAATTCAAATCTTTTATTTAACTTGATATAAGCACTGAATAAATACATCGAACATGCCTTTGTGGCTCTTTGTGGTGTCACAATAAATAGAAAATACCACATTAATAAGAAAAGAAAAACAAAAAGAAAACCCTTTATGTTCAGATTTGCAATGCACTTCTGTCAGCTATTCTTTAAGACAAACTCACATAAATAAACATCAAAGTAGAGAGAACCAGTAGTGAATGTGCTCTGTGTATTTAAATGTTAGCGGTTTTGCAAACAATCGTCTAAGAGTTGTAGAACAGGTTGCACAAGCATTAACAAGAAAAAAAGTTTAAATTTGTCCTTAGTTGTTCACTTGATTCATAAAACTGACATATGCAGACACAAAAACACTTTTGCATTTATATGGTTTCACAGTTATTGCACTTTTTTTTAACAGCAGTAACATAAAGGCCCCAAATCAAACATTATCATATATTTGTATGTAAAATGAGCTCTGCACTGTCACCATATCTTCCATTTTTAACATTCACAGTAAGTATTTTCGAGCTCAGCCACATTCCACACTGTCTTTAAGGTCGTATTTGTTTATATCATCACATGTCGGTCCTCGCTGCAGCATCTCTGTGCTGTCAGTGACTCTATGGGGCTAACTGCAGTGCTTACAAGACTGATGGACAAATATTTTACTGACTCAGTGTCTCACATGAAGCTTAAGATGTATAACAGCATTTCTTGTTTTGCTTCTGTCCAAATCTGACCCTTGCCAACGAGGAACTTTCAATCTATTTACAACAGTTTTCTGCCCCTCAGTCTCTCTTAGTCCTTTGTGCATCTCAATATCGCTATGAGAGGAGGCAGCTGTTGGTTTTGTTCATAGGAGGTCGTTTGTTGCTGTCTTTGGGGAAGGTTTCCCGCCTCCGGCACAGTGCTGGACTGAGCCGACTAGGAAGATTGGCCTGCTGGAGCAGCTCCCTGAAAGCTTCCAGGACATTGATGTTGTCTTTGGCTGAAGACTCCAAGAAGCTGTGGTTCCAGTCCAACTCCACAGTGGACTCCACGTCCTCGCTGGACACCTGTCGCTCATTGTTACGGTCAATCTTGTTCCCTATCACCACAATTGGTGTGTACTTGTCCTCTTTGATCTCTAGGATCTCATCCCGCAGACTCTTGACTGCCTCCAGAGAGTCAGGGTCATCCACAGCGTAGACCAGAGCGAAGGCATCACTGTTCTGGATGGAGAGCCTGCGCATGGCAGGGAAGGAGTAGCTGCCACTGGTGTCCATGATGTTGATAGTGACTTTGACACCCCCCACTTCATATTCTTTCCTGTGGAGCTCCTCCACTGTACGCCGATGCTTTGGCTCAAAGGTATCTTTGAGGAAACGTTGGATAAGGGCTGTCTTTCCCACTCCACCTGCTCCCAAAAACACCAGACGCACCTCTGTCTTCTCTTTCACTTCAATAGACATCTTGATGTGCTTCTTCGTGTAACAGGAAGAATTTGCCTTTTTTCACCCCTCTATTCTTCTCCTCTCTGGCTGTGGATCCTTAGCCTGGAAGGTGTTTTGATAGCAATGATGAAGAGGGAAGTGGTTGGCATGTGAGTCTGCCTGTGAGGCTACACTGCTCATTTATTTACACACATTGCCTGCCCCCTTCTGCTCCCAGCCAATCAGCAGGGAGCAGTGTCTCCATCTTGAACCTACACCAGCCAATCAGAGATACACGTAAATCAAGTCCAGTAAGAGAAAAAAAGGTGATACTGACGCTTTCACTGAGAGTTTTTGTGTGCAGTGCAGAAAGCATTCCTGACTGCTGGCTCAACATCAAATATCTCAACACATCTGTTTATCTGAAAAATAATACTTCCCTTTGCAGCAAGGAGGTTAATCATTTTCATCTTTTGCTAAAAGTTTGTTGTAAAAGAGTTTATACTATAAATTGTTCACACTCAAGTGGAATTTTTCTTCTAACATTAAAGACTTAATACTCAGTTGTTGTAGCACTAGAATCAGAAAAAATATTTAAGGCTTTTGGTCTGCCTTCTAGAGTTCATTTAGGCAACTACAAAGTCGATATCAGCCACAGTTCTGACAGATCAGCTTTCTATGTCTAATAGGCAAGTCTCATATAGAGCATAATGTTTAAATTGTTTTAGCCTGCTAAAAGTTGCTGTGCACATGCAAGCTGTTTTGCAACCCATTTTTGTCCTTCTAATATTGTGACTGACTTATTCACATCTATTGTACCTGATCTCTGCTTTGTTCGGTACTGATGGTCTTTTATCTTCTTCACAGATCTCAGAACAGAGCAATAATGAAAAATATAAATCACTGTAAATAAACACCGTTTGACTTTATTTGTCCTCACTGAAATATTGTAATTTAAATTTACTGGTATAAGAAAAAGAAAGTAGTCTCAGGATTCTGTGGCATTCTGTGAAAAACAGTACAACCTTACTGCTTCCATAAGAAGCAGTATAAAGAATTAACTAGCAGCCAGTTGGTGATAATTAAGTGCACATCATTAACTGATAATCAGCAAGTGTGAGCACCTCTATAAAGGCATAATTTTCACAGTGTGCCAGTCTAGTGCATTCAGTTGTCTGTTAACACAATCTTCCCAGAAGTGAATGTCCCAGCAAATTAACCACAAGGTCAGACTCTGGAACGCTCAGAGAAATTGCTCAGAGAAAAACCCCAAAAGCTACATCTCAGACTCTACAGGCCTCAGTTACCATTTTAAATGTTAAAGCTCATGACAGGACAGTTCGAAAAAGATTGAACAATTTTGGCTTGTTTGGAAACGTTGCCAAAAGTCCTAAGGCTTGTAAAGTTGTATCTGAACAAACCGCAAGACTTCTGGAGAAATTTCTTTGGGAAACATGAGAGGAAACTGGAGATGTTTGTACATGCAAAGCAGCATATTTGGAGAAAATCAAGTGCAGCATATCAGTGCAAACACTTCATTTCAACTGTGAAGCACGGTAGTGGAGGTGTGATGAAATGGGCTTTGACCATAAACTCAATTGTAAGGATTCTTGTGAGGACACATGACTGACAGCTAAAGGTTGACTCTAATTAGGACATAAACAGGACAATGATCACAAGCACAGCAGCAAATGCACAACAGAATGACTGAAAAAGAATATGTGGATTGTGTAATTCACTCTAAATATCCAAAATAAATTGTCAATTCATGCCATTTTTGAATGAGTTTACTGATTTTACATCATGATTGTAATGAATACTGCACTCTGCTTAAAGGGGAATGTTAATAACCAGTAATATACTGGCTAATTCAGGAAATAAAACAAGCACACTGTCACCGTTTTCTCTTTTGCAATAAATATTAACTCTAATACTTTTAAAGTACAGTTCATGATCTTACTTTTATTCATTAGGGATGCTAAGTTTAGACTAGATGTCCATATTGATCATATTTCTCTAAAGATGGAATGCAATTTCTCTCTCTGCTCAGGTTTTCACTTCATTGGTGAGTATTGGTACAAAAATAGCTTTGGTCTTTGGGCTTTTCCATTCTGTGGATGCATAACTTTGTTTTGGCAGCTTTGATCATTTCTAGCTTCAAAAAACAAAATACTGATAAAATGCTAAATTCGAGAGTTCAAACCAGCTGGGGAAGTTAGTGTAGTTTTTATTTATAGTCTTGACCGTGAACAGTAACTTTATTTTGGTCTGTTTTTCTTCAGCATGATCCATTTTTAGATATGATTTACTTTTGTTTGCATTTTTAAACATCCACTCCAGGCTTCTCGGATGTTAGATACAGATGTGAGAATAGTAGCAGCACCAGCAGTGATGTAGTATTGAGCTGCTGGTCGTCTGGAGGCGTTGGTTTCTGTTGACTGACTGTCACAGTGGAAGGAACAATTTGTTCTTTGAGCACAGGATATGGTCACAGGATCCGGTGTTCTGTTGAGCAACTCTGATTTTTGTACACTGGTTACTCTGATATTATTCAGCTATAAAAGAAGAAGAAGAAAAAAACCCTTATTTTGACATGTAACTGTGGTTTGCCCAGCATGTCTGCCTTTACTGTCTAAAGCAAAATGAAGGTTACAGTTTAGAGTTAGTTACCCGATGTCCCCCTAACTTCCAAAACAGTTTTTGAGTAAGGTATCAGGAGCATTAATTCAGTTGCATAAGTAATATAATATAATAGTTGCATAAGATACATATTATATCTAATGCCTATCTGTTTATTTCTAACTGTTAGTTCAGCAGGGCGTGTCATATTGACACGCCCATCAGTCAAACACTCAAACTGTCACGTTTCACGAGATGTTTCCTTGTCACACTACACTGGTCCAGTGCCATTGCTGGATATGCACATAAAAATTCCAATAGTCTGTACTTACAATTGCAAAGTTTGCACTTCATGCCAGAACCTGTACCAAAAAACTGCTCGTAGTAAGAGCCAATATAAATTTATGATGGGAGCAACGATATAGATGCTGATATAGCTGAAAAAAAGAACAACTTTATTTATTGTTCAGTGAATTCACAAACAGAGGAGTGTAAGATAACATCAGGGTGAGCTAAGGCCAAAATGACATATAAATTGCACCATTTAACACAAGCTCAGCCAACCTGTGCAAATGTAGCAAACCAAACTTCAACAGCTTACCTCCTTAGTCTAACAAAAACATAAGGAACACCTAGAAAAAAAAATAGTAGCTCACCCCTACTTACTTACTTCTAAACACAGATCAAACTTCCAATTACATAACCACCGTTATGGCTGGCTGAGTGAAAGGGAGGCAAATTATCCTCAGCAGGTGGCGGTCATCTTGTCTCCATATATAGGGTGCAATCCTCAGGTTGAAGCCAATGATCTGAATGCTTTAGACTTGCCACATCAATCCCAGTCAGGCACTGGCATAATCTGATTAGCATGCTCTTATCCTATACAGACCAAATACACAAAATAAAAGATATCTGGTGATGTCCTTTGGGCAGAAAAGGTTGCAAAAACTAAACACAGCCTATCAGCACAAATACCTCATACCAAATCATCCAGTCTCTGAAGAAGATGTGCCTTCACAGTACATTCATCCGTGGTACTAAACCAAAGTCATATAACTGCAGTGCTGTATACCCAAAGGTAAAAGGTAGCTGTAGGTCACAAGGCCGAATGTTAGCATGTTTTTTTGTGTCTGTGCTACTTATTCCCTTTTGGTACTTAACAGTTGGTATGAGGTCCAGAGTTAAGCATGGTGGTGGAGGGGTGATGATTTGTGCTTGTTCTGCACACACACGGGAACAGGGCACCTTGCAGTCACTCAGCTGACTATTCAGATTTCTGTATATCAAAGTCTCCTAAAATCAAATGTGAGGCCATCGGTCTGACAGCTAAAGCTTGGCTGGAATTGGCTCATGCAACAGGACAATGATTCCAAGCACAGGAACAAATCTGCAACAGAATATCCGAAAAAGAAAAAAATCAAGGTGCTGCAATGGTCCAATCAAGACCTGCAGACCTCCTTGACACCATTTGATCTGTTGGCACCACCTGCAGTTCAAGTTTGTAGAGTTGGAATTCCTGAGGGAACCTGAGGGACAAGATCCTCTCTGCAGAAGAAGTTGATCGATATCCAGGATGATTGTAATAGCAGTCCAGCTTTTTTAAAGCTTTTTTGGTTTAGCTTTTGTGCGCAGAAACTGTACAATTGTTCAGACCAGTTTCTTTCAGGGCTTCAACTTTGATGCACTGTGTCATTATTTTTTTAAAACAAACACATACCCTGACATACAGGTAACACAAAGGGTTGGTCGCACATACTGCTCCATCATCCATCTGAAACAAAAGAGAGCATCACACATGCATAATGACCAGGGCAATGGAGTGATCTGACAGAGCATTTTTTGATGGATACTTACCTAATATGACCATATCTGAATTATTTTAAAATCAAAAGCTTTTTCAGAGCATAGATACAAATTCATTTTTTATTGTTCCAGGACAGCATGATCAGTCTCCTTTGTCTTAATTTGTTCCTAAATTTTTCTGGATCACCTTATTTTCACATATGCCAGCAAGAAGAACAGAAAACATACACCAACCTCCACCTCATCATTCTCTTAATCCATCTTTTTCATTCTCTGGCTTTGGGATTTTAGAAAGACCGAGAGCACACATGGGAGGTGTGTGTTCAGACCCCCCTCCCCCCTTTTAACTTTAGCTACCAGTCCTCTGACTGTCCTTTGACTCTGGAACATCATGTCCTGGATAATGAAAGGTGCGGTGGTGGAAGGGGAAGAAACAACATACCAAATGGCGAGCGGTCTCATTACATCTCGCCATAGCAGCAGGTCTGCTCAGCAATTGAGCAATTATTGTTTACCATGAGGCAAAAGCTCTCATCTATATCATTATGATTTTCTACTGTACATGGATATATCTAAAACATCATCCATTTAATGCTTATTTTCTCTGAATCACACTATTTTTCATGTTTCATGACTTTCTAGGAATTAGATAGTCAGTGCCGCTTTGATTGTTCTTTTTCAACATCAGCCAAGGCACCAATGGCAGTTATGCCTCTCCCGCCAAGGTTAGCAGTAATTGAAGGTGAGCCTTTGTATGCATCAGATGTCTGCAAGGCTGAGTGAGCATTACAAAAACCCACTGGGTGGCAGGCATCCACACAAGCGTGCATGTGTGTGTGTGTGTGTGTGTGTAATATGTGTTTGCATGCACTCAACAACAAATCTTTGAACATCCTGAGAAACAGCTAATAACATTTGGACTGGGTGTACTGGGATTTCGTTATGCAACCTTCAGCACTGAAAGGTGAAGGCAGCTGGACAACAGGGAGTGAGCTGATGAGTACATTTGATCCCCGCTGTGCTTTTTATATTGAGTAAGCTTACACAAACTGTTCATGTTACAGTCATAAGACACATAATAAAGAGGAGGAATATAAAAAACATTATATGTGGGAAAAAAAATCATAATTTTGCAGTTTAGTCCCTCTGATTGAAGATGACAACAGGGGACAGCTGTCTTCAGTTATCCTCTGAATTTGTTTGTATGCAGTGACTCAGGCTTTTTTTTTTTTTAAAGATTAATTAATAAAAATAATGATAACAATAAAATCCATATAGAGATATTACCCAGAAATACCTGCCACTCTCCTGAGAAAATAGACATGTTTCTTTGTAAGAATAATGTTACAGGTAGTATATGAAAATTCTGCATATTCAGAAAAATGTTAATATGCAAATGAAACTTAGAAATATAGAATTATAGAATCATTTAAGGATTATATTGTGTGCTAAGGATTGTACTATATGTACTACACCAGAGACAATAACAGTTACATTCTAATGACATTAGCACTCAAAGCACCTTACATATTATTTTAAGTCTTTACATTGATCGCTGGATATGATTGTTGTTTTCTAATAAAACTCTCATTACTGATCACTGGCCCTGTTTTCATTCCCAGTGCATCAAACCCTCGAGCTTTGCTGAAGCCGCTGATATCTCAGAGACACACACAAGGTATCCTTTGGCAACAGAGCCATGGAGCACCTGTCGCCAATGCCACCTTCACCGCAGATGCTTCATATAAGGGCAATTTATTGCAGTGCGTATCATTTGTGTGTCATTTTACAACATATGAATGGTTGTATTTTAAGCCAAATGATATTCTTTTGTTAAAACATCGAAGTAGAAGTTTTGGTGGCTAAACTGAAACAGCCATTAAAATTGCAAATCCACAGTGGAAATCAGTTTCACCTTTTATAATGCATAATTTACAAAAGTATAAACACATCAAGTTCTTTTCAGTAAATATCCAAACAGTGGGTGAAATAGCCAATAAGAACTGTTTAGCAAAGATTATTCATTGTTATTTACAGAATAACTTTTAAAAATGTAAATAACTCTAACTTTGCAATAATGGAGGTTATTGAGGAATTACAGACTTTTTAATCTGATTAAACAGGTGCGAGTCGGTGGCCCACATTTCACTTTAACGAGTTAACTAAAAGGGTGGTAACACGATCTCAGAATGAGATTTAGAGAGATTTCATAAGCCAAGACCTTTTCAGACATGCTCCTCTGTGCTCAGTACTGTGAGGTTATGAGCTCCTAAGCCTTTTTTTTGTCCCTTGTGTCCAAAGCATCAGAAGACCATCTGCGGTAAACATCTTTTTAATTTGAAGGATTGTGTGCAGGTTTCTCGCTGGAGGTTTCGGGATTCAGCACTTGATGAAAAGTGTTGAGTTTAAAATAGCTGCTATATTAAACAACACCTCCTTGAAACCTCTGGAAACATTATATATATATTTTTAAATATGTGTTACTTTTTTAGCCAGAAACTACTATATGCTCTGCCAGTAGGCACTGGAGACCCAGAGGGCAGAAAATAACTAGATTTATTGAAACTTCAGAATATCGCATTAGAGTGACCTCAGAGTGAAAGTGTGCAATTATTTTCAGAATCTGCATCGATTTTTTTTTTTTCCTCTGTGCGCCCTGGTGTGTGAAGGCAGTTTTGTTCCTGCTTGATATTTGCTGCTGTAAATGTTTATGTATTCCTGACCCAGTTCCTCATTTCAAACTTTATTCAGCTTTCTTTAAAATGCTGCTCATGGAGTGTATGTGGGGTTGTGTCAGCTGAAGCTTCTTAGTGGTGGTTGCAGCAACAGTTGCAGAGCTTCTCCATTTTAGCTGTGATTCCCCGCTGATGTCAAATAAAGAGGTCACTTAAACTAATGCTATTTATAAACCTTGACTCACTTCAGTGTTTTCAGGAGATCAGCTTAAAACATAAACAGCAGGTCACGTCTTCTAATGGTTTCTCTCTCAAACCAGATTGACTTGAGTGACAAACCATGTGAGTCTTTTAAGTGTCCGCCTAATGAAAGGGTCGTAAAAGCTTGGTATTCAATCAGGCCTGAAACTATTGACCTCTGTCACGTTCAGCGTGTAGAGACCTGTAAAGGAATGTGCTTTGATCAATGATCTTTTGAAAGTTTCACCTTCACGTCTCTCAATGATGAATGTTCAGAATTTGTTCTTCTGCTGTTACGGCTAATTTTAATGTGTCGGTATGTTTCATTTTGGGGTGGCGTGCAAAGACAGTATAAAATATGGAAATATATGGGTTTGGAAAATGAAGCCAATGTAGAAGTGCGCTACACCTGAATTATATTTGAAGCCCATCAATGGTAAGATCTGGGGTTGCAAAAAGACTTCTGGTCCTTTACAGGAGGCTTGACTTGAGTTTATGGTCATTTTACTATAACGATCGTACCATAGATAAAAAAAAAAAAAAAAAAAAAAGGATCCAACAACGCCACCACCACAAACACAGTGCAGGAGGTGAGTCCCTGACAGCTGCCTGTGTTGGAACGCCTGATGATCAAGGTGGCCATGCCTCCGGCACCATTGATCAGATCACATGCTTTTTAGTCCTGCAAACTTTTTTATTTGAGATTTGACTCCTTTTGGAGCCTCAAGTAGCCATTAGAGGTTAAAACCCATTAAACTAGTGTAACCATTAAATTTAGTTCCCTTTCAGTCGATTCACTTGGGACAACACATAAGTATGGGATATCACACCCTCACGTGTCCTGGCTGAAGAAACCTTTATTTGCACCTTTAAGGCAGATGACGTGTGATGACACGCGCACGGCCCCGCCTGCACATATAGCCGCTGTCATCACCGTCATCCCTCAGTTCTTACGCTCTTCACCTCGTTGAGAACACCTCTGCTGAGTTGGGCTAGCTAGCTGCTGCTAGTTAGCTCCGTTGTCTGCCGACTTGAACTCAGCTTAACTGCCCCTGTTGGTGTTAGCCTCCACTGCACAGTTGGTGCGTAGGCTGCCCGCGGAGCGCTAACTTCAAGTTTTCCTGTGCAGCGTTTCGCTTTGCTTTTGGAATGGACTCCAAACCGAAGCGAGCAAAGCAGAAATCTTCTGTTCGCCCCTGTCCTCAGGAATGCGGTTTCTCTTTGCACGACAGCGACCAGCACGATACCTGCCCTGTCTGCCTGGGGATCGTCCACGCTAAGAGAGCATTGACGGAGCCCGAAGCCTGTGCGTTTTGTCGCCAGCTTCGGCGCTCGACCCTGGACAGATGGGTGACGTTTGTGGAAAAAGTGCTGGGATGCTCGGCTGTCGCACGGCATGACCCTCTCCTTTCCGAGTCTGGAGCCCCGGCTTCGTCCGAGTCCGAAGACGAGGATTATCCGGTCGATGTCCCCGCAATTAGCTGGGCTGACCACATGGAATATGTTGACGGGGTAGCCGATGACGAACCAGAACCATGCAGGAGCGCTGACGGGCTTCAGCCTGGGTTGAAGCCTGCCAGCGCTTCCCAGGAAGACGATGACGTGTTGGACATTGGCCTGGACATCCATGGTTTGTCGGAGGATGGGCAGGAGAGCTCATTGTCGGCCCAATGTGCTGCCGCTGCTGCGCCGGTCGGCCACGATGACATCTCTCTTTTCTCCCTGTTTTGCCGTGCTGCTGAGAAGCTGCAGGTGGACTGGCCCTCTCCTCCGCCAGCTCAGAAGCCGTTGCGGTTCGTGGGTTTTTTTCTCCCAAAGGAGCCCGCAACGGCCAAAAACTGCCTTCCCATGTTCCCAGACTTTGTCTGCGAGCTAACAGCATCATGGGGCAAACCTCTGTCTACCCGCGTCACTGTGCCTGGCTATGGATAGTACATGGAATTGGACTGGCTTAGCTAACCCACCGCCTATGGAGCCGTCTCTGGCTGCTTATCTGGCCCCGTCCCATAACCATGGTGTTGGCGGCTCTGCAACTCTGCCGTCCAAGCACTGCAGATTCTCTGCTTCGCAGCTGGAGAAGATTTATCGGGCTCACTCCCGATAAATCTGCTCACGCCATGAGCTCCGTCACCATGCTCCAGACGTACCAGGCGATGTGCCTGGCGGAGCCCACTGACAGCCCACTGGCACCTCTTCTTAACGAGGTCAGAGTCGCCACAGATTACATCCTCCGTGCGTCCCGCTGTGCAGCGCTCTCCCTGGGCAGCGGGATGGTTTTGACAGTAGTGGCACAGAGGCACCTGTGGCTGACCCTCTCTGACGTCCTGGATAGGGACAGAGAGACAGTGGACTCACCAGTGTCTGCGGCTAGGTAATTCGGACATTCACTTGAAGCCATTCAGGCTAGATTCGATCTGAGGAGCAGATGGAAGCAGACGGAAGCTCTGCGCGACATCATCCCCAGACGTCAGCCCAAGCCCAAACCCGCAGCTAGCTCTCACAGGCCCACCACTCCTCTGCCGACTGGCAAGAGACCGGCACCAACCACTGCAGTGGGCGTGCCGCCAGCGAGAGCACTTCCTCCGGCCCGAGCTCCACGCCAGTTGGCCTGGAGCAAAGGCCCACCCTCAGGCCCCCGGCGGGACCCGATGCCCAGGAGGAAGAAGCCTCAGCCCTCCTAGCTGTGGTTTCGAGTGGAGAAGGGGTCCAGCGGCAGGGAGACGCTGCTTTTACCCCTCTGTTGCCGCCCAAGAGGTTCTGTTTTGGTTGTCAGTTCCAGAAGGCGCTGCACATTCCTAACACTGTCTCCCAAGCACAAACCCCCTGCACACAAAATGCCTCAGGTAACTCCCTGTTCAGGTGTGTTAAATGTTCAGATGACCACATCAAGTGTTCCCGCTGTTTTTCATTGTTGTGCCCCAGGAAAGGTGCCTCAAACAAAACGTATGAATGTACATGTTCCCATGTTACAATCAATAAAGAGTGTTGTTTATTCTCAAGCAATCACAAATGCTCAGCGTGCAGGCAGAATGAGCCAGGTCAGGCAGGTGGTGCATTCCCCTGCAGACACACTGGGGGGCGACAACGCCCTGCCGACGGTGCTGCAGGTCAGCCGGCTGGCTGCTCACTTCCCTCAGTGGCGCGCTTGCGCCCCCTCTCCGTGGGTGCTGCGAACCGTTGCCATGGGTTACCAGTTGCAGTTCCAGATCAAGCCGCCTCGTTTCCAGAGAGTCGTAAACACAACTGTCGGCACCGAGGCGGCCATGACACTCAGAGAGGAAATAAAGGCGCTATTGCAGAAAAGAGCAATACGAGTGGTCCCCACTTCGGAGACAGACAAAGGTTGGTACAGCTGTTATTTTGTTGCTCCGAAAAAAGGGGGAGGGCTTCGTCCTATCCTCGACCTCGATCTTGAACACGTATCTACAAACGTACAAGTTCAAGATGCTAACACTCAGACAGCTCTTGAATGCAGTCGGCCCGGGAGATTGGTTTGCAACAATCGATCTAATAGATGCTTATTTTCATGTGGCTATACACCCGAAACACAGGCAGTTTCTGAGGTTTACATTCGAGGGCATAGCCTACGAATACCTAGTGCTGCCGTTCGGGCTGTCGCTCGCTCCTCGCATCTTTGCGAAATGTGCCGAAGCAGCGCTAGTGCCCCTCAGAGAGAGAGAGGCATCCGCACCTTAGCCTACCTAGACGACTGGGCTCTCGTAGCTTGCTCCAGAGAGCAGCTGTCACTGGTTCTGTCACACATTCAGACACTGGGGTTCTCTGTGAACTTTCAAAAGAGCTCTCTAATCCTGAGTCAGCAAATTTCTTTCCTCGGTTTGGAAATATGCTCGCTTTCCAGCCGCGCACGTTTGTCGGAGCACAGAGTGGCCGCGTTTCATCGCTGCCTCGCTCAGTTTCAGCTGGGATGCAGACTGCGTTTCCAGACGATATTACGTTTGTTGGGCATGATGGCATCCATGATCGCCGTAGTGCCACTTGGACTGTTAAAAATGAGAGCGTTTCAACGCTGGACTTTCTCTCACCGCCTGTGTGCATCGCGTCACCTCGGGAGGAGGCTGCCGGTAACCGCGTCTTGCATGCTAGCTCTCCGTCCTTGGAGGGAGCCCAGGCTGCTGCATCAGGGCTCTCGGATTGGGAGGGTGTTGTTTCGCAAGGTGGTGTCCACAGATGCTTCCGTCAGTGAGAGGGATCTGGTCCGCAGCCCAGCGCGAGCTGCACATCAACCACTTCAAGCTGTTAGCAGTGTTCTTAGCTCTAAAACATTTCCGTCCAGTCCTGGAGGGCCAGCATGTCTTAGTCAGGACGGACAATTCAACAGTGGTGTCTTGCATAAACAGGCAGGGAGGAACACGCTCTCTTCCCCTGTTGAAGCTGTCTCGCTCTCTGCTGTTATGGTGCGGTGTTCATTTTCTGTCTCTAAGAGCCACCCATGTTCCAGGCCACCTGAACCTGGGGCCGGACCTTCTCTCCAGGCGGGGTCCTCTGGTGAGAGAATGGAGGTTACACCCTTCAATAGTGGCTCAGATTTGGGATCTATTTGGCAAGGCGCAAATAGATCTTTTTGCTTCCAGGGTAAATACTCACTGCCCCCTGTTCTTCTCCATAATCGACCACGATGCACCCTTGGGCTTGGACGCGCTAGCGCACCAATGGCCAGACGTGCTCCTGTATACATTTCCCCCAGTGGAAATGATATCTCCAGTTCTAGAGTGAGTGCGTCGGCATTCCCTCTCTCTGATTCTAGTGGCCCCTTGGTGGCCCACAAGGTCGTGGTATGCAGAGATAATCAGCCTGCTAGCAGCGAGTCTTTGGCAGCTTCCTCTCCACAGGGACCTCCTCTCTCAGGCAGGAGGAGAAGTGGTTCATCCATGCCCGGATCTGTGGCGCCTTCATGCTTACCTGCTGAGAGGTTAAACTTGATTGCAAAGGGTTTGCCACGTAGTGTGACAGCGACAATTCAGAGCGCTAGGGCCTCATCTACTAGAGGCTTGTACGCTTACAAATGGCGAGCCTTCGAGCAATGGTGTCAGGACCGCCACACTCTCCCATTTCAGTGCTCTATTGTGGATGTTTTGACATTCCTGCAGGAGCTGCTGGATAAGGGCCTTTCATTTTCAACAATTAAGGTTTATTTAGCAGCTATATCTGCTTGTCATATTGGCTTTGACGGGGTGACACCAGGTGCACATCCCTTGCCATACGTTTTCTGAAAGGGGTTCGCCGGCTGAGACCCGTGCTTAAGTCCAGTGTCCCTGCTTGGGACTTGTCTTTGGTGCTGGAGGCCCTTTGTAGCCCCCCGTTTGAACCCATTGAGTCTGTGGATATGAAATTTCTTTCATATAAGACTGCATTACTTCTCGCATTGGCTTCAGCAAAGCGAGTGGGTGACCTTCATGCGCTGTCTGTGCATCCCTCCTGCACACAGTTCTCTCCTGATGGCCACAAGGTCGTATTGCGTCCAAATGCTGCCTATTTTCCCAAGATCATGCCTACATTTTATAGCTCAATGGAGTTTGAGTTGCGGAGCTTTTGCTCCCCTCGTTTTGCATCTGAGGAGCAGAGGAGGATGCATTCTCTTTGTCCAGTGCGTGTGCTACGCACCTACATTGAGCGCACTCAGAATGTGCGTTTATGTGACCAGCTGTTTGTCTGATTCGCTAATCCAAATAGAGACAGAGCTCTGTCTAAACAGAGACTGCCCCACTGGATTATAGAAGCTATCTCACTGGCATACGGCACCAAAGGTCTTGCTTTGCCCCAGGGGGTGAGAGCTCATTCCACCAGGGGGATGGCAACCTCATGGGATCTTTTTAAAGGGGTGCCTGTAGCTGATATTTGTGCGGCAGCTAGTTGGGCATCACCGTACACTTTTGTGCAGTTTTATCGGTTGGACGTTACAGCCCCTTCGGTGGCTCATACTGTCCTTTCTGCTGGGTCTACCACTCACTAAGGATGTGGTGGTCCGATTCCAGTTCGGTGGCTGCTCTGCGGGATGTGTATATATGTCCCATACTTATGTGTTGTACCGAGTGAATCGACTGAAAGGGAACGAATAGTTATGTCTATAGCTTCTGTTCCCTGAAGGAGAGGAACGAGGTACAAGACAAGGTGGCCCCACTGAGCAGTTTGGCTCGGTGAAGAGCGGCTATCGAACTGAGGGATGACTGTGATGACAGCGGCTATATGTGCAGGCGGGGCCGTGCGCGTGTCATCACACGTCATCTGCCTTAAAGGCGTGAACAAAGGTTTCTTCAGCCAGGACACGCGAGGGCGTGATATCCCATGCTTCATTTCGTATGATAAAACTTGAAGCATACATTGCCCATAAACTGAAAACAGAGATTTGTTGCTGAAACAACTTTGGAAATATTAACATATTTATAAATTTGGAATGTAACTAGGAAAGACTGATGTGCCATTTTAAGGATTTCTGAATATGTAATACAAAAGATATGGAAATAACTGATATTCGAGCAGAGAAATATATTTATGCTTCAAAAAATGCATAAGATTTTTATAAACTAAGAGTAGATAATTACAACACCAGGGAGAAGATTAGAAAACTGACCTTTGCGAAAAGCATTATTTAGCTCCTGCATTACTAATAGAAATTGCTAGAAACTACTCCCTGACAACTATGGATTTAATTCATTTTTTAATTTTTTTTTAAACAATGGTGTGCGATAATTAGCTACATGACCTTTTCATTAGTGCTACAAGTCCAAAACTAATTTCAGTTTCAGTTATTAATAAAATGATAAATTTAATTAAACACAGGATTGAAAGTGAAATATGTCCTGAGGTCTCAAAGCCAGAAAATAATTAATTTAAAAAAAAGATAATTAGGTTCCCAATATAAATATGAGACTTTCACATTCAAGGGAGTCCTCCACCTTTCTTTTGAGTTTTGTCTCTGGTTCATGGAAACATGAAATCTAAATTTAATGAAATTTGCAAAATGCAAAATTAAGTTGTTCAGAGGGAAGATGGAGTTAGATCAGCTTCACATGCTATATGAAATATATATATGTATGTCCCACTGAAGATATATGTATAAAAATAGCATATGCTGTTGCTTTACATTTTACAAGTTTTTCATATAATCAAATGTTGTCTGGATGGTTATTAAAAAATTTTGACGTCATATTTCTGATTAATTCTGCTGCTTATTAGAAACTCAGATGTTAACAAAACCAAGCTATGTTTATGAAGCATTAGCTGTTTTTTCAAAGGACATGCCCCACGCACAGTTTGATTATGTTCAGTTGACTTGAGCTCTGTTTATTTGGCCTTTTTTAAGGGACCATTATTATTATTCAGTTAAATTTTGAGTGACTTATTTTTGAATTTTCTACTTAACCTCCTAGGACCTGGCGTCCACATATGTGGACATCACATTTTGGGTTATTTAGACCAAAATACTCAATTTTGCTCTACAAGGGCCTGATATCCACTGACGAGGACATTATACTGCTACTGTTCTGTTTAAATTTTAAATGAATATCCTCATATGTGGCTCTCATTTTTCTTAGAAACAAAAATTAGGTAAAAAAAATCGGGTAATTCTTTGTTTTTACATTCATCAGGTCCCAATCAGCCCAAATATCAAAGAGAAATTAAAAATGCATGCCGTGGAAGAGTTCGGGTCTTAGGAGGTTAAATAAAGCCCCCATTTGTTTGTTTGTTTTTAATTTAAGTGCTGTACAAAAATACAAAATAACTAGTACCAAAATTGTAATCAAAACTATAACTGAGTCTTTCTTCTTCACCAGCTCAACCCCTCACATTGCTGTTACCCTTTTCTTTAAATGTGAAAATCCGAGTTGTCAGTGTGATTTTGAAGTTGTCATGGAGATAAATTAAAGAAAAGGCCACCAGATGTTGGTTTTCTCTTCTGTGATTACAGTCGGGCTTCTCAGCCTAGTTTCTGCATTTACTAAACTCAAAATCTTCTCTTATTCTCAATCTAACAAAAACCTTTGACAACTTTGTGCGTTATTAGCTTTTTGTTCATTTAATGCAGTCAGTCATTTAACTCTTTGCAACTGTGATGTGTTTTGTGCTCCATGAATTGCAGTTGATTGACAGCTACTTGTGTCCTAAAAAGCACCTTTTTATATTATGACATCTCAGTTATTAAATGTAGTCCAGTAGTCCGGCCCACTTAGGGTGTGAGCTATACGATTCTGAGATCCCCGTTCTAATGTATTTACCATCTTTTTCATGTCAATCAAGAGCATCATGCACACACAGAGAAGAGCTTACCTTTTTTCTCTCTTGCTGCTCGTGAAACCTTTATCTAAATGTACAATCCTTGAAAGCATGGGCAGTGCTTACAGTTTACCGGTAGAAGCCATATAGAAGAAGCAATAAAAATGAGTCAGCTATGAGCAGAATAGATATGGGACGCTCTGGAAATGTTGCACAAAGAAGCACTTGACCTTTAGATCTATCAGGATGTTACACCGCAAGGGGAGTTAATTTCTTGTATTGGTACTGCACATAGGCCACCACTGAAGGCTGTGTGAGTGAATGCTGGAGAATCTTAAAAGTCATCTTTATGTATTATCGCATAAAACCAAGGGCAGGTTTCTCAACTGTCTACTTGTGATTCTGGTGGAGTCAGTGTGCATATATACATGTTTCATCTAAACTTTATTTCCTGTGAAAGGTGAACAAGCAACCTTTCATTTAGTCTTTGCTCAGACAGAATACAGAACTGCATGCTCCGGAGGTTTTTATTCTGCTGACTTCTACTTGCTGTGGTTTAAACCAGCAGGAGTGCTGGTGCAGCCGAAAGCACGGCTCTCCTGTCTTGTTCGATAACATCACATAGAAGACCAAATGAGTTTATTGGACTACTCCAAACATTTTGTCAGAAGAGTTCACTGCGGACACATGAGCGTAGCGATGCCGACAGCTTTACAGTTCAAACAGCAGGTTAAGAGTTTATAGAGATTTTATAGGACTGAAAAGCGTACCCCAAAAAAACTGTGAATCTGTTATACAATCAAGATTAAAATTCTCTAGCTCATTATTAGCATCTGTGGACAGTAGGCGCTTTTGTGAGCCAAGCTTTTGTTTTTGCAATCAGATATTTTTTCTGTCTCCCTCTGGTGATATACATCCTTCAGTCAGGGTTATGTGGTATCTAACTAAACACTATGCAAATTTGAAGTGACGTCAATGACCCGCTCACCAGTCATCCATTAACATCTTATGCAACAAGCTATGTTGGGGGAAATGTTGAATAATAAATCTCATTGGGAACTACTGAGAATCACTACATCGATGTAAGATTCTTCCAGTCTCTAAGCACATTCTACAGCGTGAAAGATAAACATGTTGTCTCATCAGTTTTTTTTAGAAAGCCCTGCATTTGCATTGTGCCTCCCAAGGCCTTCTTCAAGGTGACTTCATTCTTGGAGTATACTGATAACTTCAAGCATTGAGTGACCTTGGTGGTATTTGCATCAGCATGACTCAAATAGATGAAGGTTCTACCAGTACTGCCATTTTTTTGTTTCTATTTTTAAGTCACGATTTTATGATAATGAAGTAAAATTTAAAAATGCATAATTTTTTTTGTCACAAAATTTCTCTATAATTAGGGAAACTGGACACTATTAGGTAAACATGTTTAAATTCTTGTTAATGCAAATATCAAATCAGCCAATCACATGGCAGCAACTCATTGGATTTAGACATGGTCAAGACAACCTGTGCTGAACCCGAAGTTCAATTTGAGAATGACAATGTGAAATAAAGATTATTTAATTGACTTTGAAAAACCATACCTTGGTGGTATGTAGAAGAGCTGGGTGCTATTTCTGTCAGCTAAGACCAGAAGCTGAGGTTACATTTGGGTTCTGCCTCTCCACAATTAGACAGTAAAAAACTGAAAAATGTTTCCTGGTCTGATTAGTTTTGATTTTTGCTTTATATTTGGATGGTAGGGTCAGCATCTGTTGTAAAGATGAAAGCATGTATCCATTCTGCCTAGTGGTGTAATGGTGTGGGTTACAGTTGGCCCTTTAGCACCAACTGAGCATCATATAAACACCATAGCATTTTGTTGCTGGCCATCCCTTAATGACCAAATCATCTCAAAGAGTTATTTTGAACATGACAGTGAGTTCACTGTATTAAAATGGTCTCCACAGTCACCAGATCTCAATTAATTGCAGCACCCGTGAACAGGAGAGTCAAATCATGGATGTGCAAATCTGTACCAACTGTGTGATGCTATCATATCAATGTGGACCCAAATCTCTGAGGAATCTTTCCAGCACCTTATTTGCTCTATACTGAGGAAGATAGAGGCAGCTTTGAGAGCTATAGGGCCAAACCAGGTGTACCTAATGAAGTGGCCATTGAATGTAAACATCACAGTTGAATAGTTTATTCTGTTTACGATGGGTAAACGACCTGCAAAAAATGGTGTCCATTATGTGAGTTGGTCAAATTCTGTAAATGCTTCAGTGCTTCCTTTCTTATCTCGTTGTGTTGTTTTAAAGTGTCAAAAGTTTTCATGAAATCAAAGTGCCACTGGAAAAATCTCAGTTTTTGTTAAGTTTGCTCATGATAAAAAGAAAAAAAATATTAGATCAAACTGCTGAGTGTATGAAAAGAAAATATAATCACATACTGAGTGATTACTATCTATAAAATCATTTCTTTTTTAAAGCTGTGTAGCTCTTGGGGATTGATGCTATGGCGCACACAGACATTGACATGTGTCTCTTCACCGCTCGGTTCAGCTGTTCTCAACTTCTGGCTGATTTTTCCAGTTTAGGTCCTAATGTCACTGGGCTGCCGGCTGCACTCTGCAAACACACAGGAAAGCACCCACCCACCCATACATACACACACTGACCCCCTGTTTTCAAGGCACAAGTGTGAAAACTCTCGAGTGTCGTGAACCTCGTTGAGAAGGTGTAGTGGTTGGAGTCTGTGTTTGGGTTCCAGGACACGTGACCCAAGGCTTTGTTTGACTGTGTAATGCAGTGAGATAATGGATAGTAATGTGACCAGTGACCAGTCGACCGACTGACTCAGAATCACACAATGAATTCTGTGTTTTCATTTAAGGTCATCAGCTTACTTTAGCATTGCTGCCACTCTGTTTTTTTTTTTTTCCTCAAACCTCTGCAGGTACAAATTCCTTGAATGGTAAATAATTTATCTACAGTAATTGCCTGAATTATATTTTACATGCTTTCAGGGTGTATTATATGCAGTGTACTGTGTTTACAAAGATAGGAGGATGAGTAATTGAAATTCTAATGAAGTTTTACAGTAACGTTAGCATACTATAAAAAAATCACATTTCCATACAGACCGGACTTAGGAACATATCTTCTTACACACACACACACACACACACACACACACACACACACACACACACACACACACACACACACACACACACACACACACACACACAGTTGTGTTTTCATATCTTAGTGGGGACATCTAACTGACATAATGCTTTCCCTATCCACTTACCCTAACCCTAATTATCAAAAATGAATAACCCTTAGCCCAACCCTAACCATAAGCTAATTGTAACCCTGACACTAAAACCACATTTTGAGTCTCAAAAATGCCTTCAAACTCAAGGGGACAGGCATTTTGTTGCCATAAGGCCTGGTGGTCACCACAAGTATAGTAACGTTCCAGTTTTTGGTTTCCACAAAGATTTAACAAAATTTTTTAAAGTCAGTTGTAATGTTTTTTTTTTTTCATCTTTGAAATTAAGGTCATTGCCTTACACATTTTGAACCCTTGATTTGTGCTCAATTTTGAAGACACAGTTTAAGCAATAGGGAGACGAAGTACTCTGAGAGGAAGAGAAACTTTATGCGTGCACTTGTACAGACACGCAACACATTCCCGTTCCCCGATCAAGCCAGTTAATGTCACTGGATGAGTCCCGCGCAATGCGCAGAATAGCTATTAGAGTTTGTGTTATGTTGCTGGTGTTGCCATTTTCCCCGCATTGCTCTCTGTAGGCCTGTAATTTGTGCAGCAAGTGTAAGTTATGGATTCTTCCACAGACGGAAAAAAGGGGAGGAGCCTGAGCAACCACCGTTTACATAAAATAAGTGCCCTGCAGCTGTACTCCACTTATCTTTTTAATTGCAGGCAAAAGCATTTTACTGATGATGCATTATGTTCACCTCTATGTCAAAATTTCCACTGTGACTCATAAAAAAATATCACCTGCAATCACTGTCAAATGGATTTTTTTTAGCCACCAAAGTTAAAATGTTCTGTTCTGTAGTTGAATTGATGCACATTAAAAACAGCGTACATCTAGACCTGTTTGCTTATGCGACTATGACGACCCAGTAAAAATGTTTTCAAGTGTATCCATGAGCCATGAAAGTGGTGCATGATCACTATCCTAAAACTGGAGGAGTTAAATGGAGTTCAACATCTCATCATTTTTTTTTCAACCTTTAGATGTTCCGTGTTGCTGCATGGGTTTTCCCTAGGTTCTCCAGTTTCCTCCCACAGTCCAAACACACAATGAATGAACAATTGGATTAATTGTTGATTCTAAATTTGCCGTGGGAGGAGATGAGGAAAAGGATGTCTTACACTCTGTTAGCCCTATGATAGACTGGCAACTCATATATGGTGTACCTTGCCTTCGCTATCCTGGACCGTAAAGCTGTTAACAAAATAGAGTCTGAGATAGATAATAGAGAACTGTGATATTTCTGTGCATTCGAAAGGCAAAGGTAATTTTAGGGGCAGAGCTGTTTTATATAAAGTCTAAAATAGAGAATTTATTTGTGAAAATTGATGTTTTAGAAAAAACAGGGGCATGAGAGGAAAGAGAGTGAACGTGGAAAGTACTGAAAGTACTGTAGATTTGGTTGTCTTACTGTTGCATGTTTGAAAATTCAGGCCTGAAATCTGGCACTTTAATTTTCCACCTGTCTGAACATACCTTCAATATTTCATGACTGATGATGTAGAGAGACAGGTGCTGATGCAGTCAGAACTAAAATAAATATGTTTTTAGGAGGTACATGACTTCCTTGTTCCATGCAAATGGTTTGCTCAAGCATAATGTTTAGATGTTAAGAAATACCACAACGTTTGAGTGATTGTGAACAGTCTGTGATCTCTTGGGAGAGAGAGAGAGAGTAAATAACATGCACCACTGATGCTCCTGGAGACGCGTGCTATTCTAAGAATCAGGATAAAGGAGGGGCTGTGGGCTCAGATCTGGGTTCAACCAGTCCAGCGACCATCGTCATGTCATCAAATGTTGTCACTTCAGCACCTCTAAGCAGCCCTGACTGCGCCTATGACTTAGGGTGAAGCAACATCGGATATAAATAATACATAAAATTGTAACTAACTATGAAAATGTAGCTAACTTCTTCAAACCTGTTTTACACCTGTAAGTACACCTCTGTATAAACTGGTATTTTTCGGCCACACCTTTAATCTCCTCTTAGCTGTAATCCTCTTTTGTAAAGCCACTTGTAAAGAAGTCCAGCCTACATCTGGCTGCTAGTGTTACAGATTGGTTTCTAATCTCCTGTTTCTTTATTGAAAAAACAACAACAACAACAAAAACGAGGCAGTTCGGGAGAAGGTTACCTGCCACTTTGCTTACAACAGCAAACATGATCAAAATCAGTCTGGCCTTTTTTCACCTTGACAAGAAAAAACAAAACAAAAACAGCTTTGGTTCAGGTTATTAATGACTTTAGAATTAAAGTGACAGGTGTAGTTCTTTTGGATTTGCTACATCAGATACTATCCACTACAATATTTGAATTAGAAGATTTGGGAGTTGGGTTGCCCATCTGGATCTTATTTTCTCCTTCTGACAGGTAACATTTGACAAATGAGGACCATACACTAGTTTTCATTTCAGGCAAGAATGCTTCGGAAACAGTTATTTTGGGAATTTGTTATTGCAATCTGTTTTTGTCTTTTTAAAAATAGCATTCGAATATTTATTGCTGTTAGAATAACTGAATATGACTAACAGTCAAGTCAGACATCAGCTAAAGTAAAAAACGAACAAACCTTTTATCGAGCATGTTGACAGTCAAGTCAACGCAAGCGTAGGTGGCTCGCTCGATTAGTAAAGTGCATCCATAATTCAAGGAAAAAAGAGATATTATTAAAGGATGTTAATTTTAGCTAACATAAAACAGGCTTAAAACAAAAAGTAATTACAGAGAAAACTGAATAACGGACTCCACAGAGGTTCTTTTAGTACAGCCGAATAGGATGAAACAGCACATACTTGTCACTCAGAGTCGTCAGGCCCTTAATTGTTGATGTAATTACTCCGTATTGACTCACCTTAGGAGACAGGCTCAAGTGGATATATAAGGAACTAGAACTTTTGGTAGTTTCATGTGGGCCACATTTTTTTTTGCCCCAGTAGAGGGAGATGGATCAATCCAAGTATCAGTGGTATCGATATCAACACTGGTATAGGTTTTAGATTGATACAAGCGCAGGATCTATACTCTGTTTTGATCTTCTAAGTTCAGTATGTAACCCACTAAAATGTGTTCAAAAAATTATTTTTGGTAAATGAAAAAAGCCCCAAACATACACTTTGAACACTGTCTGAAGTCTTGTGTGACTGTGATGACTGTGATGTCTATTTTATTTATAGATTTTAGCACATTTAAACAACACAAGATGACCCAAAGAACTTTAGAGACGTGAAACTTTCAGCCAATGAAAAGCTAAGGAATGGCAATGTTTATCAATAGGGGGTGGTTCACCTCCACAGCACTGAAAGGGAACTAATTTCAAAAAGAGGTCAACCTCCCATCAAACAGCTCCACTGTTAGTGTTATTTTATGTGATAAAGTTTAAATTGGACTGCTGTCGATTGTTTTCAGCAAAGTGCAAGAAAGTGAAAATAAAAGATCAAGCGTCAACAGGTTAGAGAAAATACAGTTTAGAGTGCCCTATACAAAGCCATAATCCTTTTACTTTTCCTAGCACTGTGTACAGCCTGACTCTTAAACTACACCTGACTTTGTATAAGTAAATGTAACTGATCCTCTTACAAATAATGCCCAGACTTGTATCAGCTTCACCTTTGTTTGCTCAAATACTGCTCCTTGAATTTAAGAGCTTTTCAAGCATATGTAATTGCTGGGCTTTCAGAAGGCTTCACTCATCTGCAGCAAAAGATGAAAAGAAACAAATTAGAGAAATAGCAATATACTTCTCTCGTGGCTCGAGTGCCTTTGCATCACCATGGAAACTGAGTTCTACCTGATAGTGAGACAATCAAATTAATCTTGTTGTGTTTTGCAAACCCAAAGAGTAATCTCACAGTTTCTAAAGGTCTGCTTGAGCTGACCGTAAGTACTGCTGCTAAAAGCAAATTTGGCTTACTGGCTTTTTCCCCCGTTCATTCTGCAAGCAGCTGTGATCCGATATTATGCTGCCCACCACATGAGTTTGCAGACAACAGGGTGCAAGGAACGTGCACATGAATGGTGGTTACTTCATTGAGTAGTTGGAGATGTCCAGCATGTCGCCTGCAGTTTTTTAATCTAACAATTTACTGTGACTGCTGCTCTCAGAAAGAGAAAAGATAGCCACTGAAAACCACTCTGTGGATGCCTGACAGTGACTTGAATCTGCAGCGGTAGGAACTGTTTGGTTTATAGCAGCAGCAACTTATATACTGCTACTAAAAATAGTATAGTAAGTTACTGCTGTTATTATGTTAAATTACTGTGACTATAAAGTACTTTAAATGCTTGATCTATCTATCTATCTATCTATCTATCTATCTATCTATCTATCTATCTATAGCTTGATGATCATCATTCATGACTTTGTGGATGACGGCGTGTTGCAAACACACACCTACACATGACGTTTATAATTTTCTGTGTATCTGGACGTTCAGCCTAAATGCCAGCAAGCTTCCCCTGATTGAGAACATTCATTTGCATATAAATGTTCCTGATAATAATAGCGGGTAAATATAAAACATTAAATAAAAAATTAAAACTTTTTTAAGCGAACAACACATTGTTCTTTGCACCTCTATTATAAAAACACACACGCACACAAAAACAACATCATTTGTGTGATTTTCGTGAGGTGAAGCCTGAACACCCCTCTTTAATGAAAGAGCAGTTTTATGTTTTTTTCCACACACCAGAACCAAAACTGGTTCACGAGGAGTGCGTAAGGCAGTTTACATGCTTAAAGTTTGTTTGACACTAATCTGCATTCATCAGAATTGTTGTTGGGTTTTTTTTCCATGAAACCATTCCCTTTGACTCCGGCTCTTCCCTAAGCCACTCTCCCTCTGCCTCTGTGAGCCTTCCACAAATCCAGCCTGTAGATTAATGAACACACAGCGCTGCTGCATGCTGATCCACAGCTGTGTTTGCATTTCCCAAAGTGTGCCATTGAAAAATTAGACGCAAATGAAAGCTATAGATTGTATTCACTGGGTACCTGATCAGACACACGCACGTGTTCACACACTCGCACTTATTGAAAAGTTCTACTGCCTGCTTTGCTGTCTCATTGATCTTAAGTAAGCCTTTTATCTCTTGCCTGTGTTCTGCCCTCTGAAACTAATCTGTGCTGTGTGTCTGCTCAGCATCAGGTCTTATTATTTTGATATATCTGCCCTGGGATTGAGAGTTTTTGTGAAGCATATTTACTTTTTTTTATTATTTATGTAACTTCTCAGAATGTAACATTCCTCACTGACTGCTGATATTATGTTAATGACTTCTTGTTATTTGTTGAGACTCATCCGATTCCAGTGGAAACTCCTGCTCTTGTGCTAAAAGTCAAAGGAAGAAAAGAAATTAAGAAAAAAAGCTTGAAAACAGAATGCTCTTTCGGTCTTTTCCCACCGAGCAGAGAAAGCCAAAAGACAAAACAAACCTCTCGCATGCAGTCACACGATAGCAGAGCAAACACGTGCGTCGCAGCAGCAGATGTACACCCACAGTCGGAGTGTATGTCAAGTCAAATATGCTGATGAAATGCACCAGGGGGGTGTTTACTTGCTTTATTCTCAAAAGGTTTACACATTGTACATCACATTTACAGCATTTCACATTTTTTTAAGCGTAGTATAATAAAAATGTTAAAAAAGTTCAAACCCTATATACAAGTCCCCCTAAATCCAGTGTCCAAGCAAGATTCAACATCAGCCACTGCAGAGGTTAGAGTACATGTCACTACACATTTACTGTGAGCTGAATGTAATATGGAAATAAAAAAATGATAGAATAACATTATGACTTTTAACAGATAAGCAAATAATTCTATGCAGTACTTGAGTAAATGTGATTGTGGCGATGTGACATGCAAGCCTCTTTTTCACAGTCAGCATAAAACTGCCAATAAAACAAGAGTAAAAATGAAGCTGGATTTTCTGCAAGGTGGACATTTTTCTGCCTGTGAATTAATCTGTTCACGTTTTCTGGAATAATTAGATACTTGTGATAAAAGTTATTCAGTCTGCTCCTGCAGAATGTTCAAGTGTACTGTGCCTCCGCTTCACATGATAAGGGAAAGAAAATGCTGTGCTGCCATCAAGTGGGGAGTTTTCAGCAATCAGTGCTGTGATTTTTTAAATGAAGGCATTCAGTGCTTCATTAGTCCAGATTTAAGTTAAACGGTGATTTTATAATCCTTATCTCCAGATAAAGATTTGCTAAGAATTTCAAAAATTCTCTTTTTGAGCTTCCGGGGCATGACCACCTGCAACTTATAGCTGTTCACATTAAAAATTAGTCATATAAAATCCTGAAATGGACACGTTTGTTCCATTAACAATACATAATAAGATTCACTGTGATGATTCCCACCATTATACACGTCAACTGCACCAAATTTCCTGACCCTGAATTGGCTCCCTGAGCTTTAGGAGATGCCGGTTGACCAAGAGTCGTGGAGATGTCCTCTGGAGAACTTGTGGAATACCCTGTAAAGACAAAAGGCTCTTAGAATGAATAAAAAGAAATCAAAAATTTGTTACCACCTATTTAAAGTGAGCTCACCTTGGACTGTAACAGTAGAGCTATTTTCACGTGTTCCCTCCTTGGAGCGTATCTTGCACATGTATGATCCCTGATCAGCTGGGCTTACGTTGATGAGTTTCAGGATGAGTGAAGTCCCATTTATTACTTCACATCTGTTCTCAAGCGCAGTGCTTTCATATTTACACATAGATTGATTTCTACTAGGAAATACCCAGGACAAGTGCCTAATACTTGATGAGTCTAAGTTGGTTTCACATGTCAGTGTCACATTTTGTCCAAGCTGTGCTGTGATATCGGGCGAAGTCTTCAACTCTATTTTCCGGCTGGCTGAAATACCAAAGAGAGAGAGAGGACATAGTGTTATCAGTTGTTCAAGTTACATACTTGAACGTTTTTAGTCATGTTTTAGCTAGCAGCAATGTTTTAATTAGTTAATAATTGTCATCCTTAAAAGAGTGCTTATTTATAATGAAAATATTTACTAGAAATAGTCTTCAGTGGAAATTCACTGTCTGGATTAGAGTTTAATTGGATTTAAGGAAAATGTATCCAAGTATTGCCAGGAAACAAGATTTAGGATTGTGACTTTGTAAATGCTAAATTTAAGCCACTTTCTTGTTTTAAGTTTGTACCAGGATAGCTGACACCAGCAGGCTGTTAGCTTAGCTTAGCACAGATAAAAGAACAGATACCTCTTTATTACATGTCCCTGTTAAAAATAATAAAAACTCTAAAATATAAAATAAGCAGATGAAGGTATAGTAAATAAATCAGCTGCTGACTCTGAATGCACAGGATGACAGAATGTGGTTTTTTTTGTGGTAATTTTAGTTTTAGTTATTTTATCCTTTTGATTATTGTTATTGTTATTAATAGTTTTTAATTGTCTTTTCGCTGTTCCCAATACTGATTTTTGGTGATTTATCATTCAGTAATTCTTTTTCTTTTCAGACACAGACTCTCCAAACATTTCCTTTGTGTACTAACTTATTTACTTGCGCTCATGTATTGCTAACAGGGACGTTGCTGAGTGCCCTCTGATGGACAAACATCAACACTCATAACATGGCTGAAGGGTGTTTCTCTCGTCTCATTCTCATTTTTTAAAATTTGAATTTATCAATTGTTAGTCAGTAAAGTGAAACAGATAATATCCACCCACTAAAAACTGTAAAAATAAATAAATAAAAGGTCAGACTCGAAGCTCTAGTTTTTGATTTTTTATCATTAAGCTGATTTTTCATTCCTATTATTATTATTTTACATTATTTTGAATTGTTAATCTTGGAGTTATTTATATCTGGTTTCTTGTGTTTTCCTTGCATTTCAGTTTATGAGTCTAGTCCACCCCAGTGTTCACCTGTGTCTTCTCTGCTTGAGGTTTCTTATCTTTGTGTGTAATTCAGCTCCCCTGGTATTTTCTGTTTTACTTTGTGCATTTGTGTATCTTACTTTTAATTTCACTTATGTTTTGTCTTTATGACTATATTTTGTCTAGTTCTTCCAGCTGTGTCCCCTTCCCCTGATTAGCCATTGTGTTTAAATAGTCGTCTCTCTTTAGCCCTTGTCAGAGCATCAGCGTATCCATCCTTACTTGATGTTTGTTTTGGCTCATTCTGGATTTCTGTTCTGACATGAAGTAGTTTTGGACTCCTGACAACCTGAATAGAGTTTTTCTTTGAATCCTGCATTCGGATCCTTCTCCCTCTGAAACCTAACATATTCATTATTTTCACTAAAAGGCACAATAGAGACTTTATGTTGATATTAGATCACAAAAATGTACTTGGCTGATGTCCCAGAGACACAATTTTACACTTAGTTTATTTATTTTTTCCTGTTTGTTGTAATTGCAGAACGTTACCATGTGTGGTGTATTTTGTTATCTTTTGTCAGACTGGCTCTGTTTAACTGTGTTTTATCGACATCATGCTAAGCTTAGCTAACTACTGTCAGTTCTTGAGGCTGCAGAAAAGTTGCATTCACTTATACTTCCAGGGATACTACACATAATGTTAAGATCCAGATATTACAGGACATCGTAAAAACTGTCAGCCGTCAAGTTAGTTGCTAATCTGCAGATCATGCTCTTCTTCTCCCAGACATGGTTATCAAAATGCTCCCATATGCCAGGAAAGTATTTTCCGCAGTATCAACAGCATGAATGGGATTAGTTTGATCACACCTTTGATAAATACCAGTCTCAGTTATTGGGTCATTTTTATTGCATTCACTGGCAAGAAGACCAGTTTGGTATAGTTTACCAGAAATACAGGAAACTGACTTAGAGACAAATATTATAGAGTAAAGTTTACTGCCTCAGTTGGAGGTGGAAGGCTTTTATACTGTCTTTTTTAAAAACAAAAAAACAAAAAAAAACAACTTCTTTTTAAGCACTGAAAATACTTCTTTTTAAGCATGCTCAAAACAAAGACTTACCTTCTGCTGCAGCTAGCCAGAAAATAGAAACCAAGGCAGTAACATGTCTCCATTCAGTAAATAAGAAAGCCATCATTTTAACCTGCATGAAAATCAATGTTTTTTACATTAGATGAGTCAGATAAAAGTCAAGCACAGAGAGCTACTACATGGGATAAAACAAGTCTATCTATACGTACCACCCTGCTGTCTTTGATCCACTGTAGATGTCTGTGGCGTTTAGTTTGACTCTGTTTTATGGTGTCAGAGCACACGGGCAGAGACTGAATGAAAGAACACACAGTGCCTCATTCTCTGCTGTTAAGACACTTCAGCTTAGGGTATCATATTTACTCAGCAACATGAACAGACATGCCCTGCTCCAACAAACTGAGTTTTCTCTTCTTAAGAAAACAACCCAGGGGAACAAATTTAATACTAACTCTTACAGTTAGTTTATTTAGTTTTCAGTCATCTTTTTTGAACTGGTTGGCTTTACCCTTCTTTTGTGATTGATTGATTGATTGATTGATTGATTGATTGATTGATTGATTGATTGATAATATATCAAATCCCCAACTAATTGAGCAAATGCAGGAGTGCTTATGTGTTTAAGTGTCCAACCATCCATCCATGGATCCATCCATTTGCTTTCACTTATGCTTATCAGCTTCTCAGCTACCATGGGGCAAAAGGCGGGGGAGAGGTCACTCTGGACAGCTCACCAGCCGGACGCAGCGCTATATCATATTTTCCCCTAAACGTATCATTGGCTAATGGTATTTTCTTAAACTCACGTGTTTACTGGCCTTATAACTTTAATTATTAATGTTTGGAGGATATGTCAGAAGCAAAAGAAAATAAGCACAGGTATTACAATAAAAACAGTGAACCTTTTAAAAGCAGCTGAATCGCAGACTTGTAAACATTCGGTCTCACAGCATCGTGTCTATCAGTGCTTCATCGAGGAAGTTGTGATACTTGAAGGAAATATTTCCTACTTTTTTTTAGTTTTTAGTTATTTTATTTTACTACTTTACTATTTTATTTTTCTACTTTATTTTAATTTACTTAACTAAATGTCGTTTCACCTCTGGTTTTAGTTTTAGTTAAATTTAATAATCTTGGTGATTACAAATAATTACATTTAGGATGTACATGTATGTCACCAAGCATCAGACAAAAGAAACTCATATTTTCACAAGGTCTGATCTATCCAGAGACCTGATCTTGAATGATTGTTAATAACTTCTATCCTTTAGAACTGGAAATGACAGAGAAGACTATATGTGGCGTAACTATTTACACCACATATAGCGACTGGTGAACTGGACAGAGCAAAAGAGAGTACAGTCAACACACCTTACTTTTTTTCCTCATAGCAGGAGACACTATTTTGTTACAATCATGTGGTTTGATTTAAGTTTGAAGAATTTTGTAATGTCTGTATCGCTCTGACTCATTTAAATGTAAACCGTTATTCTCTGGAAGAAGAGTGAAGAAATGTGCTGGAAAACAAATGCATTTCAGGCGATTTTCACCACAGCGCTGACAAAGACTCATCATGTCTTTTTTCCTCAATATGTGGTAAGTGTCTTTGTTTTATTTTGAGATCAGGGTTTGTCTTTGTCTAAATCCTTTTGAGATTTCATAACTTGAGCTGGAATCTTGGCCACAAGATTCTAGTGTCAGCTATCATGGATGAGATGTGCTATATTAATACATTCCATCTATTTAAATTAAGGACAAGCATACATTGATGCCCATAATTTTTTTTTTTTATGAAGTAAAAGTGAATGTTTTAAAAGTTCAGTAAACAGAACACTTTGAGACAGGAAAACAAACATGAGGGGAAGTTTCAGCCTTGAGCATATTCATTAATAACACCTATAAACTAGTTTTTTTTGTATAGTTTCTGTGGATAAAGGTGCATTTAACCCCAACCAAAGGTCTTTATATTGCAAATTGAGAGCAGGATGAAGATAGGAGTTTGAGATTTTAGATTTGTTGTGATTTTAGAGGGACCACAGAGTCAAGGCACAGAGACAACACAGAACCGTAGTGTGCCACTACGCCTTCCACATTGTGCTCTGGAGGGTCAGAGGTCAAGCCAAGCCCAGTGACTTGCGAGAGACTTTATGTTCCTGTATGCGATGATACACCTGACACTGGGCAGGAGAACAGTAACAGAGAAAAAGATGGCATAATGATCAGAGACAGCGAGGTCAATATAGTGCAGGTCGGAAGGGGCTATATCCTTCCAGTGTGTGATCTTTGGGGTCTTAAACATGGTGACCAATGCTAAAGCAGTCTAAGAGTGACATTTCTGCAGCAAAGGGTAGTTGTGAGAGTCAGTATAGATGTGAAATATAAAATTCACAAGGAGGAGTGTGGAGGGTGTCAGACATACAAAGGTAAGCATCTCAGACAGCTTGGAGATGAAGACAGCTGGGGCTTTTGGGGGTGTTGCAGCAGAACGTCTTGCAGCTGCACAGACCCAGACAATGTAAAAACAGAGATTTAATGACTTTAAGGGATTCAGGAGTGAGCTGACAGCAGAGACTCTGGAGTTATAATATAGAAAGGTTTTATTTTAATGGTTGTCATGCCAGTAAAGGAAGAACACTGGAAGCTAGTTAGCAAGCTAACCTGCTTACTAGAGCCTAACAAGGACAGGCTGTAGAAGTTAATGCAGAGTATCCAAAGGACTCATTTTTCATTTTTTCCACTTTGTTTCATGTTATCATATAAAGGGTTAAGTTAAATATCATTTATCAGGCTTTTTTATTTAATACCAACCAAGTAGCAGCCTGTCTGACATTGTAATACCTTTACTCACTGATTCACAGCTACTTAATGAGCACTGGCATGTTTCAGCTCGCACTCACACCAAGGCAAAACGTATCCTCACCTGAATGAGTTTACTGATGTACTTAGAAAATCTAACTGAAAATTATAGCAAAGGCCTTAAAATTCCCTCTAATCATGGCAGCATACACCAAACATCCATAAACCAAAAGAGGAGAACAGTCTGTAACATGCATTATGCAATGGAGTTAATAGCAAATGCCAAAGAAGCAGCTTTTGTTGCAGATGCAGTGAACATGTTTGAGCAGAGAGAAGGAATTTTGGCTTTAAAGCTGTTTTTTTTGCCATGCCTTCCTACAGTAAAGCACCATGCATCCAGTATTTTTGTCTCAATGTTTTTGACACCAAACTCAAGTGATGGCAAAAAAAACACTGTTCAGAAAGTTCAGACCTGCCCAGTGTGAAACGATTGTTTCAAAGTTTGACTTGGGATTTTCCTCATGTTACAGTTTGAGACATGCTGTGTATCCTGAGGGCTAACTCCCCAACATAACTGCATTTATAAGTCAATCCCTCTCTGGAGTTGACAGTTTGCTTCAGGTGATAGTGATCTGTAAATATCACTTTACTGCATGAATGCAGATGACCTAATGGCTCAGCACCTTTATGTATAAAGCACACCTATGCCCAGAATCAGTTCATGAAATATGAATGAAATAAATATGTTTGAAGTGTGTAAAATCTGGCCAGTAATCACATCAAAATCCTCGGAAACTGAAACTAAGGTTTTCCAAAGTGCTCATGTATATGTTGTATGTAAGAAAACTATGAAAGCTGAGTGTAGCTCTCGAAGTAGCTGTAGCAAAAACTTTGATGTGGGAGGAGTTCATGGAACAAGACTTTCAGCCAACCTTGGAGGGATTCTGGCTAACCGTCCGGTGACTCACGAGGGGAAATTGGCGCTTAACTCCCATCGTGTAATGTGGGAATATGGCACTGCTCACTTTAAGATATAGTAAGGCGTTCAGTCCCACTGACACACTGGACGGGAGGGGGTGTATTTGTTTGTATTTGTGTTTTTATAGCATGCCTGTGTTTTGTCATTCTGCTTCCTATTTTCGCACACAGCATTGTTCCATTTCAAGCACCAACACCTGTCTGATCCCACACATTCCCAAATATTTTGCCTTCTGCCTGTCTGGGAACTGCTTCATCATTTATCACACTGTCAATCTGCAGGGCCTGCAAAACCCCTATACAGGAAGTCTGCCTCAGCTCTCTCATAAAAAATTTCCTAATCCCTAATCCTTTGGGTTTTACCCAATAGGTATGTGGTGGTCAGCTGGAGCCAATGTGGGTGAGGGGACTTGCCCAGTACTAACTACCTGGATGTTGTCCAGGTGTTTTTCCTGCTAATCCTGATAAGAAGAAACTGGAATGGTCTTCCAAGTCAAATTTGATTAGTCCCATAATCTTGATCATGGGACTTGTTAACATGGCTTTAGTTGCCTGGACAGCAGGCTCCAAGGAACCAGTAATTTTTAAAACTTTTCATCCTGGATGACACCTAGAAAATCATCCTGATCAGGAGGTGCTGGGCCCGAACAGAGATAAAATATCTAACATATATATGGTCTGTACTCCTTGGAACTGCGACAAAGTTAAACATTTTAAGATACTAAATATGCAGTGGGTCTGGTAGACCCACTGCATATTAAGAGAGATAATTAAGCATTCACACCTATGGTCAGTTTACAATCCCTAATTAACCTAATGTGTTTGGAGGACATGTCTGGAGTACCTGGAGTGAATCCATGCAGACACAGGAAGATTATGCAAACTCCAAAAAAGGTCAGGGACTGGATCTGAAACCAGGGCTTCTTGATGCAAAGCAGTAGTATTAACCACCAGCTTGTAAAGATAACACAAAACAAGTTGTGATCAGAAGCATCTAAATTGAGTAATCAATTGAATGATATTGATTGGAATCTGTGAGCTGTATCGGTGCACAGCCAATGCTGGGAGCCAGAATTCTGGCTGTGTTGTAGCAGATCAATTACTTATTTTTCTCAAAAACATGCAAATCAATTCAAAACTTTTATCTAATTTCTTTTGCTCCATATTTTTTGTTGATATTCTGTCTCCCTGCATTAAAATGAAACTCCCATAAAAATGAGAGACTGTTCATTTCTTTGCAAGTGAGTGAACTTACAAATTCAGCAGGGGATCAAATAATTATTTCCTCCACTGTGTTTGTTGCATGCATATTTTATTTGCTATGACATACACAGTCATTCAGATCTTAATGGATCTGACTCTTGATGGAACTGTATAAATGACCATTAAGACTGGTGCTTTGCTTGTGCTCAACACCAGTATCAGTGCATCAAGCGCTATGCATCACTTACAGTTTTTTATGGGAGTTATGATATTTATGTCTCTGTAGAGCAGGGGATCTATTTGTGAGTAGTAATCTGATGTGATCTGAATTTAAATGAAATAATGACTGAAGAAAGTGTCAAAAGACCATGGCTCTGACATGAACTCAGAATCACTGGCAGTGAAACATGTTGAATGATATCATTTTCACAAGCCCGTAAGAGTCTGTCTTGTTCACTTTCATTCAGATTAGCAATGTGTAGCTATGTATGTGAGCTTTTGAAAATGTGATATATGTGCAGTGTAACTGCTTTTAAAATATACTTTCATAGACCTTAAAAAATAATTTCAACCTATAACTTTATTTGGACATATATCTGTAAGAGAAAACATTTAAACCTTCTTTCAAAAAGTGCAGATAAAGGTGACATACGAAAAGAAATAACGCGTGACATTTCAGTTCAGTTCGTTTTATTTCAAACATTTCAAACATGTGCTTTCACAATCATTACAAAATATCATTCCATTATTTGTTTGAAAAGGAGTAGGCAGAAGTATTTACTTATTTGTCCCTACCCCCTCAAGTTTTACCTCTCATTCATTTAATTTTCTTTTAGTCTTAAATTAAACAAACAACATATGAAACAAAAATAAAGCAAAACAAAACAAACATACATAAATCAAAAACAAGAAATAAGCAAGCCCCACCACAGTATAGTTTCTTTCATATGAAAATACACATTTCATGACATTTAGATTTTTTTTAGGCCTTGTCATGATATAGGTGGGAAAAAAACCCCAGTCACATTAAAAGGGGAGTCTATACCTACATTTTTAAAGCTTGTAGATACACATTTCTTAGAATCAAAGGTTCAAATTTACCTCCTTCACTAATGACACCCTGTAACATTCAGGGTCTCTTTTCCAACAACAGTTCAACATGCCGAGCCTTAATAAAGATGATTGGAATAAATCATTCTACCATAAGAAGAATAATCTACAAGTGGTGTAGATATTAGAATGTAGCAAATATATCCTAGAGTGGAGTGTTTGATACAAGAATCAGGTCTAATTGTTTTTAACTTAGAACTTATCCTTTCACTTGCAAACTGCAGAGAGTAATACAAGTTTTGAGTAGTCCCCTGAAGATCCAGGCGAATAGAAGTCACTGACACAAAGCTCCTAAACATGCCAAAGGAACCATCATGACAGGACAGGCCCCTGCATGGCATGTACCACGGGCAGACAGAAGAGTTGGCTGATATTGAGAAATGATATCAAAACTGAGAGACAGCACTGAGGCACTAATCATGTTAGCACAGGCACGACATCTAAGCATAAGATCCATAGATAATACTATATATGATTACCATTTGGATTTATTCATAACTTACTTCCAACACCTTTACAAATGGAAATATTTATAAGTTCAGCAAGTCAGAAAGTAGCCAACAACAGTGATTATATGGAGACCTATAGGCCAGTGAAATTGCTTTAAAATTGCTCGCTGAAAGCAGGTAAAACAAAGCAAGATATAAAGCTCCCACTGCAGAAAATGTCTGCCTCTCATTGATCCTTGTCAGGGAGAGCCAAAGTGTTAAAGTGGCCTCAAAAATCTAAAGGCCCTCTTATCCGTGCACTGAGGTTCATGGGGTCTTCTAGGAATGAAGCAATTTTCCAGCAGGGTTTATATGTAGTGATCTCTTATCTCACACTTAACCTGCACCAAAGCAGGTTAGGTCTACAGCATGAGTTACCATGGCGACACACTCTTTTATGAAGTATACTGCCTCTGTGACCCTGAAAGCCCTGGGTTTAACCTGGTGGCACAACGCTAAGCCCACACACCTTCGTTAAGTATGTGTCGAAACCCATGAATCACGGTAATAATTACTGGATATTTCCACAAGGGCACTGGATATACGGGGATGTTTTAGTGCTTCAGGTATGTGTGCTGCCTTGAATGAAACTCAGCAAGCAAAGAAAGTTACGTGGGCTGAAGAAATGTGCACTCAGTCCCCTGATTTTCTCCCACACATCTTCTCCTGCTAGACACCAGGAAAAAAAAGATGTAATATATTCACTATGACTGAATTTCATGATCACAAATATGAAGCTTAATACATCTGATTTTCTGCCAATACCCTAAAACATTCTGCATTTTCCCCAGGTGCATATTTCCCTATCGAATACTAACTCGGTGTTTGGTATAACACTTTTAAGACTTTGTGTGTGTGTGTGTGTGTGTGTGTGTGTGTGTGTGTGTGTGTGTGTGTGTGTGTGTGTGTGTGTGTGCCCTTGGGCATTTGCCTCTGTGAATTTTCAGCAAAGCAGAGCAAGTCCAAACCAAACAGTGGGAGGGTGAGAGAAACAGCAGTGGAAGTAGATTCTCAAGGGACAAGTAAACAGACAGAGAGAAAAGATGGTGAGATTAAGATAAGGTTAGATAGATCGAGAGAGGCTGTAACAGCATGTCACTAAAACAGCAAATATTGTGGAGAGTGCGGAGACGGAGGGGTCAGTGAGAAGATGATGGGTTATGACAAGAAGAAAATCAAAAGAAGATATTTATTGTAGCTGATAAAAATCCCAGAAGTAGAAGAAAGCAAATAAAAGAGAGGAAATGAAAAAAGAAGATGTGAGATATTTAAGAGGGTCTCTGTGGTTAAAAGAAAGTAGAGCCAAAGATAGTTTAGCACTGATTTATGAGTGAAATCTTTACATCTAAGTAGAAACTTTTTTGCGATTAGGAAAATACAGATCAATAAATCTTTCTCCAAATGTGCCCCAAAGTCAATATTTCCAAAAACCATTTGCTTTGTATGAACTACAGTATTTTATTAACCAGTAGTTTCCCTCAGTTTGATTTTCACCATATCGTTCCCATCCGAAAGCATAAGCATAAAAGAGTCCAGATTCTGGGATTGTGATGTCCCCTTGAGGATTTTTCATGAAAGAACACCTGAATTGAACCTGAGTTAAGCTGGGAAATCCAATGATTAATACTCAGAGGGCGTCTTCTAAAAAAGGATTAGCATTTGAGAAATTCTGTAATACGGTGTGGAACCCTGTAATTAAATGGAATTTCAATGTATTTTGTTTGAAAATAGAATGTAATTATACTTACAGGTAGGTACAAGTCAGACTTTTACCTGGAAACAAAGAAATAATTCAACTGCAAGTCAGTTTAATTAAGGTGTAAGTAATCTTAAGTAATGCATGACTAATCTGTAAATAAATGTAAGTTGTGCATATGTCATTTTAAGTACTGTTTAATTTATTAGTAATTTAGCAGAAAAACAAGCAACATGTCTGTATCCTACATCATAAGAAGGCTGTACTTTTTAGGACACAGGCTGTATTATGGATTGGAAAAGTCTCACCTTTTCACATCTTCAACTTTATTTCATTTTCATTATGCTGATGTGAATGGTGGATGTTTTATTATTTAGCTTTCCTTTTATTTTAACAATATAAATGCGATCAGGACTGTTCTCTCCTACCATGTTACAAGACAAAAACAGTACTGTCAAGATTTGCAGGCCTATGTCACCACATAGCTATGTCTGTGGAACCAATTTTGTTTCTTTCACAATCATTGTTCAAACATAACTTTCAAACGGAGTGACTCCTTTTCTGTAAAATCCCTGGAAGTCAGGCAAGGTTAAACTACTCCGAAAGTGCCAAAATAGCACGATGACAGGACGGAGCTGCTCGTGCTCAGTTGTGAGGACAGTGTTTATCATGTACATATCATGTAATTTGCTTAAATCCCTCCATGAAACAGACTCCCAGAGCTCTGCAGGCCTATCCAAATGTCTTCTTGCACATTCAAGTCCTCTGTTATGTGTCAGAAATGCAAAACAGACCGAGGTTTTAAGCACGGCCTACCTGTCTGTTGTTCTTCTAATATTCTTCTCTGATGCTTTTGTTCCTTTTTCTCCTTGCGCTCATTTTCTCAGCTGGTGTTTTCAGTTGCCTGCTGCACCATGTGGTTCAAACTCAGACACAATGCTGCTGTTTCTCTTAGAAACCAACACTTCTTAAATAAAGAAATGATTTCTTCTGTTAGCCTCGCTGTGTTTGCCGTTCAACCCCAACATGACACTGCAAAGGCGGGATTATTTATACCTGAATCACAGCTGATGCACAAAATCCGTGCTCGCTTTGCTCATTTGTGCAGCTGCATCTACATATTGCTTCCAAATAAAAATATATGAATGACATATGCATAAAACAAACATCATTTTAGCTCTTATAAGCACACAGACACATAATATGCTGTCTGTCATGGGTAATCCTTGCTGGGATTTTGCGTTCTGCAGCCAGTCAGAAGAAGGCCTGTCATGCTGTCATTTTACAGTAAGTGAATGTGATCTCACCGGTGATGAATTTTAAATCTCAGCTTGGGCTTGTAATGTCAGCAGAGCCAGCCGAACTGGTCTGCGGGCCAAGAGCCAGCGTAGCAGCAACAGATATAGCCAAGACAAAGCAAAGCAAAAGCAGTTTCTATGGCAACAGAGGAAGCTGTTGTCTGCCGTTCATTAGGATGGAGCCCCCCCCCCCCCCCAATAAATAAATAAATGATAAAGAAATAATAATAAAATAAAGTAATAAACCAAATGGTATAGTAATAATAAAGTAAATGGCTCAAGTGTCTAAAGAATGGTGCCAGATTTTATTTGTTTGTTTCCAGAAGCTCACTAGAATTCCTCATGGTGCCAGATCATAAAGCATCAGAAGAAGAACCGTATCTGCTGATATCTGTTTTCCTTGCTTTTACTTGTTTACTTGGTTATTTCCAACTTTAAAAAAATCTTATTGTTATTCATCTGAAAGGGGTACCAATCCAGCCACTACCTGATGTAAACTCAGAGTTACTCACTACGGACTGCCCGGTGATGTGTGTTTTGAGTTAGTTTAGAATGAAGTCAACCTGTTAGTCTGCAGCATCTTATTTTAAAATGACCTGTGGCCTATAAGTCAAAACGAGGCTCAAAAGAGGACGATGACGCTCCTGTTGTTGTATTCTATATTCCGCCCTCTGGGTGTCGCTGCTGATCTGCTGTTTGCCTCGCAAGTGGAGCTGTCCTGGGTGCTGAAACGTCCCCACAAACGGAAACCTGCTGCTGGGGTAGTATGAGTATTTCTGAACACTGACTCCGAGTTGAAATGATTTGTGTTGCAGATTTTCCAGCTTTCATGGACGTTCTCAGCATTCTCAGGCTGAAGTTTTCCCTCTGCTCTGCTGCTGCAGCTTTGGATTCAGTCTATGAGTAAAGAACACTTCTCTATCTGCTCTAAACCAACAACAACTCCAAAGGTCTTTCCAAGTTGCCAGCCTGCACGAAGGACACATTATTCTTCTTCATAATAGCCATCGTAAAGGTATTTTATAGAACACAGCAGCTCGTGTTCTTTTCTGAAAGGACGCTTCCACCGTTTTTTATTCCCTTACAGCACACCGCGTCTTGTCTTTCCCGAAAGGCCACTCGTCATGGCATTATGCTTTGAAAGAGCACCTAAATATACACTTCAGTGTGTTAGAGTATTTTTTTCTCCTAACAGAAGAGCGCCTATACAAAACCTCCAGCTCACCCTTATTACACCAACAACTCAGAGAACCGCATTACATTTTCTGTACACCAGAGCGTTTCATCATGTTTTCTAGTTTTCCTTCACTTAAAGGACCCTTCTGAGGGCAATCGATTTCAAAGTGTCGCATGTAGAGGCGCTCCATGCGGATTTATCCACAACTGAGAAAAACATTACAGGACTGTGACGTGTTTTCTCCTTTTTGTTGGGCAATTTAAGCATCAGTTAGGTTCACTTTAATTATTGCAGAGTTTGGGAGGCGGGGCGTGGTGATTGTGTCGTTGGCATAAAGAAATACATTTTGAAAAAAATATATATTACTATAATATTCACATTTTTAGAAATTATGTTTTTACCTTTACCCGCCCATTCATTTCCAAGAACAGTGTCAACTTTTGTATATCAGGCTGGATCATTAGATGGCGCTATCAGTAACGCATCCCCAGCTAAAGAGCCACTCGTGTAATAGGAACAGAGTCAGTGCTCCATCCACTCAGAGTAATTCAATGAACTCAGCAGTCCTGGGTTATTGCGCTTAATGCCGCGTGGATTTTCCAGGACAATTAACCAGCACCGGAGCTACGATCATAACTTATTAAAAGAGACAATCACGGCTTACATCGGTCCCGGTTCGCTCCTCAGAAGGACCATCCACCCCGCTGTCTGCACGACTCACCGTCAGGATTTCCGCTGAACTTGTTCCCAGCGAACCGGGAAGGCTGGGAAGTTGCGTTGTCTTGGACGCACTTCCCGTCGTTGTCCAGGACCCCGGCTGAAAGTTATGCCTTTGACGCCGCTCGGCACGCACACTCGCACGATGTTAAACAGAGCCGACGCTTTCTGTGAGTGTGGAAAATGATCGCAGCCAGCAGCGAGCTTTCCATTATGCTGAGGAGATGTCTTCTCACTTTCAAACCGTTCAGGTAAGAACATATTAGTTTGGCTTTTCCACGGCACTAGCCTGCTGACTTTAGAAACGGTAACGCGAGAGTGCATTTCCTCTCCTTTTTGATTTTTAATATGACTTTATTTTATTATTCTTGCCGCAACGTCGTAAAAAATAAATGGGATTCAAGAGAAATATAGCAAAACCACTGCAAATTGATCGTTTAGTGTTTCCCAGACTGTGACCGATTAGTGTTTCTTGCTTTTTTTCCCCACAGTAGAGCAAGTTTTAAAAGTTCAGAGCTTTGCGATTAATTGGAGTAAAGAAGCGGCCGCTGTGCCACAATTAAGATTTGCTTATTCAGCTAAAGCTTCTCCACACAAGCAGCTTGGGGAAGCAGTGGAAGCAAAGCAAGCAGACAGAAACTCATTAAAACTTCAGAGTTTGACAACACGGGCTGAACGCAAGCTCGTGAACTAAACAGCCCCGCGTAATTAGCAACCTTGACCCCGCGCAATTATCTCACATGCGGCTCTATCACACACACTGAGGCTGTAGTTGAGCGGCTGCAGTCAGCTTTCAGCCTTGCCTTAAAAAAACAAAACAAAAGGTGTGTATGATAGAAGTGCAGGACGATCTGACCTGCAGTTCTCAGCACGGCTCCTGGAGCGTTCAGAGGAGCCTGTCTTAAGTCAATCGCTCCAAAGCGTTTGTTTTTTAAGCTTTAGAAATGTCGTGCTTCTCTCCCACATGCAGCCATTTGCCTGTAACAGAATGCTTTTGTTTTAGATTTCTGCTCGCTGAGCGCAGTGTGATGCAGCAAACCCATACATGTCATGGTTCATTTGAAATGACACAAGAGTACACAGTGCCCCCCCCCCCCCCCCCCCCCAATAAAAAAAAAATTGGCTTGACTGAGACAGAATGAATTTTGAAAAATAGGTCCAAAATGTCATGAAGTATTCAGTGTCCTAAGTTTGAACTGAACTCTGTTGCACTTCCTCTGTGACATTACTCCACCTGTCCTTTGTCTTCTGCTTCTTTCTGTCTCCTGAGCTCTATCCTTGGCTTTTGGTCTTATGTCACAAATTGCCCTTTTGTCTGTCTCCCTCTCCTGCAGGATCTTTGTGGTGGGGATCGGCTTCTTCAGCCTGTGCTTTCTAATGACTTCTCTTGGGGGCCAGTTCTCGGCCAAGCGACCCGGAGATTCCCCCTTCACCATGCGAGCTGAAGGTAAGCCTGCGGTTATACATCAGTGCCGCTCGGCAGCCTGTGACTTCAGTGGCTGTGCCCTGCACTTGTAATGAACAGGCTGGAAACATGCTGAGAGCTTCATGGGGCTTCCTTGATTACTGCCAGTGAACTGACAGACCTGCTCACTTTGCTCATCAGGAGTGCGTTAGGGGGTACCGTCGCCTGGAGAGGCTCCTCTCATCTACACCGCCATCTTTTTTTTTTTTTTTCCTCGTCTGCTTTCACGTCATGACCTTCTTCTGACCCAGAGGGACTCGATTTTAGTTGTAGTCGCAGCTGAAAATTGACTCATGGTTTTGGCCATCTTTATGCTGGTTATTTTACCCCGCGTGTGGGCAAATAGTGCAGGGCCACACGGTGTGTCGTGCAGAGGAAGTAATCTACAAGTCGGCCAGATCCCGCAAGCTCAGCCAAGCAAGAATAAGAACAGCATTTAAAAGTGAAGTAGAAAATGACTGAGGCTATAATCATATTTACTGGTGATTTCAAAGATAGTTTGATCATTGGAGGGCTGGAAGCTGCGTGTTTCAGGGTGACAGCTACAGTTATCACAAGGTAATTTTAAAATACCAACAAAGGCTTTACCGTCACAGAGATCCCTCAAATGAAATCCACTCCAGAAAGAAATCCGAACTATGCGCAGCCATCCCTCAGAGAAACCGGTTATCTTTCAGGGCACGTCCTCTGTGTTTGTGCTATGTGCCTCTGCATACAAACCACTACAGCACAAGCCATTTGGGAGAGTCATTGTTAGCTTTTTGGACTTTGTGTCTCTCACCTTTTTATCACCGCTTGGCACAATGTTGACACTGTGTGTCATCCTCTGTGACAGAGACCAGCTGGCATTAGAAGAAGCAATACTCCCTATCCACTGCCACCCATCCAAGGACACCAGTTGTTACCAGTTTGTGTTAGCAACACACTACACTGATGCCAATTCATTCTTATGTAAAGTAGACAACGGCATGAATTTAATCTCTGCTGAAGAATGCAGTTTGGCTCTGGGTCAGTGAGTAAAGGGCACACCGTTCTGTGGTTTTTGTGTGTGCAAGCTGTAAAGATGTTGCTGACTTATCCAGCTGACTGAATTAGTACTAGAAACGTCTTGGTTATTAAAACTAATAATTCTTAGACCAGGAAAAAAAATCTGTGTAATTCTGTAGTGTAGATGGGAATGTTGCGTCAGGTGTGATCGTGGGTGATAATTTCAGGGATAGCACCCGTTTATGAAAGGGTATACAGAGAAATGGTTCAAGGTGAGGAAGCCAGAGAGGAGGGAGTGTAAGACAGGAGAGCTGTCTGATTAATTAATCGCTCACAGGCTGCAGTCAAGGGAAGCCATGAGGCCTCCGGCTCATTAAATGCTGCTAACCAGGGAGAGCCCAACCATGTAAAGGATCATTCTCCATGTGCATTTGTGTGTTTATGCACATGTGCCTGCTTGGGAGTGAGGATTAGTGGACCAGGAGTTAGCATAATAAATTAAGTTGGGATGAGTTACTCAGTGGAGCGGCACCTCGAAGGCGATTACTGTAGCTATCGCACCCATCGAGCCTTTGCACTGGATGCTCTGGAGAGCTGCAAGAGCAAAGGCTGGATGCATCTGACCCCACATTGTAGCTCTTTTCAATTTCTTTGTGATCATTTCGTAAAAAGCATAGAAGCACCTTAACGCCCACAGTACTTTTGTATCGATGAAAATGGCCAGGCTGTGCTGACAGGAACCGCAGCTCTGTTTACTGCTCATCTTGTGAATGACAATAACTGCCTGAAGAGCAAAAGGTGTGGAAAAAAATATGTAATTACTGGGTTGCTACCTTCTGTTTCTCTCTCCTGCCTCTACATTTCTATCATTCTCTTGGCTCTTTTTTTTTGTTGTTTTTTTGGCTCTGCCAGAGACGGAGAATTGCACTGGGATGCAAAGCTCTATCCAGATTTAAAGTGCATGCACTTCCTTCATTACTTCCCTTTGAAAATAGGGGAAACTAATGATGTGGAAAAAGTAAGGGGGGGAAGGGGGTGGTCAGAGGGAGACCATTTCTTCCAGAGTGGGGTGCATGAAAGGCGGAGGCGTTTGATCCTAGATATCTTAAAGGCTCCAGAGGTGTACCGTAGCTTTCTAATAAGCTCTTTGAAGACCACCTTCACAGTGTGTCCTTTTGCCACGGGGGTCTTGATGCAGTTTAGCCATAAAGAGAGAAATGGGCCTAGCGCGGTTTCAGGTTTTTACCCAGTTCAGAGCAAGACGAAATGGTTCGGATGTTAATGTGCTCTTCATTCTTACATGCAAGCTCCATTACCTGAGTTGGTTTTTTTAACTGCTTTTCCTGCACCCTGTGAATTTGAATTTAATGAATATTAATTAATGAGTGAATATTAAACAGTTTTGCAGAAATTGCTCCTAAAAGAATAATGAAGTCATACAAAAGGAAATAAGATAATAATGAATAACAATCAGCTGCTTACAAGCTGCTTTAGCCTCATAAAGTGCTGAGTTACAGCAGGGCAGCAGGTGTGCGGGGAGTGTTGTTCGGCACCTTGTTTACTGCCATACTTTCACAGACACTGATGGAACTTTTTTATTTCATGGATCAGCGATCTTCACTACGTGATGGATGAAAATGAGCCTTTTCTGACATCGATCATAGCAAAGCAAGGGTGTGGCATCTGCACGTCTAGCAAAGCTGCAAATGCGAGTTTGTTTTTTGTATTTTTGAATAAAAAGTTTGATAATGTGCTTGAAATCGAAGCACTGTCCCTCCACCGTGTGTGTGTGTGTGTGTGTGTGTGTGTGTGTGTGTGTGTTGGTACTATGAATAAAATAAACCCAAGTTTTCTACTGCTGGAACTTCACCAGCAGTTGAGAATAAATGGGAAATGATTGTGCAGGTGACTGCCTGGATCTGTGCCTGACAAAGAAGAGGTGTGGATAAAAGATGACTGCTCATCGTTCACACTTTCGCCTGGTGAAGAGAAAAAAAGCAGATTTTTATTTTTTGGCTTGGATTGTGAGGCGGATATGACAATGCAGACACTGATTGCTGTTTGTGACAGTTTGTGGCTAGATTCAACCGCTAACATGCTTTCTCAGATTGTTATTTACAGCTTTCTGGTGCTGAGCATCTTTTATTTAAAGAATTGTCATCAGGGTGTATTGTGGCTGATTTATTGCATGCTATTTTTCCCCCCTTCCTTGTTTTTTGGTATTACAATAGACAGATTTAGGCAGAGATAATACTCATGCAATGTTTTTGCTGTGAACTATAAAGAAAACTGTTATTTATTAGTTTTAAGTGGTTAAGTTGACTGGACTGTTGAATTTTGTGTGTACATGTTAGATAATTAATTGTGACCTAGGGAAAAATAAGTACAACACTTTTGATTACAACTTTCTGCAAATTAGTAGCAGTAAAATAATTGCTTCCATTGGAGTGTGGCCACAGAATATATCTGTGCTTGTAAAGTCAAAATAGAGAAAAAAAGAAGCAATGGATTTCACACAAGCAATATGCTCTTACACCATACTGAGTCCTATGCTAGATGAAATTATTATGGTAGGCTGGTTGATTTCAATGGCTTTTTTTGGGTGGAGAGGATACTGATCAAGTATTGTCACTTACGTGAGCTGCAAACTGGGTCAGGAAGTTCACTTTCTATTCTTGTTGTATCCCTTTGCTTCCATGTATTTTTGTGTGTGTGCAAAAACAGGAAATATGTTTATGCAGAATAGTAGGCAGTGAAAGCATGAAAGAGGATAAAAGTACTACACTCCCATCTTGGAAAATAAGTGGAGACGCTGTGCAGGCACACAGTATGTTTCTTAGTAAACTGAGCTTTAGAAATGTACGTTTCAGAAAGTGAATTTGGGAAATTCAAGTGTAATTGATTTTGTTTTTAATAGTAGGTCCATCTAGTCCAGGGGTGGGTGATTAATTTTCTCAAGGGCACTGGGACTGTTGTGGAGTTCTGCACCATCCTGACCCAAAAATCCCAGTTTTTCATGTGGCCACTTGGGAAAATTAGTCATCCACTCCTGAAGTAGCAAAGTCCCAGTTCTTAAGGTCCCAGCTCACTAGCGTCATATGAGAAACCAAAACTGTTACCTTCCGCAACAGTCCCAGTTGTGAGCTGGTGCAGACCTCCACAACAGTCCCAGTTTCTCATGTGACCCCTTGACAAAAGCAGTTGCACACACCAGCTCCAGTTGGTATATTTTTAACCATTTTGAGAAGGTAATCACATGATGCTATCACAATACATTTTCCAAAATTAAAGGTAGTATCAGAACAACCTGATGCATTGCAGTGACTGCAGAATGATCCGCAACACATAACTGTAGAAAAACTGCAAGTGAAGAAAAAAAATTGCCCTAAGATACAGAATTTATTTGCTGGTTGGTCATGTTTTTGTTGTTGTAATTATTCACTTTGAGGCAGTCAGATTAATTATCTTAATTACCCTAATTTATTTGATAAGGACCAATCTTGGAGTCATGATGTAGTGATGGGAAACATTTGTCACATGTCCTCCAGTGTATTGATATTTGTATCACGAGTGGATATCCCTACTCAACTGAACCATTTTTGAACGATATGACCTTACCACGGGTCTTCTAATTTCCCTGCAGCAACTGAACACAGCCTGGCTGCTTATTGTCCAACCTGGGAGCTATTAGAGAAGCTCAGTGTGTTCCCTTGTCTGGGAACAGGGTTTAAAAAACAGGGTGGAGTGAAAGCGAAGAGGTGTTGTACACACTATACAGGTTACCAGTTAATTTAATGTTCAAGAATTTGGACTGTGAGGAAACTAGAAGACTCCCACAGACTCCAACATGAATCCAGAAAGGTTTTAACTGCGATCCTTCAGGCCCTGAGGCACGAGTGCAAAACAATTCACCACCATGCAGCTTTCTTATAATAATCCGTAATTTTTCTCCCCACAGACATAAACACATTTTTTTCCAAGGTCTTTGCCTAAGCACATTCAATTTAAAATAATATACTGAAGACTGCATTAGAGTTTTTAAGGACCAGCTTTAATTGGAGTAGAATTAGAAAAATTATTCAAAGAGCCGCTTGTGGGATGAACCTCTTTCCTGGGAAGTCCAAACATATCTGGAGACATGCTTACCAAATGGTTCATAGGCAGCAGGTTGTTACTAGAATGTCAGTTCATGCACAAAATAGTGAGTTTGAGTGAAAGTTGCTATTTAGATTCAGGTTCAGATGCCTTTCAGTACAATGCATAAACATTTGGTCATGTGTAAGGGAAACTAATATAGAAGAGATGGAAAAAGGCGGTTACCACAGTGCAAGCTCAAACCCCAGTGACTTCACTTATAGAAAATCAAAGTCTGAAGAAACAAAACAAAAACAAAAAGAGGAAAGCACTGGGGGGTGGCCATGACCCAAAAGAGCCAACAGATCCCATCCCATCTGCCGAACGTGGATAGGATCTAGCATGGATCTTAAATGGCTGCCAATGGCACTGGCACACTGATGACACAAGCTTCAGGATCAATGCAGATCTATGTATAGGAGGATTCTTTAAGCTTATCTTCAGAAAACTGACAGACTTGAAGGAGCGAATTTTATCACTCAGTGGGACAACAGCAATCCTAAACCAACAGCCTATGCATCCAAAGAGCTTTTCAGGATGTCTGACCGAGCCAGTCACCTTATCTGCTGGAGATTTGGGCAGTGAGACTTCACAGCAAGCAAAGCTGGAGCTTGCTCTGCTGAAGGTCTCAGAGATTATAGGGGGAGATACAAAGAGCTCCCAGACTTCATTGAATATACAGGATTTTCCACAAAATAATAAAACTCTTTACTGCCACCAATAACCTTTAGATATATTGTGTTAAAAGGGCTATATCTCACACATAGTTCTTTCAATATTAATATAAACCGCTGAGAAGTCTCCACTTCTTTTTCAAAATGTGCTGAAGTGAAAGGAACAAAAAACTGTAAATATCTACAAGCTGTAAATTAGCAACCTCTGTGCTGCTGCTCTGAATAAAAATCATAAAAATCAAACATCCAATTAAAATATATTTTCACATTTGCAAATTGATAAAGGTGGAAATTCTGTATTTCGCACTGTGCGGTGTAATCCAAAAATCATCATGCGTATGACTAAATGAGTTGGTTTATCTGCACACTGTGGATAGAAGATTAAGGTTTTAATTGAAGTTAGAGGGAGTCGTGTTTTTAAAAAATAGTGCAGGTTGTTTCCATTTTTCCAGGCTGTCGGGCATAATAAGAGGTTGGAGCTGCACGCAGGATAAGTGACAAAGGTTTTCTGCTCTAATAGCTTCTGGATCTGGCAGCTCCCTCACATGTGCCAGAAAGCAGAGAGCAACTCAATCTCAATCAGCCTTTTCTGTAATGAATATTTGAATCTGCAGAGTGAGGACGGGGGGAGGGTTAGCTGAGCATGTCTGAGTTCAGAGCAGGAGGGAATGTATGATTTTTATCCTGGTGACAGGTGAGGTGGAGAGGTTCAGCTCTAAGCTCCCTCACGGAGAAACCTTGCCAGCCAGAGTGGATAGCAGGGAAGATTGGATTTATTTATTTAGCTTTCTGTGGTGCTAATGGGGAAAAAGAATAAATTATTGAGTAAAAGTCAGACTTTAAACACTGCTGCAATTAATAGTTTGGTTGATAGTTTGGATTTGTTTGATTTTTAGCATATACTGTATATAGATAACAAAATCTTTAAATCCTTTATTTTAACCTGACAAAAATCCAACATCAGTTGGGCTTTATTCTTAAATCTGACTTATAGAAATTATGTATTTATATATTTTGAAAGCTTCAAAAAAGCAGTTGAACGGTGGTGCTCCTGCTCTAGCATTATTCCATTCGAATCAAACACATAAAAGATTTGGAAGTGATTCCAAGTGTTGAACTTACACTTGGTAGCTGTTCACTGGCACTCGGTGTGTCAGTGGAAGCAAGGGAGGTCATTAGGCTGAAACCCAAATTAATCCAATCAGGGAGATGGGGAAAAGATAGGAGTAGCCAAATCAGCAATCTGGTTAATTATTAAAAAAGAATGAATGCACTGACGAGCTTAGCAACACCAGAAGGCCGTGAAGACAACAGAAGACAGCTAAAGTGCATGATGACAGAATTATTTCCATTGTTAAGAAAAACAACTTCACAACATCTAAACAAGTCATTAACACTCTCAGGAAGGAAGGAAGGTGTCAAAGTCTAGAACTGAGAGACACCTTCATGAATGTAAATACAGAGGGGATATAACAAGGTGCAAAACACTGGTTACACTCAAGAAGAGGAAGGGCAGATCAGACTTTGCCACAAAACATTTAAAAGAGACAGCAAAGTTAAAGCGAGAGGCGAAAAACCCGTCTTTGAACCAGAATGACGGGGAAGGAAAAGTATGGAGAAGGAACAAGTCATGATCCAAAGCATGCAAAATCATCTGTCAGTCATGATGGAGGTAATGGTACAGCACGGGCAAGTATGGCTGCCAGCAGAAATGAGTCACTAGTGTTTATTGATGATGTGACTGCTGATAGAAGTAGCAGGATGAACTGTGAAGTCTGCAGAGCTACACTCTCTGCTCAGATTCAGCCAAATGCTGCAAAACTGACTGAACAGCACTTCACAGTGCAATTAGATAATGAGCCAAAGCATACTGCAAAAGCAACCCAGGAGTTTCTCAAGGTAAATAATGAGATATTCTTCAATGGTCAAGTCAGTCAGCTGATCTCAGGCTATAGAGCATGCTTCTTAGTCATTAAATGCAAAACTGAAGGCAGAGAGACTCACAAACAAGCAGCAGCTGAAGGTGGTTGCAGTAAAGGTCTAGTAGAGCATCTCAAGGGAGGAAACGCAGCACTTTATGTGCAAGGGTTCTTTGTTAGATTTTAGGCTGTCAAGTATTTTAAACAGTCCTATTATGTAAAATGATCTAGGTTTGTCCAATAAATCCTCTGAAAATGGGGGACTGTGTATAAATGGCTGTAATTCTGAACCTGTTAATACAGTACTTAAATTAAAGCTGAAACTTTGCACTTTAGTCACATTGATTGAAAAATCCAATCTGTAAAAAACCAAAACTACAACAAATATCATTGTACAAATACTCACTGGTCTAACTGTATGTCAGTACACAAGCAGTTAAAATCACTCCAACTAAAGGGACCTCAGAGTGCTGCCGATGTCCCTTTTATGCTTCTATATTAATCATCCAACAATGCAATAGTATAATGCTGGTCTATTACTGTTTTGACACAATTTAAACTTTTTTTTAATGACAAATCTTCAACTCTATCTTTGTGTGCATGTTTTGCAGCTTCAGCTTTAGCTCTGGTACTCTTTGAGCATTTCTGCTGTACTGCTCTTCCTCTGTACCCGCACAGATTTATTCTCTTTTTAATATTTCAAGCTGTATCAATGATTCTCATTGATCTACAGTGTACAGGTGGGTGGTATGACCTAAAACATGATTCCTAAACCCACTATATTTTTTTCAGAGAAAAGGAAATTCTTCTTATTTATTCTCATTTATTTGTCATGTTGCATATGTTAATAGTAAACTACCCATCACTTTATTACCTAGTTTTACCAACCCAGCCTTGATCATCAATGACAAGATTACAGCAGCTTAACCTCTAGGACTGATGGTTAGAGGTTACCTAAGCCCAACCCAACTGAAAAGTTTGGTTGGGCTTAGGTTGAAAAAAAGTTAAAATACATCCTTTAACAGGGTTAACCATGTCTGCAGAACCTTGTGTGGTAGAACGTCCTGAATCTGTTTCAAATGCAAGAATGATCAAGTTCATCTGGACTTGTTAGAAATACAGTATTCTGCAAAAGTCTTGAGACACTCCTCATTTATTTACATTTTGCTAGGAAAATGAGAAATGCAATGAATTACTGAAAAATGTAAAATGCATAGAAATACAATATATAAGGCAAGTGAGCAAAAAAGCAGTAATTTGCAAAGAAAAACCTTGAAAGACCTTCAGAGAAGAACTATTACTCGAGAACATTTTTTTTTTAAAGGACAAAGTCTGGAGGTAAAATGTAAAGAAATGGGGGTGGCTTAAGACTTTTGTAATGTTTTTGATGAGCTAAAACCAAAGTGAATGTATTTATCAATCTAATGATGGTATCATGATATCCATGTCTTCACACTAAAGATGGGATCCAAGCTGCTGTTTCTGCTCACAGTCATGCAGTCTAACCTGCTGCTGGCCTTTCCTGGTCTGCCTCTGCACTCTTTTGTTCCCACTTACAAATTTGTTGCTGATTTAAGCAGACTTGCTCTTGCAAACAAACAAGGCTTGACCTTTTCCCTGAGGTGTTTTCCATCATTGCAGTTTGTTTCTTTATATTGAATGCATATTTTTGGAAATTAAGTAATAAAATACAAAGTCTTTTCAGCTTTTTCTTGTATGTAGCGCCTAATTACAACAATAGTCATTTCACAGCTATTTTTATTGTGTGGTATAGACTCCAGAACATTTATATAATTCAGAGGAAGCAGGCGCATTGCAGAGTCCTTCTAGCTTTATCTATCAGTAGGCTAAAGTTAAAATACCATCTTTCCCTTTAAGTAGCATCTGCACACTGCTCTTTCTTTCAAAACGGTGCACACGGCTGAAGTAGTATATGTATATAATATGACAACATGCATAAATAATAAATAAATCACCATCAATAAATGATTTTTAAAGCATTTTACTCTACACTGCAATTACTCCTAGCAGGGTAACCACATGTATGGGCCATTATATTAACCTTTCAATAAGTCTTTGTGGGAGTTTTGCATGTTCTTTCTGTGCCTGCGTGGATTCTCCCTGGGTATTCCGGCTTCTTCCCACATTTCAAAGACATGAATGTTAGGTTAACTGGTGATTTTAAACTGGCTCTAGGTGTGAATGTGAGCATAAATTGTGGTATTTCTCCTGTGATGGATTGGTAACCCGTCGCCCAGTGACAGCTGGGATAGGCTCTGTCTCAAATATTAATTTACATAGAATTATATGAAGTGCCCGTGTCATCCCCACGGAAACCTGCTGATAGTTTTTCTCCATGCACACGTGGGGGCCACTTGCTACGTGTCTCTTTGTGCTTTATTGTCCTTACTTATCGAGCTCATTAAAGCAGTGTTCTTTAATTAATTTATTATGTCAGTATTTCTCTTAAAAGAGCAGTTTTTGCAGCCATGTCAAATACGGGGGAAAAAATGTGAAGACTGGGACTCTGTTAAAGTTGCCCAGAGGGTTGCAGAAGGCAACAGCAATCAGACAGAAAGCATGATGTGGGCTGTACATGAGCATGACATGTCCTACTTATTTTTTATGCTATTATGCCAAAGAGTGCAGGGCTCTTTGTGTTTTTTCTTTTGTTTGTTTTGTTTTGTTTTGCTTTGTTTTTATGTCTGCAACTAAAATGAACACACATGATTTGTATGATTTTTATGAATTCAACATTGAGGTGGTATTAAAATCAGTAAAGGCAGTGGCAACTCTCTGTAAACGACTTAGGCTTCACACACTCACAGCCATTTTCCAAACATACCAACATTTTCTTGGCCCAGCAGAAATGCTTCTGAAAAAGCCCAGAGGACGAGCTTTAAATGCCACTGACTTGAAGGCTGAACATGCAGGGTAAAAGCAAAGTTTGCTATTGTAGACTCAAACACTGAGGCTTGGATGGCACATAAACAATTTGCCGAGGAACTATGGCCAGAGGGCACAGACGCGGCCTAACACATTTCGTGGTGCTGATGAGAAAACTGTGTACGATTGTGGATCAAGTGATGGGGAAAGAATGGGGAAAACACCGAGGGCCACAGCTACAAAGATAAAAAGATGCTGTATATCGGGCGGACAGGCTGGGTAAAAACTGTGGTATTGAACTTCTACACGGAGCCTGTGGGTGTATTGGAAGGCAATTGTTTATAGCTGGTCAGCAAGTGCTTTGGACACAGCAAGATACAGTAAAGATGGTGATCTAACTGGAATTTGTTCATAATATTGATTGTGCTGTGGCACTTCTGAAATAGAGCCTTTAAAGGAGATTAGCTGTTGTTAAATGTGCTTTTTATTAACCAGCTGATGAGAAATGACACAGAGGAGGCTCTACATTAGCACGTAGATACACTATCAACTCCTGTTGCACCGCTGTCGGTGCACTCAGATCTGCATGGGAAATAACACATTAGCTAATGTTTCCCAAGAGACGACAGAAAACGGGAGTAAAACGCTGTCTGATGAGCAGTTGATTGCAAACATATATAAGGTTTAGTGCTAAAAATGCACTGTGTAGGAAAGGTGGGGGTGGTGGGTGGGGTGCAGTCTCAGTAATAGTGATTTACTTGCACAATGTGTGAGAGCTGGATCATTACTGTGGAAAAATGTGAATTCTTCCCACACTTTAGCCCAGGGGCTTTGTTTAGATTTACTGCAGCGAGTAGACGGCAACTGATAGGGGATCATCTGAACCTAGCAAAGAGTCTGAATCCTCCTTATTAAGAAACAGACTTTCCTTTTTGTTTTTTTGTTTTTTTAATATATGGTTTTAAGTAGTGGTTGCAATTTTCAAATAGACTTTGGCGTTTATTTATGTGGCCTTACATGCTACAGTTTAGACAACATGGTAATACACTAGCTTTCTTCTTTCTAATCTTCTTTTAAGAAAAAAACCCACTAAAATCCTGGTTCAGTGTTTTATAAAAGTGTAGTATTAAACTGCTGCTATAATGCTCCAAATCTTAAAGGGAATTCATTTATTCTCTTTCTTTCTGCCTGTAGAATAAAACAAAATGGTTGTCTAACTACTGAATTATTCAAAAGGAGACGTCTTTAGGCCAGTTTGACTGAGGATAATAGAAAAGCCTCAGCCAAAGAACAAAATATGCACAGGCAATGAAGGAAAGTATATCAGTGCAACATTTCTGTGAACCTTTTTGAGAGGCACTCCTTTTTTTGGGTGGGTGGGTGGGGGTGGGGTTGGGGGGGGGGGGGGGGGGGCACACATACTCCCACAAACAGCAGGAGAAGTTGAGTTTTTCTCCCCTCTCCTTATTTTATTTACTGGAGATGTAATGCAGTTTATTTATTTATTTATTTTATGTGAAAGGTGACTTTTCCCTGCCCCGTGATAAATGAACCCTGACAAGGGAAGTGCAGCCTGCACACATTGCAGTTTCCAGAGCATAATGCAATTGATGAGGGAACGCTCAAAGGTGAGGTTTTATTTTCACTCTCTGAGAACAATATGAGGCTATTGTTGGTTTCTGATATTTTCTTTTTTCAGGAATTCAGGCTACAAATTCACTCCAAAGTCCCAAGAGTGGCACTCTTTTTCTCGGTTCTTCAATTTTTTTCTCATCAAAAGCGACTTAAGACCTACCGCCTGAGGCACGCCGAGCTAATTGTGTTTTCTTGGTACTTCGTGCATTTACATTTTAAAATGAATACTTGGCGTTGAGCTTAGTGTGACTGAAGCAAACAGCAGAGGGTTGACCTGGTTGTCTGTTTCTGCAAGCCTGTTAATTGACTGGGTATTTGCAAACAGCACCCTTCTGGGTTACCACCAGTCAGGTCATTAATAATCTGAACTAAGCGCCAAAACAAGTCCAACACTGAGAGTCTAATTTGACCATTCCTTTGTTTTGCTGGGTGTGCTGGTTCCCAGTGAGCAGCTGGCTTTAGTTATGAGGGATGAGCTTAAATAGAAAATTGACTGAGATGATGTTAAAGGTAAACCAGAGTAAACTGGGTAATGAATTAAAGTAATATAATAAGTAATATAGTAAGACAGGCTCTTTGAGAATCCATCAATAGGGAGCAAAAGAGGCTGAAGAGGTGGAGGTATGCTCTGGAGAGAAAAGTCAGTAGAAGCAAGACAGAATACATTTGTGTAAATGAGAGGGAGACAGGTGTAACAGTGAAGATGCCAGGAGCAGATGTAGTGAAGGTGGATGAGTTTATCTACATGTGGTCATACATCCAAAGCAAAGGATGGTGCACAAGAGAGGTGAAGCATTGTGCAGGCAGGTTGGAGTTTCAGGGGTAATTTGTGGATCTAGGCGAGTTCAAGATGTTAACATTTTCATTGAGAGTGACCGGACACAATTAGCAATGAGTTCATCCGAGGGACAGCTCAGGTTGAGCTAAAGGACACAAAGTTAGAGAGACAAGGGTGACCTGGTTTGGGTATGTGTACAGGAGGGATAGTGGGTAAACTGGAGAAAGGATGCTGAACATGGAGCTGCAAGGCAGGAGGAAAAACAAGACGACAAACAAGGTTCATAGATGTATTGAAGGAGGACATGCAGAGGGCTGGGTTGACCAGAGGAGGATGCTAGAGATGTGTTGAGATGGAGGCAGAGGGTCTGCTGTAGTGACCTCTAAAGGAGACAGCAGTCACTTGAATGACTTCTGTGTTATTTCAATAAATTCTTGTGCCTTATCCTCTTGCTTTTGATATCCTCATCTTCTCATTTTTTGAGGTGTTATTAGTCACATGGTATTTATCTGTCTCTATTTTTTGTTTTGTTTTTGTTTTAGTACTTGGTGGCCAAGAGTCTCGTGGGGTGCTGAGAAAAATCTGTGACATGCTGGAAGTAATAATGAAGAGGATGGATGTTCTGTCAAAACTGGGCAACACAACTGACACCCACAGGCTGGATGAGCTGAGCTCAGCACTGGACAGGTACAGTATAGCACTGGCTTGCATTTCGATATGTATATATATGTTTATATGTATATAGACGTATATATGATGCCAAGCTAGAGTTGTGTGTTCTGTGGTTTCCTTGGCAACTGACCTTTTCTTATGCCTGCACTTGCTCCAGGTTTAAGGATAGGAAGCTTCCAAGCTTCCTCCTTTTGGTGCATTTATTATTAGTTCCCCTGTTAGATATCATGTCCATCATCTCTGTGTCTTCGTCATAGGCAGGAAACTTTTCCTCTCAGAATTCACTTCTGATGATCTCTAGAGAGATCTGCCTGGACATTTTCTGTTTACAGTATGGCTTGGTCACTGTGTAACCGATTTGATCTGCATTTAATGAACGAAGGCAGACGTATAGTGCCTCACCTAACCTGAACCCTGATTTCACAAGTGTGATGGGAAAATATTTACTGGCTAAAGCTCCACATATTTATATTTCTATGTTACAGTTTAGTTTCCACTGCAGAATGCTCCCTGAATATACCCTCAGTCGCACAGTTCTAACAATCATTTAATTGGCCTCTCAGGGACTAAACTGGAAATGTTACGGTGACAAAGGGCAAACAGTTTCAATACCAACCACAAATGCTGATACGTATTGGGTAAAAGTTCACACTTGAGGTTGGCGTGAAATCTTCCAGCAAGAAAAATTTTGCTCACCTAGTATAATGCTGCGAAAGTAATTAAGCTATCCTCTTGCTCTTCACCAGCTGATAGCCTTTTACGCTCCCAGATTCATGGAAATATGAGATGCTTCTATGTGAAACAACCAATGTATGTTTGCACAATGAGCGGCTGTGCGTGTGACTCCTGTGCTCTATTGTATATCTGTGCTGCTAATTAATCTTTGCTGCCCTGTTGCAACTTAAGGGATAGAAAAAGATCTTTGGCTGCCACTTGTTTCTTGGGTGCTGGCTCTGTATAGACTGAAGTGGAATGAGATTGGGTTTTAGAATTATGTTAAGTTATGCATATAAGCACAGTATGATTGCTTTCCCCTGACACACACGCGTGCACACACACAAAATAATAAATGCTGCCTAAATGAAATCAGACTTTTTCTGCTCGATCTGCATCTGGCCCTGTTTCATTTGTTTTTGCGAGTTTCTGCGGGTTTACATATTCAGAGCTGTTTAATGAGCAATATAAATTCCAGAAATACTACTATATAACACAAGTGCTCATTTGAATAATTCATTTAAGTGTCATGTAAAACAGCAATGATACACTGCAATAAAGTGGTTCCACTAATGAATGTTGGTTGGTTACAATGCAAGCAGCAACCATCGTTAAAGTTGTGTGGTGATGTGCAAAAGTTTAAGGTCACGATTTACTTTTCTCTTAGTCTTTGCATGTCAGATGTTTATGAAGCAATGTGTTGAGCCGTGCAGAGACGAGGATCAGGCCGCAAAGGATCGTCTTTAACCGTTTTAATAGTATTCACCAGCAGCTGCAAACATAAAATATTTACTCTTGTGAAAACTCTCCCTGCAAGGCAAATCTAGTAATAGCAACCTATAATCTTATTATATAACTACTTTTCTTTGGACACACAGTGCATATCTGAAGTAGAAAGTGTAAATAAGTGGGGAAAAAACTGTTCTTCTCCACAGCATCAGCACTATTACACAGACTGTAATGCTACGAAATGCTAATGCTGAAGTTGTTATTTGCTAATTTGGTTAATCAATCAAGAGGATACAGATCTAACTTATTTCCTTTTCTCTAGTTACAGTTTAATCCACATGTTTTTGGACAGCGAGATATTTTTGTAATTTAGCCTCTGTACACCACAGTGGATTTAATTAGACAATCAAGATCTTCAGTGTAAAATTCAAAACTAAATGTGACACATCTGCTAAACAGCTTGAATTAAAGCTGAAACTCTGCACTTTAGACACATCATGAATATTTCATTTAAAATCCACTGCGGTGGTGTACAGAGGCAAAGTTGTACACACACACGTCATTGTCTAAATACTTATGGGAAACAAATGGTTTGGCAGGATCATTGCGTTACCTTACATAACACTTATTTCAGCCACAAATACGTATTACTTACTCACTTGCATGTATAACCAGAGAAAATAGCCAGGTAGCGCTGTTTTCAGGTGAAGTGATGTCTGAAATTGAGTATTTAAGCTTAAAGGATTATTTAGTTTTTAGTTGTGTATGGTTATACTTGCAAGATAATATCCAGCAAGATTTCAGGAGAATAATTTTTTTGTTTTGTGTATTTTTTAAGAAAACTGATTTGGTTAATTACTACAACAGAACTACTTCCTTAAGTTTAATGGAAGACCCAGTTCTACAAGCTGTTCATTCTCATTTTTGTGCCCCGCCCTCCCTTCTTCCTCTTTTTTCAATTCTTTCATTTCTTCATTTCTGATTAATACATGGGGATCTGCCCGGCTAGTGAAATGGGTTACCAACTGCTAGTAAAACAGAAGAAGACGAAGAAGAAATTACATAATAGTCATGCTGCGAGATGACGGAGCGCGTAATAGTAATAGATAAATATTTGACAAGAAAAAGTAGTCAATCTGACCTGGGTCCTGGAGACAATTCTGACTCAGATGAACACCCTAGCAGTTTATCTGAGTCATAAAAAAGTGGTCATAAAAAAAGGTATACTGGGAACAAACCGAACCAATTCCGCTGTACCTGGTGCACGGAGAAAACTTATCAATATGTTTTTTGTGACATTTTTGTTTGGTGGTGTGCCATGTGATTTTTCTAATGTGAACAATGTGCCGTGGCTCCAAGAGGGTTGGGAAACACTGGTCTAGAGCATATATGATAAGAGCAATCACATTGACCAGGAGAACTACAGTCTTCCCATAGTAACCAGGCCTAACAATTTCAGGTCCTTCTTTAGATTATTCCATTTAAAAGGTGAAGGATAATTAAAGGCCCTTTTTCCAAATGGTGTTCTGACTTTGAGAGTGTTGGCTGTACCGGTTATGTATTTGTACGCACATGTACACAGATAAGAAAAAGCCAGCCCAAGCAGAAATGTAGAATTTAAAAAGCAATTGGTAAAAAGTCTGTGGGCATACAGAGAGACTTTCATGTAATTTCCACATTCAGTAATAAAACATAAAGCACAATGGTAGACACTGATCAGATGCATTCAGAAAGAATAGGTCACTGTAATCCAAGAAATACTGGGAAAGAAACGTTGCAGAAATCAAGTATTTCCTCGCCTGGAGAGACGAACTAAATTTATTCCAAAGAAAGAAACTTAATTTAAGTTTCAGCTTGAACACAAGCTTTTCACTGTGAATTTTAAATAAGAAATTCTGATCTATAATGATGCCTAAATATTTATACGTTGTAACCAATTCAATTTCAGTCCCTTGAGCTGTTTTCATGGTTTTGATGTAAGGGAGTTTGTGTGCAAACTTTTTGCCATTTAAAAATAAGATGAACTAGACTTTTATTTCTTCCTGCATTAAACATAAACTTTGAGTTAAGTGCCACTAAATGACATCAAAGACAGGCTGCAGACGTTTCAGGGTTTGTACTCCTGAAGGGCATGAACAATAAATAACTGTGTGTTCTGCATGTTGGGAAATATGGTGAAAAAGTTTTAAAACAAACTTGTTTAAGGTGTTAACCATGTGTATAAAAGTCTTTCTGGTCCAAAGTTTTCTAGCAGCAAGACCAGGAGACAATCTGGGTACGCTTCAAACTCTTGCAAACAAAATTACTCGTATGCTGAGGGGATGAAAGTGGATGCTTAGGAAAAAAAAAATAAACTTAAGAACAGGTCTTATTATAATATTTTTGAGTTTTTCCTTAACATGTAAAGATTTTACACTTATCCTTGTAAACACAGACCTGAGGATTTCCTTTGTGTATTAAATTCTGTATACCTTTGGGTTTTCATATAGTTTGTTGGATAAGAGATTATAAGACATAATTCAAGGGACATTGCAGATTACGACATCTGAAAAAATTTTTTAATAAAATGATTTATACATCAGCTAAAAATCAAAATAATTAATGTCGGAGCTGCAAATGTTAATAACATGCATCATGATTTACAGAAATGTATACACAGGTTTATAACAACTTACCGAATGCTCATACGCACAGTACATAACTGACTACCTATGAATTTTAGACATCTTTAAAAAAGAGTTTTTTCAAATATCAGCAGAAACTCATTGATTTTTATTCTCAGGCATACCGGGGTTTCTCACAAGAATATTTTATAATTCATCGCCTAAATTCTTTAACAATTAATGGGGGCATTCTCAAGGTGAATAAGTTTATATTTTTGTAAACTTACTTTGGTACTTAGTTTTTTTTACTCATTTTGGCATACTTTGAAAACAAAAAGTGTTTTAACCTTATAATTCAGTAGCATGTAGCGCCACCTTATGTAGTAATAACTTTAACTGATTGTTTTCTAGGGCTGTTCGATATAACGATATATATCGGATGATGATATAAAAACATCTATAGCTGTCCAAATTCATGGGTTGCATCTTCCTGAGGACCCGGCCTTCGCGGTCTACGTGGGCCGGGTCCTCAGAAGGTCGGGTAGGCCGGAAGTAAACGGCTGGGGAACAGTGTTGCCAACTTAGCGACTTTGTCGCTATATTTAGCGAGTTTTCAGACCCCCTAGCGACTTTTTTTCTAAAGAAAGTCGCTAAAAAAGACGTGAAAGCGGGTATGCTTTTACTCTCAACAAGCAGCGGGTGCTGTAACGCAGGCAGTTCTTCTTTTACTCTTATGCTGTTTTGTGGATCACAAGGTTTAAAACAACTTATAAACACACACACACACACACACAAAGTAACTCCACCAGAGTGCCTATTTCGGGTCACTTTTGCCGGTCCAGGCCCAGGTAAAGGAGCAGGGTTGGAATTGTGACATTAAAAAAAACAATAATTGCTAAAAGAAATTTAATTTTTAGTTCTAAATAAACTCTAAATGCATTAAGGACGTTTTTTACTCACTTTATGTCTCTTCCACGATGTTATTTCTCTCTCCAACAACATAGGTTACAATTATATTAGCATGACCAATTATGCAAATTAGGTGATGACGTCATTTAGCGACTTCTAGCGACTTTTAGGACAGCCAATAGCGATTTTCCTTACTGAGGAGTTGGCAACACTGCTGGGGAAATTGGACGGTCTAGCCTTCTGATTAGCGTCACCGCTGTCTCGGTGGAGTTTAATAAACTCGGCCGTCTGCTCCTTCCTATATAAAATATAACAGGACACTGGCATAAATTCTCGACCATCTCACACTGCTGTTTAATCAGTTTTCTGTTTGACGTTTATTCAGCTGTGTAAAAACCAAGGAGGAACCCACCCGGGGGATTAATAAAGTTTTATTTTATCTAATCTAATCTAATAATTTTAATCTCAGCCAAACCGATTTACTCACGAACAAATAAAACACTGAAAAAAGACAAACAATAACATTTTTAGGTTGTCTAAGTGACTTATATATTACGTTTAACCTGAGTAGCAAAAGTCCGCGGTGATCTGAAAATGATGTGCCGGGAGTTGTGCCGTTCTCGGCGGCTTCAGTGACCCTCGAGCTCTCGGCTAGCTGGTGGTTAACAGACGTCTCCGACGTCGAAGCACTTTTGCAAATATGCGATATTTTGATAAACCGAGCAGATATTTCAAGTTTACACACCCACGTTCTCGCCTGAAAATATGTTAAAAATGTATTTTGTGACTCAGAAAGATTAATAAGAGTAATTTTAAAACTTAGTAGCGGCCGCCATTGCCGGAAACTTGAGTTCGGCTGGGCCGCGCTATGAATTCTGGGATATGGTGGGCCACGAAGGACACACCCGACCCATCCTTCAAATTCGGGGAAAAGGAGGACGCATTTGTCGGCTGCATTCGGAGGAGTCTACAAATTTGGACAGCCTTCGGCGCATCGCTGTGACGTAATCGGTCTACAAATGCGTCCTCAGGAGGATGCAGCCCATGAATTTGGACACAGCTTATGTTTCATTTTACGCTATCGTTTGTTTCGTGGTGTCGCAAAATAAACTGTTTACGGCAATATTTTTCATCGTTTTGATGGTCACTGTAGTGGCTATATTAATATCTTAAAGTTCTCTCTTTCTCTTATATTTAATATAACCACACTACGAACGGACAAGCGACTGTTTTTATGCGTTGTCGTTAGCAACAACGACAGTAAAACCATCGCGTGTCTGCTTGTTTATTTTCCACATAAACCTTTCACAATAAAGCTCAAGATCCTGTTGAGACTTTTCAAAATAAACTGAGTCACGTGAAAGAGTATGCAGTGTTTACGGATGAGGAGCAAAAAAGCCGTCAGGTGCTAAAAAAATAAACCTTAGACTCAAACGTTAGAACAGGCTTTTCCCAGCAGCACGCTGTGTAATAAATACTTACAAAGAAAATGGCGGCCGTTACAACTTATGTCTAGAAATGTATAATTTCATGCATTGGTTAAAACACTTGACTCCAAACACTTCACGCAAGTCGAGCTGCCCGAGATTCACAGAATTTACAGAAAATGCATTTTTGTGATTTATATCGTTATCGGACGATACATGTCTTATATCGGGATATGAGATTTTGGTCATATCACACAGCCCTATTGTTTTCTGTATGACTGAAAGTTGCTTTAGTTTGTTGAGGTTTGAGGGATTTATTAATGCACAGCTCTCTTGTCTCTCTTCGCAGAGCATTTTAATCAGGTTCAGGTCTGGATTTTAACCGGGCCATTGCAACACCCTCATTCTTTTCTTTTGCAGACTTTCTATGCTTGACAGCTGATATGAGGTTATGTCTGTCCAAAGGACGTTATTCAAGAAGGCTTGTAGCTGGCTGAAATGCAAATTTGCAAACCTAAAGTGTGCTGCCATGTTCTTCTTAGAGATGACAGGCTTTCTTCTTCCAACCAACCTAGTTTTTCATAGAGTAATGAATTCTGTGAAAAAATTTCTTTTTCACATTTTTGTAGCCTCTGGGTTGAAATGAAAGGTCCTGGATGTTGCAAAGTTCCTGAAACTCCCGTGTTATTTTTTTTATGTATTTAGTTTTGCTTGTTTTCTGGCATGCCACGAAATTATGGCAACTTAAAATTGTGATATTGCATAATGTTGCCGATTTCGGACTCTTCTTTTGTCTTTATCCTAGTTGTTCTTTAGTTCATCCACTGCATCGTCTTCTTCATTGTAAATATTGGTTCCTGATCCTTTCGCCAGCAGCTTTTAGGCCACAGAGGTCAGTTGGAGTGAAACACATTTGCTAACAACCTAATTGTCTTCTGTTTTTATTTCCCCAACGGACCCGCTTTAATATACAGAGTTACTATATTATCTCAGCAAATAAATTATCTGTCAGTGTTTTAAAAGCTTTTTCGATTTCACACCTCAAGATCTAGATAATTAACATTTCTTCTTCTGGTTCACGCTTACTGCGAAGAGTGGGAAAACAACAAACTGAATGGAAGGAAGCTGTTACAGAAATATAGCGCTGTCTTTCATTGACAAGCCTATCTGTGGTTCACATTTAAGATATTTTGGGTCTTTAAAAAGTGTTTGTGTGTGTTTTTGTGTTTCATATGCTTGATTAGGATCCAGCCCATTGGTCTAGTGGAGCGAATTCAGGCCATAGCCCAGAACATGTCTGACATGGCAGTTAGAGTGGAGCAGATCCTGCAGCGCAGCATGGCCAATAACAGAGGTATGATTTAAAATGCGCGCACGCACACACACACACACACACACACACACACACACACACACACACACACACACACACACACACACACACACACACACACACACACGAAGAAAACAAATACAGCCCTTCTGATGAATCTTCCCGTCAATCTCCAATCCATCCAATCCCAGAGACGCCTTTCCTGCTGCCCACATACTATAAGCCAAACTGTCAAGTTTGGATCCAGTTTAGCACTTGGCTGCACAATTTATGTCTAACATCCACTCGCTTGTTGGTCATATTGAACATGATAGACATTATTCACAGAACATTACCCTGGAGAATAGCAATCCAAACATGCAATATCAAAACGACACAACTGCAGGACATCTAAATCACAATGATGAATTGCTGCCTTGTTAATAGGACCCGGGCCTTGTCAAGCTTTCTTTATTGCCCTTCATTCTCAGTTACTTTATTGGGAAAAGAATAGAAATCAGCGTGATTTAATTCACAGCTCAGTTCCTCCTCTGTACCCCACCTTGCCCTTGACTGAAAACAATTCAACACGACGTCCGATTAAAATACGCCAGATCATTTTTCTGTTGACATAATGGGCGATATCACTCAAGTGGGGCTGATCTAGTTACTTTTGGTTACAGCTGAATGGCAGTGGCACTTTTCTTTGTGAGAGCTCTGTTGTTATCATGCTAATCAGTAAGAGTAGCTGGCAATTATTTGTCATCCATTCTGCTCTTTGATGCTCGGTAGGTGCTGGTGGAGGAGCTGCAACTTCTTTTTTTTTTTTAATTAGGCTTACTAGTGCTGGGATTTAAGACGGGAAAGAGGAAGGGGAGAGATACTCAATGCAACAGGAAGGGGCAAGAGGGGAAAAGGGAAGCAGGATTGTGGTGGGGGCGGATTCCAATTTTTATGAATCACACTAATGCAATCTATCTATAGTAAATCCAGTGAGCTGGCTGGTGAAGAGATTTTGGCCATTTAGCAGGGGACTATGAGCTTTTACAGGAGCTTGTCTGTTATCTGCCTTTCTCTCTAATTTATCTCCGTTCATCCCAAGGGATGGAGAATTTACGGTATGCTTTAATACAAAAAATAAACAGACTTGAAGCCCAGAGGAAAGACTATAGACTATAGATCATGTGCTAGTCTTATCCTCATTTCAATGTAGCTGGGCTTTGTGCAGCTATATAAAATCTATTTTTAAGAAAATCTAATATATTGACAGGATTTCTAAAAACACTTGAAAGAAATATAAAGATTTTACTTTGGTTGACTGAAAACAGTCTAAATTTTGGTTGGACATTACCATCATGTTTCTCTTATCCTCCTCTACACTATATGGACAAAAGAACTGGGCCACCTACACATTACACCTACATGAGCTGCTCAGCCATGGAAAATGGTGCCATGAACCTCCCAGTGCTCAGTTTTTGTGCTGACGTTAATGCTCGAGTAGGTTTCAAGTTCTGGGGTTTTTGAATCAGCAGAAGGCGATGACTTTTACGCACTATGAGCCTCAGAACTCGACCTCCCTGCTCTGTAACTTTACGTGGTCTGCCACTTTGTGTCTGAGTCTCTGTGATTTCTAATAATAATACCACTTGCAGCTGTTGTGGAAAATCTTGGAGTGACAAAATTTCACAAACTGACTTGCTACAATGGCGGCGTCCTATTACTGTAGCACGCTCAAATACAGTGAATGCTTCAGGACTCTTTTTGTAAATGTAAACAGTCGCAGCAGATGGCTGCTACTCCTTGAGCTTGATTCTGCTGGAGGTTTCTTCCTATTAAAAAGGAGGTTTTCCTTCCCGCTGTCACCAAGTGCTTGCTCATAGGGAGACGTTTGATTGTTGGAGTTTTCTGTCTGTTATTGTGAGGTCTTTACCTTATAATATCAAGCACTTTGAGGCCACGTGGCTCTATATAAATAAAATTGACTGCATAGCTAGATTTTTATACAGCTGTGCCAATGAGACTAAAAATCCCTAGTATATGTGTTAGGCTTTGTGTAGCAATATACAGCGTGAAAAAAAAAATCTCAACAATGCAGCTTTTCTTTGTTGATTAATGCTGGTGTCTAATGTGTATGGTCTTTTGTCAGAGTGTGTTTAAGCATTGATAAATACCCTGCTTTTTTTTCTTTTCTCCAGTTAGGGACGGAGCATTCGGACAGTGTGAGATTCCTAAAGATCCCCGTTATCCAGACTGCCCCAGTAAGATGGATGTAAGTCTTTATATCTCACTTAAGTCCAAACACAGAGAGCAATCATCCATTTGTCGTGTCTTGGCGTTTCACCTTGGTGCAAGCCAATATAAATCTGCTCTAATAAGATAAGGGAATGTTTAACCTTCAAGTGACCAAGCTATTTTAGTGTCTAAAGTGAGGTCCTATAGAACACTACAGAGACCTTTTATTTAATGGCTCTATTTAAAGCTATAATACACATATACATATACATATACATAATATATAGATTTCCTCTATGATAGATATTCTAAAATGTTCTACTATAATTATGGTTTACGACCAATTTATGGCAAAAGAGTTTAGAATACAAATTATAAAAACAAAATGTCTTTGCTTATATAATACTGGAAAAAAATACACTTTAAAATTTAAGGTATTTAAAGTTTGTGTGAAATGTATTTATAGTATGTTTATATTGTTTTACCAGCAAAATTTATAAAACCTGTGACTTTCTAATCAAATAGCGATCATAGTTGATACTTATATGCTTCGTTTTACTTTACATACTTGTAGATCTTTAATACTTATAGATTTTATGATTAAACATACAAAAATATATAAGTTACAATGAGCTGTTTTCATTAACAACCACTTCTTTACATTTTTTTTGCTACAGCAGTTTTTGTTAAAGAAAGTGTGGGGGGGAAAAATGAAAGGCTGTAGGAGACCTCAATTAAAAACTCAAAGTAGGAAACATTTTTTTTATGACTGAAAACATCACAATATGTAAAAAAAAAAAAAAAAAAAGCTTTAAAAACCCCATTTGGCCACTTGAAGGTTAAAGGCTCTTAGCAGAAAACTGGGTTGTCTAAGCAATGGACTGCACTTACTAATCAAAGCAAAGAAAAGCAGACTATAAAAAAAGATGAGTAAACAGAGTTTTATAATTGCAGTTTGGAAAAAAAATTACTGTTTAAAAAAAGCAGAAAATAAAAAGTCACTGTGCTTTATGAACAACTAAGCTTGTTCAGTATACTGCTGTAGCAACGAAGTGTGCTAATATAGCTGTGTATCAGACATGTATACAGAGAAAATAGTTATTTGTATGTATTAAGCAGACCTTCATCCATCATCAGTAATATGCCATATGGATGGATTTAACATACACTATGTGACAAAAGTACTCGGCCACCTGGAGGAGCTCCGCGGCCAGGAAAATCCATGCCATGAAGCTCCTGGTGTAAATTTTTTTGTTCTGACATTAACGCCAGAAGAAGTATGGAACGCTGCATTTACTGAGTCGGCAGGAAAAAAAAACGATCTTTGGGACAGAGTTCAGTTGAGTTCAGTAACTGCAGCCTACTGTAGAGAACACTGGACTGGAAAAGTTTCGTTGAGTCAGACTTCCAAAACTTTTTTCTTTTTCCTGAGTTAACAGCATCCTAAACTTGTTTCATAACGGAGATCATTAAATTATTTAATCTAAGGTTAATTAGACTATCCATCCAACCATTCTCTTCCTCTCATCTTTATCAGGGTCACGTGGGGGCTGGAGCCCAGCTACCATAGCGGGAGAGGTGGGGTACACCCTGGACAGGTCGCCAATCTGACACAAAGCCACTCAGACTAATTTAACTAAAAAAAGTGTCATCACGCTGAAGCAGAAATGTGCAGAGCCCACTGATAAACAGCAAAAGCCACACTCCCATGATGATATCCAACATTATGGATTATTTAACCATCAATATCTTTGGAAATTTGTATTGTTTTGTATTTAATGCGGACAGCTGATCACCGTATCTGATCAGTATGCTTTTGTCTGAACTGGCCTAGTTGACAGAGATGTCTGTATTCCTGTTACGAGATGGTGATTCTTGGCTAAAGTCATAAGTATTTCCACATGTTATGTTTTTTCTTTATAACATCCTTTTACTCAGGTTTTTGTCTTTTTAGAAATAAAATGTTTGAGGTTGTGGTAATGCAAAAAAAATAATAATGTGATAATAGTGTTGATAAGAGGCCTTCCTCAGGTCAAGGAGAACGTGAAGGACAGTTTACAAAAACTTAATTCTGTAACAGCTTCTTTTGTTGGTGGTGTATTTGTGGGACCTTATTTTTGCAAAGCTTGGTCCAGTATGTCTTTAGTATTCAACCCCAACTTTTCTTTCCAGTGGATGCGTGCTCGTTGGACCTCGGACCCTTGCTACTCCTTTTACGGTGTTGACGGCTCTGACTGCTCCTTCCTTATCTACCTGAGTGAGGTGGAGTGGTTCTGCCCCCCACTGGCCTGGAGGAATCAGACCACTACACCTACCTTAAAGCCTCCCCCCAAGAGACAGGTAATATAATATTTTCACATCATTTCTTCCAATTGCTTCTGACCTTCTGGTATTTGAACAATAACCTGGAACAGAGAGCAAAGTGACAGTGATTTAGGGGCTAAACATTTGCCCACTATGGCCCAGCCATGTACAAGAGCTGGGAGCTTTTCTGCAGAATAAAGGAGAATTCCTGTTGCTGAACTAAGGAATCTTGCTGGGTTGTTTTCACGGCTGTGCATTGATGAAGAAGAACTCAAGAGGGTGGGGGAGTGCAATGCTTTTAAAGTCGAAATTCTCACCGGCAGGTCAAAAAAGGGGCTGATGCTCCCCTGAGGAAGCGCATGGTAATCTGCGCTCACATGAAACGCCACCTGTGGTGTCGATCTCAAAGTTATGATAAGCCTGAAATTGGCAAAAATATAATATGTGAAATTGGCAAATAAAAAATAATGGTGTGAAATGGTGAGTAGTGCGCGCTTCGATGTTCGAGGATTCAGTGGCCATATTTGTTGATAAGTTCCCCGCGGAGGAGAATAAGCAGCTGTGAATTATCGCTTAAAGGGTGCTAGGTGTCGCTCCCAGTTTTCACTGCTGTTTGCTTTCCTGCCTCATTTGATTTTTATTTTCGGCATCAACACGCGATGCGCTGAGCTTACAATCACTCTGCTAGGTCTACCCATCCATTCGCCCCCGTCCTCTCCCCCGTGTCTCTCCCCAGAGTAATGCACTGCCAGCATGATGGGCCCTGACGTGAAGTCTTTCTGCAGCTCTGCCTTCTGCTGTAATTGCCAGCCGGTACTCACTGGGAATACTCCCAAAGCGTCCCTTCAGTGCTCTGCATCTTGTTTTGCTGTACACAAGTTGCTCTTGAGAGCAATAATCCACCTGTATTGAGAGAAGACAGTGCAGCTCTATGTATTTTTTTTTCTTTTATAATATATGTGTGTTAGGGAGAGACAGTTTGGGTTTGTGGTTATCAGCTTATTCTCATGCAGTCTCTCCTTCGATTAATGATCTAACTGGTTATGCCTTATGATGCAGTGATTAGAGTGGGTAAAAGACCATTCTAATCACTGCACACTGCCTGTCCCCTATAGATTTTAAACTACATTCAATGAAAACAGCTTTATTTGTTAAGAAAAAACAGCCATTATAACGTTTAACTTTTCTCTAATATCTCTCACCCGTTCATCTCAATACCAGCATATTCCCTATTTTCTGGTGTAAAATTCAGTAAGGAATTATTACAGCAAAAGAATGAAATTAATTATTGGCTCATGAAAAGCCACATCTAATTTTCCTTACATTTCTGATACCTTTCCTCTCCTGTCATCCAGGCTGTTTTTCAGTCTGACATCGGGGCTCTGCTGGAGCAGGTGGGCACCGGGAAGGAATCTTTGAGCTTCATGAAGAGACGCATACGCAGGCTGGCAGCGCAGTGGGCCTCTGCTGCTCGGCGGCTGGATGACAAGCTTCGCAACCACTGGAGAGAGCAAAAAAGGGTGAATATGAGAGATTTTCACACACAAATGCTTCTGCGCACACTGGAGGAAAAGTGTGCGCAGAAGGAGAAGTAGTCTGTGATGCGGTTTCCTCTTTTCAAAGTGTTGTGACAGCAACATACAGCAGATGAGTGCTCTGAATAAAAGCATTTATCTACAGTTTTTTCCCTCGTTATTTATTTTTTTCCTGTCTTCTAAGTCTGGAAACATATTCTTCAGTTTCTAATTTGATGTAAATCCATCTGGTTAGGCACTGAGGGGAAAAAAACCTCTCAGCACAGAATGTTTCTACTCTAACAAACTTGCCCACACACCAGACTAAGTTACCAACAACCGTGACACTCAGATGAACTTTTATGTTCTTCTTAATCTTTGTCGGCTTGGTGTGAATTACACTACGCTGAGGTACAGACATGAACAGATGCTGACTCAGAGTAACTCCTGAGAGGCTTTCGTGCACTTTCACCTCTGACAGCTGCATTTCCACCAAGTGTCAAGAGATGTCCAGTGAAAAAGCACTGGCATCAGTGCATGGCGTATTTTGGCGAGAATTTAGATTTACTTTTTATTCCCAAATGTACAATGTTCAATGCCTGTCACAAAGATTTATGTTAGTTATGGCATAAAATAACAATGTGTCATGCAGAACACCCACAAGATACAGCCATGGCAGATTTCCCCACTTCTACACTTTTATCTGAATTGCTGAGGTGTTAGCCGTTTCACATCTTGATGATGCATTGATTAGCAGTGTTGAAACTTCTGTTGCTGCCTCTGGGGTGCCAGCAGTCTGCTTTGCCTTAGGCTGCTCATATGTTTTTGGTTCAGAACACAGGAGTAAAAAACCCCACCAAAACAAAAAAAACAACAACACTGTTTTTAACCACTACAACCAGTGGTTGAAAATTCACTTTAGACTAATGCAAAAACACACTTTTAAAAATATCAGCTGTTTGTTCTGTTCTTAAGTGTTTTAATTGAATGAATTTTGGGGGTATTTTTTCCAATTCTGATGCTAATCTGACCACAAAAATAGTAAAGTAATGCCAATTCCATACCATAATCTGTATATCAAAGATGGACTGCAAGCCTCAAGCCTTAAAACTACTTTTTCTCCAGACGCCACCAGAGAGCAATAGCTTTGGTTACAAAAAGTCTTGCATCCTATAGTAGTCACACTTTATGAGGTTAAGAACTCATTTTGTTTTATATTGAATAAAAAATTCAGTCCTTTTTTCAGAAATCTTAAGGCCTTTACACACTGGTTCCGTAAAATCTGTGAAGATCTGTGCAAATATTTTGTGAGTTAAAAATATTTTTCGGACTCAAACATGAAATTCTTCCTGCTGTCGCCCGCTTGTGAGAATCGGATGAACGCAGAATCCCAGTTTCTTCCTTTTCTTGTTTAGAAACATCATGACCAGTTCATCATTGCTTGATGTCAACTTCATTTTTTTGTCCACAGGGTATATTTTGAGGACGTATTTTCCGCAAAAATGCAAATATGTTGAGTTTGGATCTGAAAAATCTAAACTTTTTTGCAAAGGGCCTGAATTTAATGGCCTTTAGTGATACTATGTTTCCAAATAGAGGATTATATGTATCTGGATTATCTATAGCTAATGACTATAGTCTCATCTCGAGGCTTCAAAACAGGACCTTAGAAACCTGCGGGTGACATCACAGTAGCTATGTCCATCTTATCCAACTGCTGCTTTTGCAAAGTCTCAGTTTTGGCCCATTTTGTTTTTTGCAGCAAGGGGTGACCGTGTTTAGATAAAGGTGTACTGCTAAATTCTCTGCTATTATGTAAAGCTTGGTTAGAAAGGTACTTGCATAGATTGTAGGGGTGCATTACACAGATCCATTCTAACTAGTGCTAAGTGCTATTCTAATGAAATAACTTCTCTCACCAAAAATAGACCATGGCCTTCTTACACAGGCTCTAAGGAAACGTGGTTGAAACAATGACATCATCTCCCTGGTCAAAACTGGTCAGTGAATCGTAAACAGACCGCTACTGACATTGTTTCCACATGGAACAGAGGTCCAGTCACATCTTATTATTGTAATGAAGGAATTAAATGTCTGAACTAATTTGGTTTGTACATAAATATAGTCATATGTGATTATAGCCATACAATTACACATCCTCTCCATGTACCGTATGGCAAGTTATTTGCCGTGCATGTTTGTGTGGAGCATCTTATTAAGAGCTACAGTGTCATTATATGTGCCTTGCTTCTCATTATGCTGCTACTGTAGTCCAGATCTCAGTTTCATAAGCTATTTTTACTGAGATGGATGTAGGCCGTTCTCCCAAAACTTTTCTGTAGCTAAAATGAAACGTGACGACTGAAAGAAATTCAGAATTGCTAAATTCTGTCTTTTGTAAATGAACTCACATTATCTTGGCATTATATTATGTGTGTGTATTTGTGTTGCTTTCATCAGCCAGTTTTCAACTGAATAAATCAAATTTCTCTCTGTTAATAGGATTGCGCTCTTTCCAAATTCTTTTTCCCCCACTGGGAAAAGAGAGCTTTGTTTACTGTAATGGTCTGTGTGACAGTAATAGTTACTGTCCATTAACCAGACCCTGCAAGCTTGGCTTCCTTTGCTGAAACACTGAGAGCTGTTGAGCAAACAGAAATGCACTGATTTGTGTGAAAGAGAGATCTTTATAGAGTGTATCGGGCCAGCCTGTCCAGTTTTCTGATGCCTTTACTGTTTCGCTGTACACTGAGCTTTTAGTGTTTGAGTGAAAAACTTGTCCTCACCTCCTACTTTATCGTTCAGTAGGTATGACTCGGCATTCATGTGATACTTTAGTAAGTCATGAGTAACTGCTGGTGAGTCTTTTGTGTTTGTTTATAGTCTAACTAGAAGCAAAAAACAGAATTATTTTTTTATCTTGATTTAAATAGATAGGGTAAGGAAATATATGCATTGCAATTGCATGCTCTTTTAGGTTGTGGGAACTAAAATCTGTTCTGAGTCATTCTTTGACAAGAAGTTAGAAATCGTGTCTGATATTTTTGGTTTGTTGATATTCCCTTTGAATTATATGTTCAAATACAATTAATCTGCCTCTGAGTGGACTGGACACAGAATCATCTTCAGATAAAACATTAACATCAGCATCCTGTCAGAACAGATGGTCACACTGGACTAGAGGCTAACCTGCCATACAACCACAAGTAACATTAGCTTTGAGTCTGAAGTCTCTTTCTTATCTAACTTGACTTGACACATGAATTCATGTCTTGACTTGCACCCATGCTTGATAAAACAAAAGTGGTGCCTTTTTGTTTCAAAGACTGTTTACCTGCTCATTTGTATTTTTGCATATCAACCACTCACCTTTTGTTTGATTGTTTAACCCAATTCTACTTTATCCTAAACCAAAGTCCTTGTAAAAGCTAGTGATGACAGTAAACTAGTAGTGCCTCTGGGCATGGTGAATAACTGTCAACATGGATAAAATAAGATAATAATAAAACAAACTTGACAGTCAAACTCTTAATTTAATACAATAAGAGTTTGGGTCCTTTATTTATTGATAGACATTTACCCTAACCAAAGTCATTTGGATGATCTCTGTCAGCTGATGGAGGAATCTAAATCATCTGCTGAGTCAGGCTGGATTCAGACAGCAACAGTAACGCCAAATTCCCTCAGAGATTAATACAGATGCAATCCAACAGTTAACACTTTAAAGTTTCTTTCCAGTAACGTGTCCGGAATGAGATTTCAGTCACCACTAGATCAATCTTTCCGCACCTTTTCTTACCACTGCTCAAAAAGTCCTGACAGCAGATAGGGTCACACTCTGATCTAAGACGTGCGAGTGTGTCAATGTCTCATTGACACACTCCACACTCGCCATGATGATCCACCTCACATTCCCCATGATGATTACTGGAATAGCTCCAGCACTAAAACACCATTGTTTCCTCCTAACACCTCATACCTGAGATATGGGACCAGCACTCTCTAGGCAATAGAATGGTCAGCACAATCAGCTGATGAAGATTTGCCATTACCAATAGTGTAATGCAAAGAAAAACACCTATTAGACTTGTAAAATTTGAATGTATAGGTTTTCAGTCATCCAGGTCATGGTAGGAACTTGGAAAGAAAGCAACTAGACTTCAAGTCATTTAGATGTTTCACCTCTCGCCTGAGAGACTCTGTCAGTTCTAGAACTCCAAGAAGCAAATACAAACAAGAAAAATCAACTTCATCAGGGGATGAAGTAATTTTTTAAAAAGTCGATGAGAGCTGCTGCAACAGTTGACCCATTCAGCATAAACACCCAGGAAAAGAAGGATAACCCTTCTTCTTTCCAAGCTACATATTCATTGTATAAGACAAAGTCATCAATCACAGGCCCTATTAGTATCACTGTATGATGTACACTTATTTATAGATATAAAACAACACATGCCAGTGGTCCTAAAATACCACTGGACTAAAAATGTGTGATGTCACCATTTGTTTTGAGATCAGCTGTTGCACATGAATATATATATATATATATAAAAAAACACCCATCTCGCCCCTGCGGGCGGTTTATCCTTCAAGCTCGGGTCCTCTACCAGAGGCCTGGGAGCTTGAGGGTCCTGCGCAGTATCTTAGCTGTTCCCAGGACTGCGCTCTTCTGGACAGAGATCTCCGATGTTGTTCCCGGGATCTGCTGGAGCCACTCGCCTAGCTTGGGAGTCACCGCACCTAGTGCTCCGATTACCACGGGGACCACCGTTACCTTCACCCTCCACATCCTCTCGAGCTCTTGGTATTTCTCCAGCTTCTCGTGTTCCTTCTTCCTGATATTGCTGTCATTCGGAACTGCTACATCAATCACTACGGCTGTCTTCTTCTGTTTGTCTACCACCACTATGTCCGGTTGGTTAGCCACCACCATTTTGTCCGTCTGTATCTGGAAGTCCCACAGGATCTTAGCCCGGTCATTCTCCACCACCCTTGGGGGCGTCTCCCATTTTGACCTCGGAACTTCCAGGCCATACTCCACAGATGTTTCTGTATACTATGCCACTTGGTTATGGCGCTCCATGTATGCCCTGCCTGCTAGCATCTTGCACCCTGCTGTTATGTGCTGGATTGTCTCAGGGGCATCTTTACACAGCCTGCACCTGGGGTCTTGCCTGGTGTGATAGACACCAGCCTCTATGGATCTTGTGCTCAGTGCTTGTTCCTGTGCTGCCATGATTAGTGCCTCCGTGCTGTCTTTCAGTCCAGCTTTGTCCAGCCACTGGTAGGATTTCTGGATATCAGCCACCTCCTCTATCTGCCGGTGGTACATACTGTGCAGGGGCCTGTCCTTCCATGATGGTTCCTCGCCTTCCTCCTCTTTCTTGGGTTTCTGCTGCCTGAGGTATTCACTGAGCACGCTGTCAGTTGGGGCCATCTTCGTGATGTATTCGTGGATGTTTCTTGTCTCATCCTGGACTGTGGTGCTGACACTCACCAGTCCCCGGCCTCCTTCCTTCCGCTTAGCGTACAGCCTCAGGGTGCTGGACTTGGGGTGAAACCCTCCATGCATGGTCAGGAGCTTTCTTGTCTTTATGTCAGTGGCTTCTATCTCCTCCATTGGCCAGCCTATTACCCCAGCAGGGTACCTGATCACGGGCAGGGCGTAGGTGTTGATGGCCCGGATCTTGTTCTTACCGTTCAGCTGACTCCTCAGGACTTGCCTGACCCTCTGCAGGTACTTGGTGGTTGCAGCTTTCCTAGCGGCCTCTTCATGGTTCCCATTCGCCTGTGGGATCCCCAGGTACTTGTAACTGTCCTCTATGTCTGCAATGTTGCCTTCTGGTAGTTCAATCCCCTCAGTTCTGACTATCTTCCCTCTCTTTGTTACCATCCGACTACACTTCTCCAGTCCGAACGACATTCCAATGTCGTTGCTGTATAGCCTGGTAGTGTGGATCAGTGAATCGATTTCTCGTTCACTCTTGGCATACAGCTTGATGTCATCCATGTACAGGAGGTGGCTGACAACCGCTCCGTTTCGTAGTCGGTATCCGTAGCCAGTCTTGTTAATGATCTCACTGAGGGGGTTCAGGCCTATGCAGAACAGCAGTGGGGACAGAGCATCTCCTTGGTAGATCCCGCACTTGATGGTGACTTGTGCTATGGGCTTGGAGTTGGCCTCTAGTGTTGTACCCCACATCCCCATTGAGTTCTTAGGGTCCTGTTGATCTTGTACAATTCTAGGCATTCCAGTATCCAGCTGTGGGGCATTGAGTCATAGGCCTTCTTGTAATCAATCCAGGCTGTGCACAGGTTGGTCAGTCTGGTCTTGCAGTCTCGGCTGACTGTTCTGTTTACCAGTAGCTGGTGTTTTGCGCCTCTGGTATTCTTGCCAATTCCTTTCTGTGCCCTGCTCATGAATTGAGCCATGTGCCTGTTCATCTTAGCCGATATGATGCCTGACAGGAGCTTCCATGTAGTACTGAGGCAGGTTATTGGTCGGTAGTTGGATGGGACCGGTCCCTTCTTTGGGTCCTTGGGGATCAGGACCGTCCAACCTTCGGTTAACCATTCCGGGTGTCTCTATATATAGAGAACCAGCTGCATTAACTAGCAGCTGGTTCATTTGTGCTGCCAGACGCTCGTGGAGTGCAGTCAGCTTCTTCAGCCAGTAGGCGTGAACCATGTCGGGCCCTGGTGCTGTCCAACTCTTCATACTGGAGAGTATGAATTTCTTGGATTTCTTGGATGTCTGCCACTGTGATGGTTACTGGATCCACTAGCCACTGAGCATTGCCGTTATGGGTTGCGTCCTTCTCCCATACTTCTTCCAGTATTGCTCCGTCTCCAGCCTTGGTGGTGCTGTTCTCTTATTGTTCCCTTGCCACTGAGAGTACACCTTTGCTGGTTCTGTGGAGAACAGCTGGTTTATTCTCCTGCCTTCTATCTCTCTGGTGTACCTCCTCAAGCGGCTGGCCAAGGCTGTGAGTCTTTGCTTGGCAGTTTCCAAGGCCTCAGGTATGGACAGCTTGCTGTATTTCTTATGCACCTTCTTTGTCGTGCCTTTCTGCAACTTCGTTAGTTGGCTAACCTCCCTCCGTGCTACTTTGATCTTGCCCTCTAGCCTCCTTCTCCATGGAGGGTACTGCAAGGGGTACTGCCCCTTGTGGCTGTTCAACTTGTAGCCAAGCATATCACTGCTGCCATATTGTAGATCAGCTTGTTAGTGTCGGTAATCGTGGTTGTAGGTATCATCCGTAGTGCTGCATTAACATCATCTAGCAGACCTTCTGAGGGTACTTCACGTAATCTTGGTAACCGGCTACAGGGGATCCAGGTTTCAAGCTTGGCCATGATCCTATCTTTCAGGTCAGTTCCTCTCGCACTCAACGATCCTTCTCCTATCGCACTTGGGGCTATGTATCTCGGGTGGGGGTGATGATATCTCCCCCCTGACCTGGCGTCCTGACTCCTCCTTGCCGTAGCATTTATGTTGTACCTCGTTAATCTCTAGCTGTGAGAGCAGTCCCTTCTTTCGAATGTTGGAACACTGAGCTACTAGTTGTTTCGCCGTCCCTCATCCTATTCATGTAACCCCTTCCGCCAGGGTTACTTGCGTAGTAGCATTCCAACAACGCCCTGTTTTCTTCTCTTGCCCACCAATGCCTTCTTGTTCCAGTAGCCCACTTGTCGTCAGGGTGCCCTGGTTCCTCAACACCTGACGCGGACCTTGTTGATCCGGGCGACGTCCGAGCCGGCATGCCTTCATATTTATCTGTCTCGCTCATGTCTGCGGTAGGCTCGCTTAGCATAGGGGGTCTAGCCTTAGGACCTTTATTGGATACAGACGCCCCAGGCGGGAATTGAACTTGCGATCCTCTGCTCCAAAGGTGTGTAGTCTAACCACTACGCTATCCAGCTGCTTTTGGCTCCACGTCGGGGAATCGAACCCTCTGCCCTCCTGCAACCCTGACTTGGATAAATCAGGAAATACAAACAGATTGATAGCTTTTTCTAGATAAACTTTAACTTTACAGTTTTATCAGTTTAATCTAATAAAAAAAACCTTCTCCAGAGTAAAGTTTTAAATCAATTTTTTTTTAACTTACACGTTATACATTTACCACCATCATCACTGTTATGGAAAACTCCCACAAATTTCAATTCAGAAGTGAAAATGCTTTGCTGTTTGTTCTGGATGCTCGGTAAGAGATCAGCAGCCCGATCACAGTGTTTGCGCCCACACACTGTTTTTGATCACTTCTGAATGTGATGCTTCAGTCTAGACCAAACCATTCCTCTCTTTAAAAGCATTCTCATAACCTCAGCGAAGCCCTATCTATTAAAAAAATAAAAAGATTTATATTTTTTTCAAAGGATCCATTCTTCTTTCTGTTATTGTTGAACATATGCTGATAATCACTATGTCCTTTTTATGTACTTGGTTATTTTATTCTTTCAATGTTTGTGCAAATTATAAAATTAACCACCCCTACACCACCCACCCCTGCCCTTACACCAAACTGAGATCTTTTGTTTGTTTGGTTTTTTTTATTCCCTACCACAATTCGCACTGTTGTTGCAGCAGTGATTTCACATCTGATATGTGTGGCTCATATGTGGGTACAGCTCTGCATGCTAAACAGTTTCGAGGCTCAAGCTGTTTTGTGTTAGCAGTGTAGGAGACAATAAATGAATCTGCGAACTGAAACTAAGCAATCCTTGCAACGTGTAAATTTACTTAGCTAGCATATGTGTGATCTACTGTGAATCTTTTTTTTTTAAAGGTTTTTCAAAACACGTGTGATGGAGAAATAAAAAGAAAAGAAAAGTATATACTGCCATCTGTTGAAAATATTTAATAGCCTGGGAAAGCTATGCTTCCTGGTAAACAGTTTTAAAAGTCGTGCATCGTTGTGCATATGAATTATCCTCGCACAGGTCAGTTTTTATCTCGGCTTCATGCAGAGTTGAATGAATTGGTTCCCTAGTGTGAAAACGCAGCCAGCCTGCTTTTTCTTTCCTTTTTTCCTCATTCATTACATATTCAGTATTTAAAATGTAACCTCACTGATCCATGCCTAATATCTGGATACATTTATATGTGAAATTTCAAAATACCTAGGAAAATTGCTCTCACAATTGCTTTCAGTTATTCCCCATGCAGTGCTGGAGATTGTCTGAATAGCAAAAGTTGAAACTGATGGGGGCAAAAAAAAAAAATCCCCAGTTCCCTACTGTAACAGAACTGAAACACTGCACGCATTGCATTAAAAAAACATTGTGCTGTGGTGCACTCAACTCCATTCCTCTCTTGCCTTGACTCTTCTCCTCTACCTTCTGCATTCAGATTCTCGTCCACGTGGGTTTTCTGACAGAGGAGTCTGGGGATGTCTTCAGTCCCAAGGTGCTGAAGGGAGGTCCTTTGGGCGAGATGGTGCAATGGGCCGACATTCTCACAGCCCTTCACGTGCTGGGACACAACCTCAAGATCTCATTTTCTCTCAAGGAGCTGCATGGGTAAGTTAATATAAACCTTGCATTTAACACACAGTTAAAATCTTATGTGAGGGTATCTGTGTGGGAGTCATCTGCTCTTTCGTAAAAGCAACAAAACAAAACAACAAAAAAAGTGAATGAAAATGCTTTGTTGTTCATTCTAGATGCTCTGTGAGCCATCGGCAGCCCGATCCCAGTGCTGTTGCCCACACACTGTTTTCGATCACCTTTGGCCACATACAGATAAGCTATCTCCTCCTGCTGCAGAGTGCTATTTCAGCCTGAGGGCTTGACAGCATCTCTACAGCTTGTGCACCTCCTTCCTGCAGCAGCTCACTGACTCCTGAGTGATAACGGGCTCGTCACTCGCCGCACAGACATAAGGGCCTATGACAGAGAACATACAGACGTGTACACACAGCGTGTCTCGCAGTCAGGCTGGTGAACTGGTTTTATCTAAAAGCAACACTATTGATTGCCACGGCGATGAGGTGTAGTATGGAGAGTTCAGAAAGCAGACATGCCCAGTCCTGCCTGCTTGAACATTTACTCAGTGGCGTGGTGTTTTGGAGCTGCCCGGGCTTCACAGTGGCTGCTCAGGAAAATGACTGTGTACAAGTCTGGATTTGCTATTGCTTCTTCTTCTTCTTTTTTTGGTGTGTGTTAACAGTGCAGTGGCTTGATGCCAGAGCAGACAGGCTGATGATGATATGCACTGGTTATCGAGCCATTGTTGTATGGAAGAGGCAACAGCACTGATGAGTTAGTGCAGCCCTTTCATCGTAAATTTCAGGCTGTGAAGAAAAGCCACTTTGAAAAGACTAGGGAGATCAGTGAGGTGGGAAAGCCGCTGTGGGAATGCGTCTGCTTTCCATGCCATTATTTACCTCACTAATTGGTGTCATGGCAGCTCGAATCACCGCAGTCTCGTCTCCATTGGGAGCAGCATCAGAAATGTTTTGAAAATTGCATGAGTCCTGCAAGAGACTCACAAAGAGACATTAGCTAGGGTTAGGGACAATTCTTTCAAACAGCTGAATATAACTCATATTTTCTGTGTCCAGTGTGTGCTTACATTTGAGTTTCTTTCTTCTTTTTTAAATTTTACCATTTCAGTAATCAGCAAATGAAATGGTCAGTCATTGAGAAAAGATAATGGAGAACTGAAATTAGCGCTTCTTGGACGCAACTCCCCAAAATATGGCAATTTTTAGATGTCCCTCTCCATTTCCAAAGCCTTTAAAATTTGGCCATGACAGACGCCGAACATCCATCAATCCCTTTCTGTGGCGATTAATGAACAGAAAAGGAGAACATTTCTCTCCATCCCGTACTTTTACTCTCCCACATGCTATTAAATTGACAGATCGTTATGTGGGTTGCGCTCCCACAGATTCCCTCAGGCATGGATCTATTTACATTTCCTACTCTCCTCTTTTCCACCCAAAGAGCTTAATATCACTGGATGGCCTGCTGAGGTGCTTATGTGGACAGGCCTGTTGCATATGTTCAGCACTCTCTCTGATAGGCATATTAGCCATATTGGGAATTCAGTTACAGTGGGAAGCCCGCTTTTGGTTCGTATCACACAACTGATTAGCAACATCCGTGCTCTCTGGTGGCTTCATTGTGTGGCGACTTTGGCTGGCATCTTCCATTTACTGGCCTGCTCAGACAAATCAATTATCCTCACATGGTACATTTTTAGGCAGACGCTGGTTTATTTTCCCTGCTCCATTGAGGTCTTTTTCTTTTGTGCTGAAAGATCCACTGATCACTCCTTCTTAAGAGTAGATGCTGAATTAATAAACATATATAGACTGTAATTATTCCATCTTTTTTATCTGTTGTTTTTTATTCTTGACTACCTGGAAATTATAACTTTGAAAACCTGCTTCTGTAATGATAAGTATTCTGTCTCTTAATGTTTATCCAAGAAGATGGGAGAACAACAGATGGCACAGGCGTTCATAATTATCATCTAGACTTTGTTAGGTGGCAGGGGTGCGTATCATCCTAATGATATTTTTACCTAGGTCTCTTGGCAGTACAAGAAAGCCTTTTCCAGTGTGGCACCATCAGCACTTCCTGTTAGTGTGACTGAAACATCTCAAATATCAGATGGTTTGTGTGAACTTTTGTACCTATCCTTTCACAGCTTTGACGGTCGCACTTTTCATGTGTAGTTTTGAGTCAACGTTAGCAGGTTGCTCTTAGTGCTAATTGGTAAATTTTCAAAACACTTTTATCACCATCAGAATGTTAGCATGTTTACAGTAAAACCAGCTAACATTAGCCCTGTAACCAATTTAGAAACATCTGTTAGCCTAGCATGCTAGTCTTTCGGAGGAAGTTGGAGTAGCCACAGAGTACAAAAAACACACACATGCACATGTATATAAAGACATAAGACAAAGTGGCAGTATAAGGAGTCAGTTTTAAGATAAGATCTAAAGCACTTTAGGTAAACTTAAATGTGCTACAGGCTATAAATAAAAGGTGTGACCGTCAACACACCAAGGTCCAGTTATTTTTCAGTGGGCATGTTTGAGGTATGTATTTTTCTATTTCCAAAAAATAATTTAGCACGCCTAAGTGAGCTCAATTTGGCATCAGTCTGATACCGATAGCAACACCGGTATCAATACTATTGATACTTGGCTCGATACTCCCATTTCTACTACTGACTTCACGGGTCAACCACACAAACACAAATATCTGCTAATTAGGATGCAAAAAATAATAATAATGCCGGCTGTTAGCACAATTAAACACAAAGCAAGCCTTATCAGATGGTGGCATTAAAAATGCTCTAAAAGGCAACATCAAAAAAGGTTAACTCGTCCAGTTCAGCAGAGAGATAGTAGCTTAGTTTGCACCCAAAGCACATTGAGGTAAAAACAGTCCACATGATAGAAATGAAATACATATTGAACTTTACTCATTTCTTTATTGTAAATGCAGAATCACATGCTGGAAGTGGTGAAATATAAAAATGTGGAGATTAATTCAAGACATGAGCCTTGATGCAGGAGGTTGTCTCATGAAAAGACGAGCAAAAGGCGTATCCTTTTAAAGGGAGACAACTATTACTAAAAGAACAAGAGAAGAAATGCAGTCTCTGTCACTCTTCCTCCCCGGATTTGCTCTAATTGAGGTGGAGGCTGAAGTGGCCTTGACATGATTTCTGTCTGTAACATCGGCGCTTGTCGCGCACAGAGGGGAGGGCCCTACAGTAGCTTGGAGAGGCGCAAAGACAGCTGTCTCTTCTGCTTGGGGATCTCCCCTCATCTCCTCCCAGAGCGACACGGGTAATTAGCCTGCAACAGAGCATGGTGTCTAGGCACCTGAGGAGCTAGGAAATACAGGAGGGAAAGGGAAAAAAAAACCAGGGGAAACAACTACACACTGTCAGGTATAGAAATTTCTGTCAGCAGAGTGGAGAGGTAATGTAAGCAGACAAAGCAGTGTTGTCATCCAGAGATAATCTGAAGAAAACCAATATTTCAGTGTGCTTTTTCAAAGAGACTCCCTGTCCTCCACCCACAGGATATACACCTCAGCTACAGCTACTGCCACACATCCCCTGTGACGACTCCCGACACACTCTCTGTCCATCTCTTTCTGAAACAGTGTTGTTTGTTTGTTTTCTCAGGCTCTCCTGCTCATGCCAAGCATAGCCATTTCTAGATCAATTATGTCTAATCTGGATCTGTAGTGCACTTGACAGAGCCCATTAACACAACCGCCAGGTAATTTCACCCTGTTCCTGGCTGCAAACATGAAGACGTGCCTGAATTGTGTGATCGCTAACCCTTTGAAATTATTTAACTAATGTCAAATTCAGGGTCAAATGTGTCTGTAATCCAGCAGCCTACCCCGAAAACTTGAATTAATGGCAGACGTGCGCGGGCATTCAGAAGTGTAAAATAAGAAAGTTGAAATCAAAGCGTTTTCGTCTCCGAAGCTCCGGCAAAGACCCCCTCCTCCTGTTACACTGCAGTCTCAGGTTGTGCCTCTCCATAAGTGCTGATGCACTCTCACCCAGCAGCTTTCTGATTGATGTTTCTATGGTTTAGGATCAAAGGCAATACAGCAGCATTGTTAAAAATAGCCCGAGTAGACATCAGTGAGATGGCATCATAATGATTTGTCTTCGGTACAGGAAGGGAAATTAAAATAGCTCTTTTTTCCCCCCAATGTGTGGCAACCATAGTGAGATATTTCTTCATTTAGATTATGACAGAACCTTCAGTTTTTTATGGTTCCTGTTTTGGTTTTGGGGGGGCTTTTCATGCATTTGTGCTACAACAACTATGGCTAGAGGGTTTTTGTCCCATACTCGCTGGGGCTCAAAGGTGAACTGCTTAGAATTTGGCCTAAAGTCATTTCACACGGCACATTTTTGGTCATAACTTATAAATGTATATGGTATTTGAACTTACATCTTATGCAGCGATTGTCAAACATAAGGCCTGTGGGCCAGAAACGGCCTGCCAAAGACTCCAATCTGGCCCAGTGGAAATTGTGAAGGATGGCATCGATTTGTGACTTCTAAATGTGTTTTCATAAGTTTTACAGCTTGTCCTCCTGATAAAGTCCCCCATGGCCATTCATACTGCATTAAAGTAACTCAGTGATAGATAAACATTGAAATGTTTTTTCACTGTACAGACTTTTCTCTTTTTTTAATAGTTTGTCCACAATAAAAAAGAACATTTTCTAATGAATTAACAAAAACCTCCAGCTACCAGAACTTTTTATGTAATTGTATTAATCTACTTCAGGTATATTTCCTCAGTTTAGTACAGCAGCATTTCTCTATTAGGTAGAAAAACTCGGACGCACTGTTGAAATTGCACCTCAGTGTAAAATGAATTTGACAACCCTGATCTAATGGGATAAAATGAGTAACTGTTGGCAACTGATGTGGACAAGGTTAAAAATCAGTGCAACCTGCAGAGAAACAAAGCCTTACAAACCCGAGCTGGTAATTCTCGTTACATATTTTTCACTGAATTTTTTAAAGGCCAAACCAGATTTGAATAGATTTTCCCACAGATTTTTGTGTCCCTAGACATCCACGGTTGTTATCATTTTTGCAGCACGAGGACACTTTCAAGAAGAATAAGTTCGCTTGTGATTTTGACAGCTCAAAGTACTCCAAGAATAAAAAGTGTGGGTTTAAAAAAAAGAAATGGGGAGAAACCACAAGTGAGCTGCAGGATTTGGACTCAGCTGTTTTTTATTATTGATATTTTCCCCAGGAAAAAAAAAACAGATGTTTAACAGTTTTATTTTTGCAGACTAGAATAGAAAATCATATTTATACATTCAAACAGCTGTTCAACATGAATATGAGGAAAGTGTTTATTATGTGCCGTGACAGCCGCCATATTTTCATTAGCCGTTTGAACATGAAGTTTGACTCAGACAGTGCACATCAAAGTGGCACATCAGCTGTTTATGATCATAACAGAAACAACATCTGAGTCCCCTCCTCCTGTCTCAAGTGGTTGATTAGCATGCCAGACCCCATTCCCCTCTGCCAGGCCAGCTTTACAGAGAGAGTGGCCCATGTCATTCCCCTCACACTGTGAGCCCTCTTTCCAGCTGCCCTGCAGCCATCGGCAACCTCCTCACTCGCAGGCTCGGCTCCTCATATGTATCTGAAAATCTGCCTCAGCCAATTCCCCTCCCTGCTGGACATATGCACTCTTTAAGAAGTAGCACAATGTGACTGTGAAGTCTCTTTCCCTCGTTTGTTTCTCTGGCTCTCTTCCTTTCCCCAAACTGTTGATTTGTTATGGTGCCAGTGGCCAGCTGTGCAACAGAGAAATTGTGCCCAGTGGTGGTTGTCAAGAGGAGTAAATTTATGCAAGTCTTGCACCTTTGTTCTTCACTTTGCAGTGTTCCTTTTATGCCGTCCTTATCTCACAGCTTATTCGTGCTCTATGAAAGCTGAGTGGCCCATTAAAACCCAGATCTTCTTTGCAGTGCAGCTCAAATGCATTGTGTGTGTGCAAAACAATGTATGCAGAGATTAGTTTATCTTATTTTTAAATGACATTATCCTTCTTATAATTATAAGTTGTCCAGATGTGATCTACATCTTTGTGCATATTCCTTCATTATGAAGAATGTGGCATGCAATTTTCTATAACTGCAACTGCATTTGAAGAATACTTCTATATTAGGAAGGCGTCACTGAGCATGCTCATGGATGTACCGCCTGCTTATGAGGTGGAAACAAAATTGTGTTAAACAAAATCTAGTTTTATGTTGTGTTGTGTATGTTTGTGATGATAGTGGAGCTGTATATGATAGACCGCGGCTACACAGACAGCACTTAGGGGGAATTCATCGGTGGCTTCGGTCTTTTCATGGGATTTGCTGCTAATCATGAAAAAAGATAAAACTAATGCCAGCCTTATCCTTTAATCTTGTGTGTGAGGGAGATAGAGAGAGTTGTTTGTGTACTAATGCGCGTACTGTATGCGAGTTACAGTATGTTTGCGCTCTCATTTCCGCACTCCTAGGCCGTTAATGCACTTAAATCCCTCTACTCTTCCCTTAAAGTTTCCCTGGATTTGCATATATCCAATTAAACCTCTGAACAGCCACGGCATTAGTGGATGTATGAGGAGCAGACTCACATACAGCTCTGCACTCAGTCACTGTAATACATCTGCTCTCACATTAATGCATGTCAGCATTACACTATGAGAGCCCATACAGGCCGTAATTCATACTGAAACTCCTGCAGTGAAATCTAAGAGACGTACTCATGCAAAGTACCGGTGAGTGAAACCACATGAAGCAGCGTGCAAATATGAATCTGTGGCTCAGTATGTGTGTGTGTAGTAGCTGTTATATAGCGTAAAAATTAATGTCACGGTTTTAAGTCATGCTAGGAGCACGGTCCTGTGACAGCAGTGTTGTTTAGTTGACTAGTTGCGCACCACGTTTACCTCAGAGTGAAATATTTTGATTGTTGGCCTTTTTCGTGGAATTTGGTGCTTATGTTCATATAGCCTGTTTTAATTTGACTTAATTTAGATTATTCATTACCCATTTCATTTTATATTACAAAAAGCGTGTAAAAAGTTATTACTGTTAGTGTGTAAAGATACTCATTTTCATGCTCTAGCGCATGTTCACTATTCACTAGATAAAAGATGGAGTGAGCCACCGTTTCAGGCGAGCCTCGAGCTGGTGTGTTTTGTGTTTTGGCTGTCACCATGCTGAAACCAGGCTTGATGGTGAATCTAACTGAGACCTTTAAAGAATCTGTACACGCGCACAGTTGAAACTGTAGACCCATTTTTACCATGATGTACTCAGATTTTTGATACTAAAGGGGATTATAATGTACAAAATGAGGTGGAAACTAGGATCTAAGTCCATAAACTCATCAGAAAAGCTTTTTCTAAGGTCACAGATCAAAGGAGCCAAAAGCTTGTACTCCATATAATTGAACTATTGTTTGCAACCTGCTGGCCGTCAGTAAGAATGCAGGTATAAGACGCTCCAGCGCTGGCTTCCCTTTTCAGACTCAGAAGCTTATTTACAGTTTTAACATACAGTCAAATAGCTCTGATAGCATGACTGTAAATTTTTAGTTATTTTTGGTTATGATAGTTTACGCCATTAATGTGCACAGTAGAAATATTTAGTAGAAATCTCGTTTTTACCTCTTAACAGTGCTGATCTTAGAACAGTTAAGTTTTGAGTAGCAGCGCAGATTTTTCTTAATAATTATTTAAGTCTTCAGATTAAAAATAAATAAATTTTAGAAACACAATACAGTAGAAATACAATATTAAAAAATATACACTTCATGACCACATAGATTCAAATAAGAATGATACAAAATTCACTGTTATGGAGAAATGTTGAGGAAAACGTCCCATACATTTATATGGAGTTTATTAGTTTTACAGTATTCTAATCTACTTATTGTCTTAAGTCTAACAAATAATGTAGATTCACAGCTCAGGAAGTGACTCGTTTAACTTCAGTTAAGTTCCTTTGTGTTTAGTTCCACTGCAGTCTGTAAAGGTCCACTTTTGGGAAGGTTGACATCAGTCGAGGCTTTTGATCACACCTTGAAATGTTCCTTAAATAAACAGTCACATCTGCTTCTAATTATGATGATATACAAAGTCTGAAATGCTCTACTTTTTATTTTCATTACACTTAACACTATAATAATGGTCCACTCTTGCTAAAGCAAGAATGTACTGTATGTATGTGTACGGAGATGCCTCAGGAAGAAATTGAGGTCATTAGTTTCTCATATACATATGATCTTATACATACAGCCATAACCATAAACCCCATAGAAATGCATTAATATTTATTTGTGGCACCAGGGAAAAACAGAGAAACATTTGTGTGTGTTTTTATTCTTTTTCTTCTCTTTTCTTTTCCTTTTTTTTAAATTACTTGGATTTTCATCTAAGCCACACTGAAGGTCAGACATGAACTAACAGATCGTGTCCATGTCTTTACTGAACACATTATGACTCATAGTGCAGGGAAAATTTTCCATTCATTTCAGTTTATTTATATAGCGCCAAATGACGACAACAACAGTTGTCTCAAGGAACTTTATATTGTTAAGTAAAGCAATGATGCAGAGAAAAGAGGAGAAATCTATGCAGTAGAACCTCACTGCACTCAAACATTTCCTGTAGCCGTTTAAGAAACATGAAGATGAATTTTGGTTCATTCCTTGTCCAAAAGTCCAAGCAATCTCTTTTAAAAAAGGGTCGACATGGTCAGTAACAAGGACAGACCACTGAAAGAAATTAAAACAGTTCATTTGAAGCACACAGTTACTCAGATTAAGTTACACAGCACAGCAGATACGGTAGGAAGTGATGAAATGAAGTCTGACACCGAATAGACGAGCAGCCCAAACAACCAGCATCACAGGCAGACGAGTTGCTACAGATCTTCATGAGTGAAGCTGTGATCAAGCTTTATGTTGTTATTGTCATTGTGTGTTAGTCATGTTTATAGAGATCATCCTCAGCTCTCTCTTGGCTTTCATGAATCTGTGAAATGCCTCACAATCTATTTAACATCTGAAAAGTTTACTTTATTGTACATTTGTTGCCTGATTATGGTTTTGGTGGATTCTATCCACCAGGCTGCATACTTCAATTGAAGGAGTATAGAGTGAAAACACAGCTTTAGTGAAACAGCCTTTTGTTTGTGTAAGCACCGACTTGCTTGGGTGTGTATCATCGACTGATGAAACTGCAGTTTAAGTATCGCTGGCTGACCCTTTCCTGCTCATTATTCCCGTCCACTGTTGAGGAACCAGCTGCCACGCTGGTTTCCACAAGGCTGCCGTGCTGACTAAATATGTTCTCTGTCCAAAGAAAGATCGATGGCTCTTGTTTTGCAGGTATTTGTGTGTATGCTGCGTTGTGCATTATTTGCTTCTGAGCCAGGTAGTAAAAGAATGGTGAAATGTAAGGTCATGGATTGGACTCCAACTGCTAACAATTTTTTTTTTTCTCAAAGAAATGCTTAAAACTTGTTTCACCAGACCGGTCAGCCTTTTATTGGTACTTCAGTGGGGGTTTTTAGTGCCATTTTAATCACACACTGATCTTTAGAAATATATTTTCATTTCTTTTGTTCACTTTGATGACAGGCAGGCATTCGTTCATGTTGGAAGAAAGAGCTTTGAGATGCTTATTATTGTTCAAATCTTAAAGATTACATTTTGTGTGTTTGCCATTGACCTTAGGTGGGCTTTAAATTAAAGGATTTTTGTTCATTGGTCTTCACATACACATGCATTTCACTACTTCTGAGAAAATGTTTTGTGTTTAGTGCCGTCATATTGAGTTGTACAGAAGTAATTTATTGACTGACAGACAGGGGCAACAGCTTGCTCTGGTGTTCCGTTTTTCTTTTGATGGCACATAAAAGGCTAGTGGGTTTCTAACCTGCATCTATGTTCTTTTCATCTGTTGAGATTGCATTTGGAGCCAGAAGGCACATACCAGTATGAAGACCAGAGAAATGATTGTGCCAGAAAAGAGTTCATCTTGGAGAACCACAGCAAAGGGAATCATGTATAAAACATAAACTGTCCTGCATCGACAACAGTTCTCTGGAAGTGATGATTATGCTGAAGCTTATCCCAGCTGCCATAGGGCGTTCAGACAGACAACCATTCACACCTCTGGGCCATTTTAGAATAACCAGTTAACCTAACCCCAATAACTGCATGTCTTTGGGAGTCTGAGTACCCGGAGAGAACCCACACAGACACGGGGAGAACATGCAAACTCCACACAGAAAGGTCAGATGGGAGATTCGAACCCAGCACCTTCTTGCTGTGACGCAAGAGTTTTAACCACTGCTGCCAAGTAGGATTGTAATTTACAAAATAACTACAATGCTGCATGAAATCAAACCTGAAAGTAGGATTGGGACTGGTGTAATATTGAATATTTTACTTACTTACTGAAAGGGAGACAGGCGCCCCCTTTAACAACGATCCTCAAAGGATGGCCTAAAACTAGACTACTCCCTGCCTTAAGGTAGGGAGTTGTAAACTAAATGTCACCATTGCATCACAGAGCTATTTAACCAAATAATGACTTAAATTTCCTTTAACATTTATCTGTTGCAAAACAGCTAAAGGAGCTAGTTGAGGTTGTTCGCGCTTCTGATTAGGATGCCTCCTAAACGCTTTCAAAGATTTATTTATTTTTTGGCATGTCCCACTGGGAGGATGCCCCAGAGCGATCCCAGGACACACTGTCTCTTGGCTAGCTTGGGAACAACTTGGTGATTGGATGGATGACTGAAAGAGGTGGCAAGGGTGAGAGAAATCTGTGATTCTGTGCTTCTTCCCCGCAATCTGAATAGATGGATTAGTGCTGCAGGACTGAGCATTAAAATGTCTGTGTATAAAATAGACAAGTTTTTGTCTCATTATGCTTTGTTCTCAAATATATCTGTCAAAAGTAATCAAGAAAAATCTGGTCTCACTGGACTGTAACAAATATAAAGCTGAACAGGATTATTGATGAATTCAAGAGACAAATGTGTCAAAACTTGATCTGATTACATTTGTAAGATGAATGGTTAGTTTTATTCTATTGTAACATTTCATTTTAAAAGATACATTTAGAATTATAATCAAATCAATCTTTGCTTTAAAGGTTTGGGTCAGCAGAAGTTATGAATCAGGTGAGGGTAAACCTCCAAGCAATTAATATCTATGGTTGTAGATGGGTGTGTGTGTGTGTGTGTGTGTGTGTGTGTGTGTGTGTGTGTGTGTGTGTGTGTGTGTGTGTGTGTGTGTGTGTGTGTGTGTGTCTCTAGTCTGGGATGAATATAGAATGCTATACTCGAGTATCTTTTATACCAGAGTTTATTCTCTCAACAAACTGCCTTCCGATGGTTTCATGTCACATTATCTTGACAGGCAGTGAGCTCTCTTTAGTATACAGATGATTTTACAAATCTTCACATCCAATTACACTTTTTCTTTTTTTTCTTCTGCGCTGTTTTGTACTGTGGCGTCGGTCTTCAGAACTGCCGAAGTTTGACGAAATGGATCTTTCCTTTTGTAATGAAAATAGGCGCGCTTAATTGCTTTTTTTCTCGAACAAAGTGCAACCTTGATCCCAGCTGAAAGCCGGGTGCTCTGAAGTTAGATAGCACTTTGTGATAGCAGACAACAAATTTACATCTTCTGTCTTTCCTTTTCCAAAAGGCTCTTTTGTAATTGCCATTCTCCGATTTTATTTAAGCCTGATTTTTGTGTTTTATTTATTTATATTCAGGCAGCAGATTTTTCATATCAAGGCTGATCAAGCTGCAGAATAGCAGAATGACAGGCATCTTAATGTGGTGCAGACATTTAAAAATACAGACAGAAGGTGTGCACGTTAAGGCTGAAGGTAAAAGATCTGAAGCCCCTCATCATCATGAGCATGGCAGATTGCACATGCGTAATGCAACCACCCCTTCATAGGTGTCGAATGAATGTGGTGTTTTCTTTGGGTAATATGTGTGCTTTGGTGTGTGAGCTGGAACAAGCCTGCAGACAAACTGGGTGGCTCCCCACCGCGAGACGTTGCTCCCTGGTAGTGCTAAATTCTTTGTTGTATGCTTGAATAGCTGCGCCGTCTCACTGAGAGCACTGACATGCTTCACGACGTGATTGGGCTCTTTCATTCACTCTCTCTTCCTCTCACTCATGCACACATCTTTGTCGTCTTATAAGCTCTAAGTTTCCTCTGCAGGATTATTACTGGAGCTGCAGTGCTTTCTGGGTGCCGACTTCTTATTATTTTTTGATTAGTTTAGTTAGCAAGGATACTTTAACACAAAGGAGAATTTCAGAGAACTGAAAGGAAAAAAAATTACATCACGGGAAAACATAATGAAAGAAGGCAATATTGGAAAACATTTCAAACTAACTTATCAGCAGAAGAAATGCTGTGGTTAGCTACAGGACAGTGTTGGTGAAATGTCCAAGACTTTGTTATTTGTGCCAACTCTCATGGGTTTTAATTTGTTTGGCTCAGTGTGATGATGAAAGCCCATCTGACCTGTGTGCAGGTTTTTGGGTGTACCTCCAGGAAGAGGAAGCTGCCCACTGACGGGACCTCTGCCCTTTGACCTCATCTACACAGACTACCATGGTTTGCAGCAAATGAAGCAGCTCATGGGTCTTTCACTGAGGAAGCACAAGTCAGTTCTTTATGCTTTATTTTTCTGTGTCTATCAAAATATTAATTTCTGTTTATTTACCAAGATCTGAGGGCAGGCAGCTGGGGGGGTCTCCTGTTGGTTAACAGAAATTTAAACGCCGATCAAGGAGCCCCGGGTTCACTCCCTACAGTGGGGGAAATAATTATTTGATCCCCTGCTGAAATTGTAAGTTTGCTCACTTTCAAAGAAATGAACAGTCTCTAATTTTTATGATAGTTTTCATTCAAGGACAGAGACAGAATATCAACGAAAAATCCAGTGAAAGCTAATTACATAAAAGTTATACACCAACACGGGCAAGACCAAAGACCTGTCAGAGGGTGTCAGGGCTGGAATGAGCTACAAGACCATCAGGAAGAAGCTCGGTGAGAAAATGACAACTAGTGCGATTATTTGGAAATGTGGAAAAAACCCAAAATGATCATCAATCACCCTCGGCCTGGGTGTACATACACACTCTTGCTTCTTGTGGTGATGATGATCATTTGAATGGTGGTGAATAAGCCCAAAACTGAAGGAGCTGTTATTGATCCAAAGGCAGTTGGGACCACAGTCACCAACATTGGTAACAAACTACACTGTAATGGACTGAAATCTTACATCACGCACATGGTTCCCCTGCTCAAGAAGGCACATCAACAGGCCCATCTTAAGTTTGGGAGTGAATTAAATGACTTAGACTTAGGAGAAAGTGCTGTGGTCAGATGAAACCAAAATCAAGCTCGCTGGCATCAACTCGATCTGCCGTGAAGAGAAATGCAGAGTATGGCTCAAAGAACACCATCCCCACAATCAAGCATGGAGCTGGAAACTGGCTTTGGGGCTGTTTTTCTGCTAAGAGTACAGGATAACTTCACTGTATTGAGAGGCCAAAATAAGATGGAAAAGTTTGGATGAGAACCTCCTCCCATCATCCAGAACACAGAAGACAGAACAATGACCCAACAAAGGAGTGTCTAAAGAAGAACCACATTAAGGTCGTGGAGTGGTCTAGTCAGTCTCCAGACCTTAATCCATTAGAAAATCTGTGGAGGGAGCTAAATCTTTGAGTTGCCAAGCAACAGCAAAGAAATCTAAGAGATTTAGAGAGCTTCTGTAAAGAGGAGCGGACCAAAATCCCTCCTGAGATGGTTACAAACCTGGTGAGAAACTTTTTTTACCACTGTGCTGGCCAACAAGGATTTCTTCACCAAGTACTAAGTTATGTTATGTTTGGGGATCAAATACTTATTTAAATTACATGCAAATCAATGTATACCTTTTATGTAATGTTAATTTTTTTCTGAATTTTTTGATATTCTGCCTCTCTCCGTTAAAATCAAACTGCCATACAATTAGAGACTGTCCATTTCTTTGTCAGTACGAACGTACAAATTCAGCAGAGCATCAAAGGACAGTAAATGCAGTTGGTAAAGTTTTTGTCCTTGTCTTCCAGCTTTGCAGCGCTGAAGCAGTCATGGTATACAAGTGAATCCTCAATTTTTAAACCAAAAAATAAAAAGAACAGCTTTCAATGCAAATTGCAAATTTTGTCACAAAATTGATTAATGAAAAAGGAAACAAAAACAAAACACTCACACTATAGTTGTATGTAAATGATGACAATCATCTGGGCTTTTTCATCCCATATTTTACTCTGAATGCATAAGAGGAAAAGGGTATTGTATTTATAAAATAAGTGGGTAGCACCCAGACACATTTCACAGCAATGAATGTTGATTCTGCTGCATTTTGAGAATTCTCAAATACACCAGCAAAAGCCTACGCTGATTCCAGTCAGCATCAGTTCAAGGTCAGCTGATCGACCAATAGTCCTCTCCTGACAAAGTGACAGGCCAATACTTTGATTGCCTCTCCAGCCCTGACACTGATTAGAGATGCAAGCTATTGATAAAACGTCTCCAATTTCATTACATCAAGCTGCTTCTTCCACTTCCCAGTGTGAATATTTACACCGAATAAAGAGCTGATGAGTAATTTTCTCCTCTTTAGCTTGTCATTGTTAGCTAAATGTTCTATTTGAGTTTGATCTTAGAGGACAATAATTATTTTATGTTTTTCTGTTGATGCAGTCAAAGTGGTGTAATGTTTATCCACACTGCTGCTTTGAAATTATCAGAGAGAACCTGAAGCATTTTCTAGTCAAAGCCCTGCACATGGAAAAAAAAAAAGCCTCGCCCTAAAATTTATTTCTTCAGATTCTGGCCAGGATGGACCAATACCATATGATTATCTGTTACAGCAGCGTGTCCTGTGGTGGCTGTAAAACAAGTCTATTATTTAAGCTCCTATTGTCTCACCTTGAGGCGTGTGTGATCTCTGCTTATTGGGGGTGATGGCTGGGGACACGGACATCTATCACCACTGACAGCTTTACAAACCAAGACTCTCACACCCAGACTGTGTTAGAGTACTCAGACTAGCTCCCATAACTCAAAATTAGATTTTTTTCTTCATCATAGTTCATGTTTGTCTAGACTCAATCTCACTGTGTACACATGTGCCGTTCTGCCAAAGTACAAAAGGCTAATGTATTGTTTTTCACTCAGCTAGAGGAGACAATAAATGCAAGAGACAACTTTGTTCTAATTCAGGCTAATTGTATGTCTTATTTTGTCCCAGATGCCACATAAGAGTGATTGATACCTTCGGTACAGAGCCTGCCTACAACCACGAGGAGTATGCAACTCTGCATGGCTACAGGACGAACTGGGGTTACTGGAACCTTCATGGCCAGCAGTACATGACCATGTTCCGTATGTGGGCTGCTTATTTCTCTACCATCTTTGTTCTCACTGAGATTCAGAGTCTAAAGTCAACGTCTGCTTGAATTTACAGATGCTTGAAGTTGTTTTGATGCACATATGTGTGTGATATATACACTCATGAACCCTTTATTAGATACACCTGTTCACAAAATAGTTAATCAACCAATCACATGGCAGTAACTCTACTTGGACTTTTCTTCACAACCATCTCCAGAGTTTACAGAGAATAGTCCAAAAAAGAGAAAATATCCAGTAGTCCTCCAGGGCAAAATATCTTGTTGATGCCAGAAGTTAGAATAGAATGACTAGATTGCTATGAGCTAATAGGGAGGCAACAGTAACTTAAGTAACCCCTTGTTACACCCAAGGTATACACAACAGCATCTCTGAATGCACAACTCATCAAACCTTGAAGCACATGGGCCCACATAAGATGCCCCTCCTGTCAGCTAAGAACAGAAAACTGAGGCTACACTACAAAAATCTCTGGGGAATGTTTACAGGATCTTCTTGAATCTGTGCCCTGAAGAATTAATGCAGTTCAGAAAGCAAAAGTGAGCCGAACCCAGTACTAGCAAGGTGTACCTAATAAAGTGTCCAGTGAGTTAATGTTTTAAACTTAAAGTGTGAGCACACTGTGTGAGCTAATAAAGGCCTCAGGCTGTCACAGGCGAGCCTTTACAGCAGCAGGCAGGAAACTAATCACTACAGCTGGGCCTGCACAGATGTGTAATACCTCCTGTGTGGGATGCACAAAGACACACACACACCCACAAAGACCCAAACATAAAGGTGCAAAAACACAAGCACACACACGCACATTCATGACACTTTTGGTGAAAATTGTAGCAAAGGAAACTTTCTGATGTTTGTCTCCAATTAATTCAGTGACAATGAGCAAAACCGTCTGTAGCCAAAACACTTGCTGTTATCACAAAGTCTTATACCAAAAGTTGTCAGCTTTAATTGAGTTTCTGAAAAATACAGTTTCTTTGCAAATCCCCTCTGCAGTAGACTTCCTTTGTGACTGCTAGCATTCATGCTGCTTGACTTCCTGAAAGCGGACAGCTGTGGGGACATTATAGCAGCGGTTTTGTGCAGCTTACTGAAATAATGAAGTTGCACTGTCATCATCGACCGCGCAGATGTGACTCATCAAGTCGCCCGATCAGGAGTTAACAGCATCATACAAGAGAAGCATCCTCAACCCCAGCGAGTGCACCATTTCCTGTGTTTCCCTTTAGTCCACCAGATTAATGTAATACCAAATTACTGAGAAACACAATGAGCTTCGCTTCCCCTGAATTCCTGCCACGTTCTTTTGTTCTGTACCGTCCACGTGCACAGCACCACAAATCTTCACAGCAGCTGCACTTTGGCTACCTTTTTATTTATTTTTTTGACTCATGTAATGGACTTGAAACACTGTATTGCCAATTATTTTGTTTGTCCTTGGCAGCCCACACTCCAGACAACTCTTTTATGGGTTTTGTGGCAGAGGAGCTGAATGAGACAGAGAGACTGAATATTCAGAAGAACAAAGTTAAAAACATGGCTGTTGTATATGGCAAAGAAGCCAACATGTGGAAGGTCAGTATCTCCAGCACAAGCATCAATACACAAATAGCAAGTGTCTAATCCGCAGGAGGAGAAAAAGAATATTACATCTTGATTCATACCATGTAATAATTTTTGTTCCTAAATGTGAAATATATTTTACACTGTATAATGGAAGCGCTTCAGATTTGATAAAACTCCAAAATATGATACTTTTTTAGAACCTCTAAATATCGCTTTCCTTTTTCTGTGAAACGCCCACTAGGTTTTACATTTCCTGCAAACAATTTCCTCCTCCAGGAATCGGGCCTGAAGTGTGATGCTGCAGGAACAATAGCTTTTGTTTAGAGTAAATTTTCCCTCCGAGCTGCTGCCAAGGCTTCTCCTTCTCTCTGTAACTTTGAAGCGTGTTGCAGCCTCCCTCAAGGTTTGTTTTACTTGAGTCTGGCTGTAGCTTTTGTACCTACACTGCCATGGCGCTCCCTGTTTTCTCAGAACAACTTGAGTTGCAGTGTAAGATTTGTGAAACAGAAAGATTGCTGTGTAGGAACCAGTAGTATTGGAATCTCCCCAGACAGAGAAAACCCCCTCATTGAGAACAGCCTCTTCCTCCAACTCAATTTTGAGGTTCACTTTAGAGAGCTGGACTTCTAAAGGTTCTATGAGAAGAAGCTTGACTAATGCTTTGCTATTCTTTTTGCTCCATACTGGCCTCCCTCGTTTCACTTCTCCCCTCTTGCTTGTGGTGTCGCTCTGTGCTGTTCTGTCATTTCATGATGCATCTTTGATGGCTCCACACAGCTTCAAGTAAGTAGACCTCCTTTTTACTTAACTCGATGCCAAATTTAAATCAAGTCTTCTTCCTAGACTTTATGTTGCCAAAAGTTGCTGTAAAAGAGCCATTTCTGCAGAAATCAAAATGAACAACGCCAGTAAAAAGTGCTGTGCAAAAGTCTTGAACCAGCCTGCATTTCTTTAGAATTTGCTAGGAGAATAGGAAAGAGCTACAGTGACTTATTGAAACAGGCAACCATACATAGCAGTACAGTATATAAGGCAAAGACAGAGGCTGAACAATTCTGACAATCTTGAAAGTCAATATTTTGTATGACTGCCTTTATTCTTCCACACAGTCTGAGCTCTCTTTGGCAGTCTTCAGGAATAGTTCTACAGGCTTCCTGAAGGACATTCAAAGCTCTTCTTTGGATCTCGGCTGCTTTTTGTTCTGTTCTCTGTCATCATGATCTCACACTGCTTCAGTATTGTTGAGGCCCAGGCTCTAGGGAGGCCAATCCATGACTCATAGTCCATTGTTTGTTTTTCTCTTCAGGTGTGCTCTTACTGCATGATGGATCATGTCTGTTTTAATAATTGCATCAGTTTCAATCAGATCCTTACTGGCTGAAATGCAGGCCAAAACCATGACAGAAGCTCCCCTGTGTTTTATAGATGGCTGTAGACACTCACTGCTGTACCTCCTTATATACTAATTATTTTCAGTCCAGTTCTTGTGTAATTTGACTTGCCTCAGTCTTTTCACCCTTCCACTGAGACCATTTCTGATGAGCCTTCAGTGAACAGTAAATGAATCAACAGATGTCTGTGTGTCTCAGGTCCTGTGTCAGGTCTCTGCTGGAGAAAGGACATGACTTTCACATACTCTTCGTAGTTTTGTTTAGCCTGCAATGTCTTCTTTTGTCCTCTACTTGTCAAGTTTCATCAGATTTTTTTTAAGGACACTTTGCACACCATGTTGAGTTTTGCCTGGTTTTTCAGCTAATGGCTGTTTGGAAATCACCCTGTTATCACTGCATTTTTTTTAAAAATTCAATTAAAGAAATGGGAACAAATTATGTGTTCATACAACAGGCCACCAGTAACAAAAGATATGATTTAAAATTGGTTGTTTGCCAAGTTGTCTATTATGTTTAAGCACAACATGGGTTCATCTCTTGATTTAAGTGCATTTTTTATGTTTCAGTGATTCAGAGATCTTTGTTAATTTGCTTAAAAACAAAAATATTGTTCTGAAAACGATCAGCTACAAGGACTGGACTGAAAATAAATTACAAGGCAGCCAATGTCCAAAGAAAAACTTTGAAAGACCTTCAGAAATCCTGGAGAACTATTGATTAATAACACAATAGTACAAGAAAGTCTGGCGCCTTGAAAGCAAAATATGAAGAAATATTTTGCTAAGGACCTTTGTATATTACTCTAATCTCTTCCAATATATTTTAAACATGCAGAGACATGCAATATACCATCCTATGAAATTCATCAATTTAAATTTGAAAAGAATAAAGAACTGAAGTTTTGTCAGTTCACTTTATTTTTAATCGGGACAGCCGGCCACAGTTTGAACTCACAAGTCGCCCACAGCTGCAGTTGTGAGTGAGAGATTAAACCGCAAACCTTTTCATCTTTCAAGTCTGCAGGCTTTGATTTTTTGATGGTTATTATTATCACTTTCTGTAAAAGGAACTGTTTTCATCACCTCATTGCTCTAAAAAAAAAAAAAAAAAGAAAGAAAAGAAAAAAAAAAGAAAGAAAGCCTGGAATGAATAATGAGCAGTAACACTTAGTTGACATTTATAAATGATTTATGCCTCAAAGACATAGCTTTAGTAAATTATTCATAACATTCCCTCAGAAAAAAAACTTTTTAAGATAAACCAATTGAGTTTTTCTCAATAAAACTATTCAAGCAAATTATCCCCACTGGGAAACGCAGAGGATACAGTACGCCCTGCTATCACTCTTTCATGTTCCTTTAAAATTCCACAGGTACAGAGTGATTTTTAGTTGCCAAGGTGACGGTGTTACTACTAGTATGGAGAGACTTGGCTCATTAGTCTGCTTTTAGCAGCCTCATTTCCATCAACCAGTACTTGTGCTCAGGTTGGGGTGATACTCTGGACGCTGTAACACATCTAGGTTTTAGGCTTACCTTTTCCAAGCTGCTGTGTGTGTAATTGTAAGGTCATATTTGAGTGATTTAAGGTGTGCAAAGTATTTAGGCATAACATCTTAGCAGAGGATGTATGTACTGAACATTTAAACAAAAAAAAAACCAACAAAAAAACCCCACAATTATACAAAGTTTCTAAATACTCAAAAAGGTTACAGGGAATCTTATAACCAGGTGCAACGTGTGCCGATAACAAGGCTAAGTTAAAACTCAATAAAATAGATTTGAAGGACTGTGGGGAAAAAAAACGCTAATTTAAATGCAAATGCAGTTCACCCACCTTTTTTAGTGTTTGCACAGACAAATTCATAATTCATACATTCATTTTTCATTTCTTGTCTTTAAGCGCTTCATTTTGCTTTCCTCTTGTTTGTGTTCAAGGGTAAGGAAAAATTTCTGGCAATCTTGCACCGCCACATGGAGATCCACGGGACGGTGTACTATGAGGCGCAGCGTCCCCCAGAGGTGCCTGCCTTCGTCAAGAATCACGGCCTGCTGCCTCAGCAGGAAGTTCAGCAGCTCCTCAGAAAGGCCAAGGTGCGCTTCCAATACCGATGGGTCTAAGCTCTGAAAAAGCATCAATGTTTGCGCACAGTTTCTGTATCCCAGTGGACTGGAGAAGGCTTCCTGCTTTTGTAGAGTTGGAAAAAGGATTGATCTGATCAGGGTGTGAGCAGCTCTGTGTAAACACTCACAATCTGCTGATCTTTGTTGTATTCCTCACTAGTTATTCATCGGATTTGGCTTCCCGTATGAAGGTCCTGCCCCTTTGGAGGCAATAGCCAACGGCTGCATCTTCCTGCAGCCGAAGTTTAACCCTCCTCACAGCTCTCTCAATCACGAGTTCTTCAGAGGGAAGCCCACATCGAGGGAGGTAGAAACTCACAATGTTTGACTTTTTAAAAATATACAGAAGACAGTAAGGCTGTCTGATCTTAGCCGTGTTTATTGCCGGAAAAATTATTAATATATTCCACTTGTGCCTCCCTCAGGTATCCTCTCAGCATCCCTACGCGGAGCAGTACATTGGCAGACCGCATGTCATCACTATTGACTTCAATAACTCCGAGGAGTTTGACGCAACCATCCGTGAAATCATGAGGATCAATGTGCGTTCATTTTTTTGTGGATGTGTGTGTGTGTTTGCCATCCAGTCTTAACAGCACTCATTCAACAAAATAATGGTCTTCTTATATTGTAGTCCACCATGCTACTCACTGCTGCATAATAGCATACTGAGGTGAAAGTATAATTTACTCTTGCACACTTCACAGTGGGGTTTGACCTGCTTTTGAAGCCCTCTGAGTTTAATAGAGCTCTTAATCATGGCATCCGACGTTACAGCAAAATGCTTAGCTGGCTCCCGCTCTGCTCTCCACACTCCTAATTGCTTGAGATATTGAGCAGCTCAGTAGGTAAACTGTGCCCACACCTGAGTTTACGTGGCAGCGTTCCAGAGGCCAGCCCCACCGGCAGTACACATTGTCCACAGCAGATCGTATTAATCAATCGCACTGTGCTCAATCTGTCACCAGAACAACACAGAGCTACTGCCAAGCCTCTCGCAGTTCCAAGACTCATGTGTGCCTCTACCTGCCAGGTGTGTTAAGCAGGCCTTGTGTTTCCTGCTGATAGAGACAAAATGAAGTACCACTTTTGGTATTGGTAAATGCTTTAAGTCCTAGGGGGACAAAAAAAACAACACTAATCACATAAGATGAGGGAGTTTCAGTTAAAAATTTAAAAGCAGAAAGAGCAGAAGAAAACAGTTTTTGTTCTTTGTTTGCGACACTGTTGCCTCACAGCAAGAAAGTTCTGAGTTCAATTCCACCATCAGGCCGGGGTCTTTCTGTGCAGAGGCGACCTGTCCAGGGTGTACCATGCCTCTCGCCCTGAGACAGCTGGATAGGCTCCAGCGCCCCCCACGACCCTGAAAAGGATGAGCAGAAGCGGATGGATGTTTGTTTGCTTTTGTTGTTTTTTTTACCCTCTACATATTTAATAAGACACGAGTTGAAATGGAAGTTAAAAAAAAAGAAAGAAGGAATGTAAAGAATCTGTTTACTAACCCATCAAACAAAACACTTTAAGAGAACTCCAAAATGTGTTTCATAACTTTTTTTAAAAGTGTGGTATTTTGGGTATTATACTTGAATCAGATTTGGAACGCTGATGCGGTTTTCATGTCCTTATAATGCATATGAAGTTAGTGCCAACAGCCAAGCGTGAAGACTGAAAAGCAGCTTGGCTCTGTCACAAAATCTGCCTACTAACACCTCAAAAGTTTACTTATTAAGACATCACATCTTGTTTGTTATTATGCACACAAAAGCCAAAAATTGCTATTTTTCAACAGTGTCGGACTATTCCTTGATAGGAAGCAGTAACATCCCCCACTGGTTGCCTGGCAACAGGTCCCTTTGTTCACATTGATTCCCCCCCCCCATAGGTGGCTCAGCCTCACTAGTTGTTTGCACCTGTTTGAGTCTTTTTGCTAAGCTTAATTAACAACGGGGTGGTAGCTTCATATTTATTATACAAACAGTCGTGTAGGGTTTCTTATTTATGGAATTGTGGATCCAAGATGCACATTTGACAAAGCACTGAACCTCCAACTTCAATTTAGTTTTACATAATGCTACCGTCACGCTAAGGAAAAGAGTGGTTGAACAGCTAAAAATATTGACTTTTTGTGCAATAAACTTGCGATCTGAAATTGTTGAGACCACTCACAGTCAGCTGCCTTCTTCAAACGCTTCAAGACATCAAGACTGTGATAAAACTACAAGGTCAGTGTGCTATCAGTCTGTGATCAGTCTGCAACCAAATGTGGTCAGGTACTTGCAATAATGACACCATGGTGATTAACTGGGATAAACTGGGAAAAATAACAGGTGTGTTTCCAGCTATATACACGGAAATTCACATAGAGATAGAGATGCAGATAGAGCGTCATAGATCTAAAACAGATATTCTGAAATTCCTAAACTGAGATAGTTCTTCCAGGATAGCGATTTTAACTGGATTAAAACTATAGAGATGCTCAGTAACAACACATTCATATAAGAAAAAAAACAGAATACAACCAGCTGACAACCAGTCAAGTCGAGTCGCCTACTGCAAAGCAATGGATCGCAGAGAAGTTGAGCTCATTGGCAAGTATTTGCAAACTTTTGCCTGATAGTAATAGGCATTGGCATATTTAGAGACAGGTTCCCTCCCACCAGATAAGTCATTCAGTCACCTTGTGATTGAAAGTGACTCTGACAGCAACTCTCTGGGCCATTCTCAGCCACAAAGAGGTTGCCATCCTATTTTTATTCTTTTACTGAAGCAGTAAGGGACAGTCACATAGTCTAGGTTTGGTGAGTAGGGAGGTTAAGGAGCGTTGATTGTGTTGGTGTATCCAAAGCCTCCTGGATTTTTATTCTGCTGTGAGGAGCTGCTCAGTGGCTCAAACACAGTACAGTCAAATTGTTTTCAGCTGAGAGCTCGTACTCTCGCACAGCTCAAGATGCTAAATTAGATGTGTTCATTTACAGTGTGAAAAAGCCACGGTGCGCTACCCTATTAATGTCAGAAAAATAAATGAATAAATAAGCAGGGAGCTCTTGACCTGATGTGCTGCTGTGCGCTCTTTCAGTGAAAACCGTTGTTTGGTCTCCCATTCATGGCTGTAATTGTGGCTCCTGTTAGCAGTGTCAGGTCAGTTTGACATAAAATTAAATTTTTGCACCCTGTGAAAGTTTAAGATAGATGGTAAAACTGCAGACACATGTACAAGTGGCTAAAATAGGATTTTAAAAAAAGCAGTCAGAGTGCAGAGGTGCACTAGAGATGACCTAAAAAGGGAAATTGAGTTCATCTTAAATTATAATTAGTTACTGTGTTTGTAAAAGCATTTCCTTGTAATACAATTACTTGGATAACTCTTCGGTTCGTGCAGAGTTTAAGCTCAGTGAGATGAGTCTGAGTGTAAAATTAGGCACGCTACATGTGTAGATGGCATTTAGTGTGGCTCATCTGGTTGTGTAGATTACATATTGTGAGTTTACTTACGCTTATTCACAGACAGCTCAGTGCTTAATGCTTTTTAGGGGTCTGTTCATATTCCTGCAGCTCATGTTATGGATTTAGATAGCTTAAAAAGCTGCTGGCTAAGCTTTAATGGTACTTTAATAGTACTGTGCCTTGTGGAAATTAAGAAATACTCAAATGTCTGTGTGTGTTTTTTGTCCTGTCTGTACCTACTACCAGCATAACTTGCCTTGCAGATAAGCCATCATTTTATGTCACTTTTAATGGTGTGAAATGATGAATGTTGCTCCCATTTTTTGTGACCAACCGCTTCAGTCAGTTTAGGTATATTAAATGTGCAGTCATAAAGAATGTTTCCTACTGTTGAATTCAAATCACACTTTATGAAACTTTTTTTTTTTTTTTTTTTTTTTTGGTCCTCTCCGACTCGGATTCTATTATGTAAAGATGCCCAAAAGGCAAATTGCATTGCGGAATAGCTGATGAAGTGCCAGATACATTTCATTAAACTCAGATGAAATAAAGTAATAAGAGAGCGCTAAAAGGAACACAACGCTAAAAGGAGCCATTTATCAATTTAAGCCTGAGTGCTTTAGTGGCCTGATGGTAAACAGTGAGATCTCACTTCAGATACCACAGGGAGACATTCTGAGAGGTTTCTACACCGGGGATACCGGCAGAATCTGTTCTGTCCCGATATATTTTATAATTAGTCATGTGTTCAATCCACAGTCAGCCTCAAAAATGCTGTTATTGATATAAACACCGTCTCCAAAGATTCCAACCTACAGTCATTATTCCCATCAGTTCCCTATGACCCTGCCTGCATCAAATATGAGAAAGAAGGGAAAGCTATTGATCAGTGTTCTCTTTTGAGTTTTTATGCATGGCGTGCCTTAAGAAAACAATCTGACAGTGACTGACAGGTCTTTACGGCAACACTATTAACTGCACCCAAAGGATCCAGAAGTCACCAAAACAGCCGTCTCAGTGCCGCGTGACCTGTGGTCCGATGTCGGTTTAATCCATTGTTTGACATATTGATGTAGTCATCACGAAAATTAATGAAATCAATTTTCAAAGCTGTCACCTGTGATGTATTAGGTCGTTGATTTTAATGCGAGGCTCGTGCCGTGATATAGGCCTTTCACAATTACGCTAATGAATGTGTCAACTGTGATTAACTATCAGATGCTCGGGGTCCTGTAATTACTACGACTTGGCTTTGCGGCCATGCGCGCGCATGCTCTTGTCCACTGTTTGCTCATCTGTGCACGCACGTGTGTCTGCAGGTGGAGCCGTTCCTGCCGTACGAGTACACCTGTGAGGGAATGCTCGAAAGACTCCACGCTTACATTCAGAACCAGGTGGGTCGCTCAACATTTGAATCGTGAAACGTGCTGGCACAAAGCTTAATAAATCTAAGAGCAATGATTTAATGGTGCACGTGACGCCTCCCAGCAGTTTGCTTTTTTTGTGAATAGATGTGGGCTTGAACCACAAGATTCATTGTTATGTGTCTGGCTCAAACCTTATGGCTCTCATGGAACTGGTGTTTATAACAGACACAGGCAGTAATTTATTACTGTTATACTTAAAAGAGCACTCAGGGAATGCAACTCCCCCCTGTAGTGCAAGGGCTATACTGAAACTCTGATGTTTTATAATGTTTTTATTATAACATGCTGACGTCAGCCTGTTTTTTTTAACATTCTCTAATCCATGTGACTCTGACCTTTGACCTATGACCTTGAAGCATTACATACTAAAATGGTGAATTTTATTATCTTTATCCTTATGATTGGAGCAAAATTGGCTGTAATTGGCTTCCATAAGCTCTGAAAACTCAAGACTTTGCAGTGTCATTGTGGCATCATAGGGCGTCCTATTGAAAAACTATATTGTTTACAGCTCTTTCCAAACACTTTCATTTGATATATTACTCTGTATGGTTTCTTGAAATGTTTTTTCCAAGATCAACTTTGACCTTGGCCAGTTGTTCAGCCAACCTAGGTAGTCATGTCCCCCAAGGCTATTATACTGATGATAAATATTGAACATGATCAATAAAAAGTTTGGGGTTTTTGCTGATTTTCACATTTGTTGTAAGTTTCTATAGCTTATCATGACCATTTGGATATCTTGCAACCAGAAAAGTCTTTAGAAAGTTAGGGCACTGAGTGAAGGCATTTAGGGGAAAAGGAAAATATGAATCTTTTAAGGATTATGTTTTATGCAAATTAAACAAAAAACACATAACATGGTAATTACACAGCTTTAGACTAGTTAGTAAGCACCTTTGTTTTTCCACATTTCTGTATAAATGTGAGTGAAGCCTAAGAGACCATTTGATCCATAATGACTGTGTTCAGAGGAAAAAAAACAAAACAACTTGACATCTAGTTGACCAAACTCTCTTAATTCCTCTTGAAAATGGAAATTACTTATGTGGGAACTGTGCCAATTGCTAATATACAGTCAGTCAGTTAAAAGTGTGATCACCTGCACATCCTCTTGATCAGGTTGTGTTGATGATACATCAGTGAAACCATAAGAAAACTGAAACATGGAATAAGTGAACATAAAACTGCTAATTTTTGTGAGACCTCCCTTAATGTTTTGGTATTGAACTTGTTTTAACACCTACTAAGGGTATAGAGACAGTCACATGAAGAGACAAGAAGCCCAGTGTCACTCAGGGGAATACTCTGTAATATTATATTTTCTTTATGATTCAAATGTAAAAAAAGACAGAGGATGTAAAACTGAATAATAAGCGCTTTGTTCTGGGCTGTAAACTGATGTTTTGTAAAGTCAGTTTCTGTAATTATTAATATTATGCACTGTATGATGCCATTGTAGAAACTACTGAATAATGCTTCTGAATACATTTAATCCATTCATTAATTACTATTACTACTTATTAGATATTTTAATAGATTAAGACCTGTTTTTTTTATATCTATTATAAATCAAATATGGCTGCTAATGCAGTGTTTTGATGTATCAAACAGTTTTATTCAGAGTCATTGTTTGTTTGCCCTGAATTTATATGGATGTCACAATTATTATGACATTCATGAGCCTGTTGATGCTACTGACAAACTAAAGGCACACATGTGTGCAGTGTTAGGAAATGCCTCAGAGGACTAATCTGACTATGTGTGTATATACTAATATATAAGAATGCAGGAGTATTGCCTGCATACTTGATAAAGGTCAGATGGACTGATATGTTCTAGCTTATTAAAAATACCAGCAGTAAGTGAGACAGCATGCAAGAGTTCTGCTTAATAGTTTTCATGTCCACCTTTCAAAGTGTCTTAATAGAGGTAAATTCAGTCCTAGAGTGGATTATGGCTGGGGAAAAGAAGCGTAACATTTAAACACAAGGTTAAGAACAGAAAGGATGCGTTTATTCAATTCTGCTCATCGGGTCAATCCCCTGGACAGAAGAAAGGAATTAATTGGCTCTCATGTGAAGCTCCAGCTGTTTCAGAGGAGCGAGCTTGCTGTTGCATTTTAAATCTTTGTTCCTGAGCCAGTGCATTTTATTTTCATCATATTTTTTTTCAAGTATTTTAGTTATTAATTCAATCTATTTGAAGAGATATATACACTATATTGCTAAAAGTATTCAGTCTCCCATCTACATCACCGAATTCAGGTGTTGCAATCACTTCCATGGTCATAGGTTTATAAATTGCACAGAGGTGGCCAACTTCTGCAGAGTCAGTCACTGCAGACCTCCAAACTTCATGTGGCCTTCAGATTAGCTCAATAACAATGTGTAGAGAGCTTCATGGAATGGATTTCCATG